>NW_026800037.1:0-373456 GCF_032191835.1 Heteronotia binoei
TGAATGTAGTATGTGTAAACAACATGATTTTAAACGATTTTGAGGGGGGGGGAATCCTGAATTTTGTTGTCTGGTCGCGTTTTTTTTTCCCGCCTTCAACCTTTCCGTGATTCTCTTTATCTGTAGTGGATCCAAATTTTTGTCAGAAATTACGAGAGACGCCATCTTGGAATGAAGCATGAACAAGCTCTAAAATCAAAGAAACTCTGCCCAAAAGTGTGATTCTCTAAAATAAAGCTAGATATTTTGTATCTAAAGTTAAGCTGAGATAGGGTGCGATAGGTGAGATGGGCGAGAAGCATTAAGAAAACAATAAGTCATAATAGTTTGGAGGAGGCAAGAGCGGGGAAAAGAAATTCAAAATCTCACACTAGAGGGCACTGTTGCTACTTGAACCGAGAGCTAAGCCGTTTCTTCAGACATTGTTTAAGGTACTAATGACAGACTGAGATCAAACCTTTCAACAAGGGGGGGGGGGAGTTCTCAGGTGTATATTTCAAAGCACAGAGGAATAATGATATCCAATAGAATAAAATAAGAAGTCCGGCGAAGAAGGTAACGGGAAGACAACCTGGCTACATTTCTTGACGTTTAAATATATTTCCTATTATATAATGTTTTGGGGGCAGAGGGTATTTCCCCCCCCCCCATAGTAGCTGTGAAATAGCTGTAAATTTTTAATATAGGGCATTAACATAAAAGAGAAATAAAATTTCTCTACAGGCCAGGGATCCAATCAGAAAGCGGCCCGAAAGCGTCCGTTTTGAAAGGTGACTCAAAAAAAGTCTCAAGGGAAATTCTACGTTATCTTTATTTAAATGTTTTTAGATGTTCCTTCTCCGCCAGTAACATCTGAGGTTGTGTGCGATTCATAAAAAATAAAGCAGTGGTCGGATTCAGAAGTCAAATGCAGACAGTAGAGCAATAAATAAATTCATCCAAGAATCAGGTTCTTTATAAAACCACAACGCAACCCAGATTAAAACAAAGCAAAACAAACAAGCAGACAGACAAAAACCTGGGGAAAGTCCATGAATCTGGTCTCCTGGCTGGAAAATGTAAAAATTCTAGAAATTTTGAAGAGTTCGACCCCCATGCACACACGTGTGGAAAATAGTGGGGTTTTTTGAGGGGATGGGACTGGAAAAAAAAATGAATTCTGCATTTCCCTAACAAACTTAAATCTGTTAACAATAAATTGAACAAGCAGAATTTAAAACTGAGTTAGCCTATAATGTATTAATTGTCGTATTTATGGAGGATAAGAACAGGAAGCTCAGTTTTCTCCAAGCAAAATCAAGATACACTTGATATTAAAGAGAGAGAGAGAGCATGAACGGTTACATCCACTTCTATCTCAGCATATTCTACTAACTTCAAAAGGGGAAACATATTTTACAGGAATCCTCTCCCCGTTAAGTGCTCTATCAAAATTTCAATTTTTCATTTTGGGAAAATTAATAAACCGTCCTCAGATATTCGCATGTTACAATTTTCAAGTGGGTAAAACCTCATCTTCGAAAGAATTTAACTCCTTCCCAAGGGGGGAAAAATTAATAGGGCTTTTTCAGAACACGTCCAGATTTCACCATTGGGAAAATTCGGGAAAGGTACACTGGGGAAAAAAATCGGGGGAAATTCCCCTCTTCAAATTTTCACATCTCTAGTCATTAATTTCCAGGATACTACCAAAGGTAGGATTATGATGAACAATGATTTGAATCTAGCTTTTCACTCAGGTGTGATTTTCAGTCTATGAAGTTTGGAAAACAAGAATTATTGCCCAATTCAGAAATGAATAAGAAGAGCCAGGCCTTGGAGACTTCCGGGGAGGAAAATGTCGAGCTGAGCTGCTTCTCATAATGGGAGCAAGCTGGAACTTCTGTTCGGGGTAGTGGAAGGCAAATTAATGCCTACTGCCTACTTTTCTCAGTCAGAGATTAGTCCAAGATATGCACAGGAAACTTTGAGGAGATTTACCTTGGCTAAAAGGGAGTCCTTGGGGGGGGGGGCTCCTTTGAGGCTTAGAGGGTTCTCCGGGAAGAGTTGCATTTTCATCATCTGCAGAAGTTTTCAGAGTCATTTATTTGGCATAAGCTCGACAGAATCCTAACCTCCTTGGACATTGCTAAACAGCTAAAGCTACGCAAGACCGGTGGGAATTTGGATAATTGGAAGAGAAGGTACAGATTACTATCTTTCATTCCGGGACTATTTACAATTTAATGGAGTAAATTTAAAATGTGGGAAATGAAAATCTAGAAAGCTTGAAGAAGAAGGGGAAAAGAGGTGGAATTTGGACTTTGTAAATATAAAGGACAGTGCTAAAAAGTGGAAAGGAATTTATTGTTTGGTCTACTTGTGGTTTTGAAAAAGAGTACCATCGTCACAGACCTGCAGCATATTCAAGCAAAACGGGAAGTACGTCAAGTATCGTGAGATCTCCTTGCTAGTGTGAATGAGACTTCGTGGCAAGTAAACCAGGACGTAGTGGATGGAAAACCTACTCTAGGAATATAACACCATTGAGAAATAGCGGCGGCCATTGCTTGGAAGTCAAAATTAAAATAAGATTTTTAAAGTGTTTGGGACATTAAAAATTGTTGGAATTAACTCAAGAGAACAAGAAGATAAGTATTATTGAATATATTATGTGTGTGGACTTTAGAAGTTTTTAAAAGGGAAAAAATTGTAAGGAGCAGCAAAAAGTCATGACCGCCATTTTGAAACATTTAAAGACTTTAAAAATAAATATCTTGATTTTGGAGGTTGGAGGACGGCAAAATTAGGCTTATTATAAAAGGCAAGTCCTATTCTTTTGAATCTGATAGTTGAATTTGAATTGATGAGGTCTAGTTTTTGCTGTTTTTTAAATGTCAGAACACAAGCAACCCCGTACAAGGGCTACTTCATTAGAAAAAATGCAGGACCAATTAGAAGCAATGGAGGCCAGAATGATGAGAGGAAAGAGAGAGATGATAACTGAATAATAATAAAAAGAAATTATTGAAGAGATTAAAAAAGATATGGAGGATCTCAGAAAGGAAACTGAGGAAACATCTAAGAAAGTGCAGGAGGTAGAAGGCAGAATGAAGGTATATGATTCCACCTTGTTGAAAATGCAAGAAAAAGTGACAATCCATGACTGCAAACTGATGGAGACTCAGATACATCTGAAAGGAGTACCTGAAAAGGAAGATGGTGATCTAAAAGAATATATAATAAAAATAATTGCAGAATTTTTAGAGGAAGATCCTGAAGAGACTAAAAACATGTATGACTATATGTATAGAGTGAACTCACTTTATGCCAAGAAAAAACAATTTACCAAGAGATGTTGTTAAAATGTTTTGGCAGATGACCCAGCAAGAGATTTCTAAGATCTTGGAATATGAATTTAACAACGTTGCAGAGACTTTTCTGTTAGGATTACAAATGGAAAAATTTCCAAAAGAAGACAGAACTTTAATCTGGTACTTGCTCTCAGCTGCTAGGACATTGTATGTGCAGTTGCGGGAAACAAGAAAAATACCAGAGAAACGGGATTGGATTGTTAAAGTTATGACATGAAGTGAAATGGATAAGTTAACAAGAACTTAAGAGACTAAGATTTAGAAGTATTTAAGATGGAGTGGAAGAAGTTGTTCAGGGTGGTGAGAACCAGAGAGGATTGTGAGGAACTCCAAAGGGATCTGTTGAGGCTGGGTGAGTGGGCATCAACGTGGCAGATGCGGTTCAATGTGGCCAAGTGCAAAGTAATGCACATTGGGGCCAAGAATCCCAGCTACAAATACAAGTTGATGGGGTGTGAACTGGCAGAGACAGACCAAGAGAGAGATCTTGGGGTCATGGTAGATAATTCACTGAAAATGTCAAGACAGTGTGCGTTTGCAATAAAAAAGGCCAACGCCATGCTGGGAATTATTAGGAAGGGTATTGAAAACAAATCAGCCAGTATCATAATGCCTCTGTATAAATCGATGGTGCGGTCTCATTTGGAGTACTGTGTGCAGTTCTGGTCGCCGCACCTCAAAAAGGATATTATAGCATTGGAGAAAGTTCAGAAAAGGGCAACTAAAATGATTAAAGGGCTGGAACACCTTCCCTATGAAGAAAGGTTGAAACGCTTAGGGCTCTTTAGCTTGGAGAAACGTCGACTGAGGGGTGACATGATAGAAGTTTACAAGATAATGCATGGGATGGAGAAAGTAGAGAAAGAAGTACTTTTCTCCCTTTCTCACAATACAAGAACTCGTGGGCATTCGATGAAATTGCTGAGCAGACAGGTTAAAACGGATAAAAGGAAGTACTTTTTCACCCAAAGGGTGATTAACATGTGGAATTCACTGTCACAGGAGGTGGTGGCGTCCACAAGCATAGCCACCTTCAAGAAGGGGTTAGATAAAAATATGGAGCAGAGGTCCATCAGTGGCTATTAGCCACAGTGTGTGTGTGTGTGTGTGTGTATATATATATATATATATATATTTGGCCGCTGTGTGACACAGAATGTTGGACTGGATGGGCCATTGGCCTGATCTAACATGGCTTCTCTTATGTTCTTATCTTCTTATGTTCTTAAGTTCAGAAGATATGTAGAAAAAGAATGGGAAATAAAAGGACATTGGACAATCTTTGATAATGATTAAGTATAAGTGGGGGGAAGATATGAACTTTGGTTCTTATTAATTAGGTATACCTTTTAAAATTATGTTTTGAATTTAGTACACCGGCAGGGTCAAGTAAAGGGGGGAGGGGTAGGTAGAAAGTAATATATGGGATTAAAAAAAGTAGTTATTAATGATATAAGAAATTGAATATATTGCCATATGTTACTAATAAAATTGTTTGAAACAGAAAAGCAAGGCCTTTTTTGTAGCAGGAACGCCTTTGCAAATTAGGCTACATGTCCTTGATGTAGCGAATCCTCCTGGAGCTTACAGGGTTCTTATGACAAGGCCTGCTGCAAGCTCCAGGAGGATTGGCTACATCAGGGGTGTGTGGCCTAATATGCTAAAGAGTTCCTGCTACAAAAAAAAGCCCTGAAGAATTGTAAGTTTTATAACCCTGCCTTTCTCTACCTTGAGGAGTCTTAAAGTGGCTCACAATCACCTTTCCCTTCCTCTCCCCATAACAAGCCCTTTGTGAGGTAGGTGGGGCTGAGAGAACTCTGAGAGAACTGTGGCTGTCCCAGCAGGCTTCACGCGGAGAGGGGAGAATCAAAACCAGATTAGAATCTGCCACTTTTAAGCGCTACACTCATGATGGATGCCACTTTGGTAACTTGCTACGTAACACCAGCGCTAGATCCTCCTTGGGTCGATGAACTCTAAGGAATCTGGATTCCCTTGATGAACTCACTTCTGTTACTCCTCCAAATGCCAAGCATTTGTTTAATTGACCGGTTGTCACAGCCAAATGAGAAACCGTCGTGTTGTTCCAAGCCCAGAAAGACGCTGCTCCGTTTTATAAGCCAATAAGTTCTGAGTGGATAAACTGAGTGGTTTTTATTTTATTCCAAGAAGGCAACGCACTTATCGCCACGGATGAAGAACGGAGTGACACCGCAGTTGCTGGGGATAAATTAACAGTCTTGTAAAGTTCAGCATTAAATACAAGGCAGAGCCTGTGGGTTTCTATAATGAGAAGAGATGGCGGGGGAGCTAATTTGGTTAAGTGGAGTTCTGCATGGATTGGAGGCTCGTCCAATCGGGGTCCTCGCGAGAAGATAATTAAATGGGTACTGGAAGGTTCACCTCTCCTGCCTGTTTCATGCAAGAGACTTCTTTAACATTCCACATGGGTCAGAAAGAATTTTCCTCTCTGCATCAGACAGGGCAGAAGCAGCTAGCTAAACTGGGAGGGACATTTGCGATACAAGTAAGTGCTGGCATAAAGATCAATGGCTGGTTTAAGTACAATGAAGGTACGTCTTCATGGCAGAAGAGAAAGGTGTGTTGCTTAGAAAGGGCATATACCTTTTGTACATATATTTTTTTTAAATTGTTCTTTTCATACGGTGAGCTGAAGGGAAGTTATTAGCCCGTTGTTGGGAAGGTTCCCTGGCAGATCAAATAAACTCAGATTAGATTATCTTCCATCAGAAAGGGTCCACCAAACAACAAGACAGGGGGCTAGGTTCTGTTCCCAGGTTTATAAAGAACGCAAAAAGTGAGACAAATAGGCCAAACTGTAAATCTTTTAACAAATTTTAAAGTGACTTTTTAAAATGGTTTAAAGGGTTAAATAATCTTTTAATTTTTTTTTTATTGTTATAACCCTCAAGTCATCAAATTTCAATATGCAGATTCTTTGTGGGACTTTTTATAAGGTACTTTTAAAGTTGTTCTAGATGGCTAAAATGTTCTGGTCAATGACCGTAATAATAAACTGAACTGAACTGAATTACCTTGTATAGAAAAGATGGGTAACAAATAGGTCTTACTCGTTCATAAAGGGAAAGCACAATACGGTCCACTTTTCAACTGTGATCTCCCCGCACAGTGCATTAAAACCAATCGAAATGCTTAGTCTAGACATACTAAACTCTGTGACCCTAGTACAGTATACTCTGTAATCATTAGAAAATTGATTTTCTTATTTACTTATTAACTATTTATACCCCACTTCTCCCCCCCCCCCAATCTCTAAATCAGCCATTTTTTTTCAAAGGGAGCTGATTTGTATCCTCTTGGAAATCCCTTGTCATTTTGAGAGATCTTCAAGTCCTTCGGGGAGGTTGATAATCCTGGGTTCTCATTTCCTGTGTGATGCTGGGAGTCCCGTGGCGCAGAATGGAAAGATGCAGTACTGCAGTCCAAGCTCTGCTCATGACCTGAGTTTGATCCCAGTGGAAGCTGGGCCAAGGTAGCCAGCTCAAGGTTGACTCAGTCTTCCATCCTTCCAAGATTGGTAAAGTTTGTACCCACCTTGCTGGGGGTAAAGTGTAGATGACCGGGGAAGGTGATGGCAAACCACCCTATAAAAAGCCTGCCATGAAAATGTCATGATGTGATGTCACCCCATGGGTCGGTAACAACTCGGTGCTTCCACAGGGGACTATCTTTTTACTATTTTGTGTGATGCTGGCCAAAAAGTTTGGCCTTTTTCTTTCGCCTGCTAAATCCCCCCCCCCCATTCCCTGCTGATTGCCAGGCGGGATGTGACAACCCTAGTTTACACTAAAGTACCTGGACAGGAAGTAAGTAAAGTAAAGTAAATTTATTTTTCTATCCCGCCCTCCCCCGCCAAAGGCGGGCTCAGGGCGGCTCACAGACATGGAATACCATGATTTGGATAAAATACAATGTAAACAGGAGTTTTAAAAATACAATTCAACTACATAAGTTAATTAAAATAGATAAAACAGGTACTATAAGGTGCTATAGATCACAATCATGCATAAGATGACTAGATGGTTACAGGTCGGTTTAGCCAGGTTCTAACTTAAAAGCAAGCTGAAAGAGAAAGGTTTTGCAAGCCCTGCGGAATTGATTCAGGTCCCGCAGGGCTCGCACCATCTCTGGAAGTTGGTTCCACCATCGAGGGGCCATTGCTGAAAAGGCTTGCTCCCTGGTTGTCTTCAGTCTAGCCTCTCTTGGCCCAGGGATTTTTAAAAGATTTTTAAAAGATCTTTTAAAAAGATCTGTTAAAAGGAATCCATCTCTGCAATAGCATTAAGTTTACTGCTGAACAGCCATGTTGGTCTGAAGCAACAGAACAAGCTTAGAGTCCAGCGGCACCTTTAAGACCATCAAAGTTTTACTCAAGGTATAAGCTTTCGTGTGCATGCACGCTTTTGGCAGGATCACCCAAGAGATTTGGCATGGCAGTATCCCATCTCTGAAAGCGATGTCATCACAACAAGGACATTGTGTGGGGATGCTCTGGTATTTGGGTGAAACTATGGTTTTTTCCACCCTCTAAACCAGGGGTGGAATTCTAGCAGGAGCTCCTTTACATATTAAACCACACCTCCCTGATGTAGCCAGTCCTCCAAGAGCTTACGAAAAACAGCCTCGTAAGCTCTCGGAGGATTGGCTACATCAGGGGTGCGTGGCCTAATATGCAAAGGAGCTCCTGCTAGAATTCCACCCCTGCTCAAAACCATAGAGTTTGCCCAAATACCAGCGTGTCCCTGCATTATGTCCCAAGCAGAACGATGCCGCCTGTTTGAGGGTGGAATTTCTCCCACCGGCCAGCTGGCTGGCAGCAGATCAAACCCCCTAAGAGGGGGAACCCCCGCTGGGAGCAGGGGGCTCACAACCCTAGCTGGTGGGAATAAGTACTTGGCAGAGCAAAGTGTGGAAATAGGGTTAAAAGAAGATGATGATGAAGAAGAATTGCAGATTTTTACCCCTCCCTTCTCTCTGAATCAGAGACTCAGAGTGGCTTACAATCTCCTATATCTTCTCCCCCCACACCAGACACCCTGTGAGGTGGGTGGGGCTGAGAGAACTCTCCCAGAAGCTGCCCTTTCAAGGACAGCTCTGCGAGAGCTATGGCTGACCCAAGTCCATTCCAGCAGCTTCAAGGGGAGGGGTGGGGAATCAAACTGGATTCTCCCAGATTAAGAGTCCGCACACTTCACCGCGACACCAAACTGGCTGTCATCTTGGTCTGTTCTGAGGCTCTATCCCAGGTCACTTGCCCAATAACAAAACAACCCTGGAAGGTAGGCCAGCTCTGAACTCAGACATGTCTCAGCAGATCCTGACAGCACCTTATGACAATATTGATGCATTTATCAAAAACATCTATTACCTGCCTTTCATCCTCAAGGCAGCTTCCCATACAGATAAAATACATTAAAAAAAAATGTAGAAGTTTCACTGAAATTGTGAGGTCACGTTGAGCGCATGAAATCCCTTCATCTCTGGTGTGAACAGAGAGGTTACGGTTTGTTAAATGAATTCCATTTATTCCATGAAGTGATTTGTTGGGAAATAAATCACAACCAGTTTGTTATCTTCCGTTCACTAGTAGCAGAGGCGAAGAGATTCACAGTATCCAGCATGGACTTTTTTTTCTAGGATGATTCATGGGGGATGAATCATCGCACAGTCGATAACTCAAACCGAAATTACGTCACACACTGAAACAGCGAAAGTCCCCCCTTGTCCTTTACCTGACACTTACTCAGGCAACCTGAAATTTAACTTCGCGAGTGAGGCTATATGTTCATAAGCAAAGTAACTCATCCGCATTGCGATCGGGAGCGAAAAAGCTGATTTCCGTGACCTTTATTCCGCTTCTGCATAGTCACGTTGAGAGCTGGAACATCCTTGCAAGGGATTTGGGGGCACCTACAGCTAGAATCTAAATTATCAACAGTTCCATGGATCTGGTGATGTGTTTCTTCTTGGAGAACATTTTGAGTCCGCGCTTGCCCCGCTGAAAGATTCCTACTCCGAGTAATCTATATCTAATAATAACAGATCAATTTGCCTCGAGAAACAAGGCCGGATTTAATTTCACGAACTTCATAAAATTTATGTCCTCCGCTTCCTTCAACAGCTTTGCCCTTTTCTTCCCTTGCCGCTCTTATGCCTGGGACTCCCTCTGCAATCATTCTCGTGGTACTGTGCCATCTGTCTTTCTCTCTCCTGATCTCTCATTCAAAAATCCAATTCTTCTGAGGACCAGACCTGATAATACTACATCACTAGTCCACCACAGCTTCGTTTTTAACTTTTCAAACACTCGGGAGTCATAAGAACATAAGAGAAGCCACGTTGGATCAAGCCAATGGCCCACCCAGTTCAATACTCTGTGTCACATAAGAGGAGCCATGTTGGATCAGGCCAATGGCCCATCCAGTCCAACACTCTGTGTCACATAAGAACAGAAGAGAAGCCATGTTGGATCAGGCCAATGGCCCATCCAGTCCAACACTCTGTGTCACATAAGAACATAAGAGAAGCCATGTTGGATCAGGCTGATGGCCCATCCAGTCCAACACTCTGAGTCACATAAGAACATAAGAGAAGCCATGTTGGATCAGGCCAGTGGCCCATCCAGTCCATCACTCTGTGTCACATAAGAACATACGAGAAGCCATGTTGGATCAGGCCAATGGCCCATCCAGTCCAACACTCTGTGTCACATAAGGACATAAGAGAAGCCATGTTGGATCAGGCCAGTGGCCCATCCAGTCCAACACTCTGTGTCACATAAGAACATAAGAGAAGCCATGTTGGATCAGGCCAGTGGCCCATCCAGTCCAACACACTGTGTCACATAAGAGAAGCCATGTTGGATCAGGCCAATGGCCCATCCAGTCCAACACTCTGTGTCACATAAGAACATAAGAGAAGCCACGTTGGATCAAGCCAATGGCCCACCCAGTTCAATACTCTGTGTCACACAGCGGCCAAAAAAACAAACCATTGGGAGGTCCACCAGTGGGGCCAAAAACTAGAGGCCCTCCCACTGTTGCCCCCCGAAGCACCAGGAATACAGAGCATCACTGCCCCAGAGAGAAAGTTCCTTCAATACCCTGTGGCTAATAGCCACTGATGGACCTCTGCTCCATATGTTTATTCAATCCTGATCATTTGGGGGTCCATGGTGTGAGCTGCTAAGGAATTCCAGTCTCCTCTGCTCCCCCCATGAGATGCTCAGGAGCTGAAATGGCCTTCTTTGCTTAACACCTTGGCATCTGTTCCCAGTAGAAATAGAAGAAGATATTGGATTTATATCCCACCCTCCACTCCGAATATCAGAGTCTCAGAGCGGCTCACAATCTCCTTTCCCCCCCCCCCATAACAGACACCCTGTGAGGTGGGTGGGACTGAGAGAGCTCTCACAGCAGCTGCCCTTTCAAGGACAACCTCTGCCAGAACTATGACTGACCCAAGGCCATCCCAGCAGCTGCAAGTGGAAGAGTGAGGAATCCAACCCAGTTCTCCCAGATAAGAGTCCGCACACTTAATCACTACACCAAACTGGCTCTCCTAGTTGTTGACAAATGACAAATTGGCCCCCATTTGTTCGTTGTTTAATATTAAATTCAATTTATACCCCACCCTCCCCACCGAGGCGGGCTCAGAGTGGCTTGCATCCGAGTCATAGCGTGCTATGATCACCGTCATAAAACAATAAAACCATTTAAATAGATAAGCTAAAACCCATACATTAAAACAATATACAGTTTGGTGCTAACACATTAGATGTTTCTCATCGTTCCAGGATGGCGGTTATTCCAGAAATCTCCTACGATAGGTTGAAGGCCTGCTGGAAGAGAGCGACCTTACAGGCCTTGCGGAACTGGGCGAGGTCCCAGAAGGCCCTAAGCTCTTCTGGCAGTTGATTCCACCAGGACGGAGCTGCCATTGAAAAGGCCCTATCCCTGGTGCTGGTTTGGTGTAGTGGTTAAGTGTGCAGACTCTTATCTGGGAGAACCGGGTTTGATTCCCCACTCCTCCACTTGCACCTGCTGGAATGGCCTTGGGTCAGCTATAGCTCTGGCAGAGGTTGTCCTTGAAAGGGCAGCTGCTGTGAGAGCCCTCTCCAGCCCCACCCACCTCACAGGGTGACTGTTGTGGGGGAGGAAGGTAAAGGAGATTGTGAGCCGCTCTGAGACTCTTCGGAGTGGAGGGCGGGATATAAATCCAATATCTTCTTCTTCATCATCTCACCTTCCTCAGCCTGGGAATCACTAGGAGATGTTGGGATCCAGATCCCTGTGAGATTCCTGAGAGACAGTTTTGTGTAAGTGTGGTGGACTCTAATCTAAAGAACCGGGTTTGATTCCCCACTGCGAGACCTCATTGGGGGGGGGGGGGGCGGAGCTCTCCGGAGTGCCATTCCAGAAGCTCTAATCAGGCCCCCAAGCGAATGACCATTGTCTGCTTTCTTCTCCCTTGACTGCTTCGGTGGCCATTTTTCCCCTCTCCTCTGTGTTGAGGCAGCCGAGCAAAGCTCTGACCACTTGCTCAAAATGTGCATTTTTCGACGGTAAGGGCTGCACACGAATCCTCTTCAGATGCTCGACGAGTAGAATAAATGCATGCAAGGGTAGAACATGATTACCGCTCATTTGAATGCTATATATTAAGCCTCCTTGGATATGTATGAATGCACATATGGATTTTGGGGGAAAAAAACAGTATCTCCAATTATGCTGATATTGGCGGAGAGCCAGTTTGGTGTAGTGGTTTATTTATTTATTCGATTTATATCCCGCCCTCCCCACCGAGGCGGGCTCAGGGAGGCTTACAACATAAAATCTAGAACAATAAGATTAATAAATATTAAAATGCATATACAATAATTTACAATAGTTAAAACAGTAAAACAAGAACAGACAGTCTGACAGTTAGGTGCTATTCTCACGGGCTTCCTTCCCAGTTTTTAAATACCAGTTAGTTATATGCCAACCGGAAGAGGACCGTCTTACAGGCCTTGCAGAACTGCCCAAGGTTCCGCAAGGCCCTCACCTCCTCCGGTAGCTGGTTCCACCAGCAGGGGGCTGTGATTGAAAAGGCTCTAAGTGCCCGGACTCTTCTCTGGGAGAACCGGGTTTGATTCCCCACTCCTCCACTTGCAGCTGCTGGAATGGCCTTGGGTCAGCCGTAGCTCTCGCAGAAGTTGTCCTTGGAAGGGCAGCTGCTGTGAGAGCTCTCTTAGCCCCATCCACCTCACAGGGTGTCTGTTGTGGGGGGAGAAGATATAGGAGATTGTGAGCCGCTCTGAGTCTCTGATTCAGAGAGAAGGGCAGTGTATAAATCTGCAGACTTCTCCTTCTCCTTTTCCTTCTTCTTCGTGTAGTGGTTAAATGTGTGGACTCTTATCTGGGAGAACTGGGTTTGATTCCCCACTTCTCCACTTGCAACTGCTGCAATGGCCTTGGGTCAGCCATAGCTATTGCAGGAGTTGTCCTTGAAAGGGCAGCTGCTGTGAGAGCCCTCTCAGCCCCACCCACCTCACAGGGTGTCTGTTGTGGGGGGAGAAGATATAGGAGATTGTGAGCCACTCTGAGTCTCTGATTCAGGGAGAAGGGCAGGGTATAAATCTGCAGTCTTCTTCTTCTTCTTGGTGTAGTGGTTAAGTGCGCAGACTCTTATCTGGGAGAACTGGGTTTGATTCCCCACTCCTCCACTTGCACCTGCTGGAATGGCCTTGGGTCAGCCATAGCTATTGCAGAGTTGTCCTTGAAAGGGCAGCATCTGCGAGAGCTCTCTCAACCCCAACCACCTTACAGGGTGTCTGTTGTGGGGAAGGAAGATAAATATTGTGAGCCACTCTGAGACTCTGAGATTCAGAGAGGAAGGCAAGATATACATCCAATATCTTCTTCATCATATTCTTCTTCTTCATCATCATCTTCTAAAGGAGATTGTAAGCCATTCTCTCATTCAGAGAGAAGGGCGGAGTATGAATCTGCAATCGTCTTCATTGCCTGTACATATGTAGGCCCCAGAATAACTTGCCACAAAATCTCACTTTATGCATTCATTCTAGAAGAGAGCCGATATTGTGTTGGAGAACATATGAACATATATGAACATATGAAGCTGCCTTATACTGAATCAGACCTTTGGTCCATCAAAGTCAGTCTTGTCTTCTCAGACTGGCAGCGGCTCTCCAGGGTCTCATGCTGAGGTTTTTCACACCTATTTGCCTGGACCCTTTTTTTGGAGATGCCAGGGATTGAACCTGGGACCTTCTGCCTACCAAGCAGATGCTCTACCACTGAGACACCGTCCCTCCCCAAACAAACCAGTGTAGAGTAGCGGTTAGAGTACTAGACTATGATCTGGGAGACTCAGATTTAATACTCTGCCATGAAACCTCATTGGGTGACATTTTAAGCCTAATGTACCTCAGAGGTTTGTTGTGAGGATACAATGAAGGAGAGGAGAAGAACTGGAGTTGCTTTGGCCTCTCTGGTGGACCTCCTGATGGTACTTGGCTTTTGGCCACAGTGTGACACACAGTCTCACATCTAGTCCAGCATTCTGTCTCACACATTGGCCAACCAGTCCACTCTACTAAGTAAAGTTTGACGACTTTATCTGACAAATAGATACATGAACATGTGTTGCGTTTACACTGCTCTTGCATGTCCGTAACATGTGCATCCTGTGCCCTGGCCATTCAGATGGCTGGGAAACATGCCATGCCTGCACTTGGGAGATTTGCTACCAGGAAATTCCAGGTGGCTGTTCAGTCCCAGCTGATCATACAATGAGGTAAGGATGGATGGACTGCAGGGAGCCAATGTGCATGTGTGAACACGCATATTCGAGGGTGGGGAGTGGCGCCCTTTGTGTCACCCATATGATCTCATCCTTTGGGTCAAAGTCGGAGAGCAAACTCTGTTGGTCTGTTGTATCATCAGGATGGGCACGAACCACATTTTTGCGGTCTCGTTTGTGGTTCACGGCTCACAGCCATTTAAACCCTTGCTTTCTACTCTTCACACACCACTACAAACTGCACCAAAATTCATAGAAGTTTGTGGCGTTTTTTTTCCATTCACGAACATTGCTTTGCGAACCACAAATTGGCCAAAACTCATGACGAACTTTAGTTCATCAGCTGGTTTGTGCCTATCCCTAATCGTTCTTTTTCATTGCATGTACGCATGTAGGCCCCAGAATAATTTACCACAAAATCCTACTTTATGTATTCATTCTAGAAGAACAGCAGTATTGTGTTGGAGAACCGGTGTAGTGTAGCAGTTAGAATGCCAGACTGTGATCTGGGAAATTCAGATTTGACTCAGATGTGATCTGGGAGACTCAGATTTGACCTGGAGATTCCTTCCAACTCTATGATTATGCCTCCTGGCTTGAAGACACCTTGGCTTCACTTGTTCTCCTTCCACAGGAGGAGTCCAAAGTCCATTTTTATGTTTGGCCCTTCAAGAGAGCCAGTTTGGTGTAGTAGTTAAGTATGCGGACTCATATCTTGGAGAACTGGGTTTGATTCCCCACTCCTCCACTTGCAGCTGCTGGAATGGCCTTGGGTCATCCATAGCTCTCGTAGAAGTTGTCCTTGAATGGGCAGCTGTTGTGAGAGCTCTCTCAGCTCCACCGACCTCACAGGGTGTCTGTTGTGAGGGAAGAAGATAAAGGAGATTGTAAACTGGTCTGAGACTCTGATTCAGAGAGAAGGGCAGTGTATAAATCTGCAGTCTTTTTTCTTCTTCTTCTTCTCCATAAAGTATATCCATGTCCACGTAAGTGATGATACAATTTATGTTGCTGATGCCAGACTGAAATCTTTATTTAAAAACGGAGTGTTCCACAGTCTTCACTAAAGATCCATTGTCCTGACCTCATTCCATATTTCTTTCTATCGCTGAAATGAGTAAGGAATCCCAACAGAAAGAATATATGCCTTATAAGGTTGGTTTGGGAGACAGATCTTGGAAACCTGAACTACTTCGCTGGCGAGGGAAGCGACGTTCATACCGTTTACATCTCAAAATCCTGAACCCCGGGTCAACAAAGTTCAGTCAAATTAACTCCATCTGGATAAGCGAAAAGAAGGAAGACCTGTCAGAAAGAGATCCAGAATGTCAGATTGTAATTTGGATCCATATTTTAAAGCCTTTTAAAAGACGAGGGTGGATTAACGCAGACACTGAGAATGAAGGGAAACGGTACCACAACCCAGGTTAGGCTAACCTTAAAATGTCATTGCTGAATGAAGAGGCAACGCAACGAAGCCAGTTGGCTTAAATACCTGAGGTAACTTAATTTTACTTTTGTTTAAACGATTCTACAGTTTGGAGCGACGGCCCTCAAAGTCTGGCCTCCGCAAGCAGGCCATGACCAAACAACTTCCACATGTTCAGGTTTCTTTTCTCTACACATAACAGTGTCTCTCTATTAAAGGTTCATTTTTGACAATTTCCCTTGGTCAGTTTGGCAGCTAAAAAAATAAATGTTGTTGTCCTCTATAAAGAAAGCAAAGACAAGATATTTATGGTCTATTGGCTGCTGCAATATTGTGTCAGATAATACTAACAAGGAACAAAGAAGCATTACTGTTCAGTTCTTACAAGGATAATCTAAAATGGCCGCTGATCTTTGGTTTGCTCCCTTATTTGGTGTCCCTGCCAAATGTTTCCTAAGTGCAACCTCTTGTGGAATACCTTGGTTCCTACATACATACATACACACACCTTTATTGGCATAAGAACACAAATATCAGTACATATATATGTCTGGTATACATTATAAATAAGAATATAAACCAGGAAGTTCCAAAATAGTAAACAGTAATAACATATCAAATATAAAACGCCAAAAGAAAATAAGCATATTTTAGTGCTACCCCATCTGCCTGAGTAGATATAAATTACCTGCCTACCAACTTCTTCTCAATTTGACCAAGAGAGAACTCCAGTTTTCCGAGTTACACCTCTGAGGATGCCAGTCACAGTTCCTGGCGAAATGACAGATCTCACAATGCCAAGATCACGGCCGCACAGCCCAAAATAATATGGGACAGGGAGTCAGGAGTTCCCAATTCACACGGGCAGAGCCTTTCTCGAAGGTGTATTTGCCTAAATCTGCCATAAAGAATTTTGGATTGAAACGCATTCATCTTGGAGTCTTCTTCACCTTGGTTCCTATTAGCAGTCACAGTGCCATGACAACTGGATTTGAATCCAGTAGCAACTCGGAGATGAACAAGTTTTGGGGGGTAGATCAAGGTGGTCAGCCATGCTGATCTGAAGCCATAGAACAAAGTCAGAGTCCAGGGATGCCTTTAAGACCAGCAAAGTTTTATTCGAGGTGGGAGCTTTCCTGTGCAAGCACATGTCATTGGACAAGGAATTTGAATGGACCTTGAGCTTGTTTGGAGGTTCTAGCAGGGGAGCGCAGCTATCGTATACCCTTGACCGAAGAACGGTACACTCCTTCTATCTGGGATGGTCGTCCTCTTCCACCGAGCGCGCAGCTTCGGGAGGGACGCACATGGAACGGTGAGGGAGGTAGGGGACACCCGCCTAGCCAGCCAGATCAGCCGAATCAACCCTGGCGATCAATGGGGTGACAGATGTCGCAGCCAGATCGCCCTCACATCCGAATTTGAATGAATCCTAATTCCATTTCATTGCCGGATAAAGTGTGCTTGCACAGGAAAGCTTGCACCTTGAATAAAACTTTGCTGGTCTTAAAGAAGAAGAAGATATTAGATTTATATCCTGCCCTCCACGCCGAAGATTTATATCCTGCCCTCCACACCGAAGAGTGGCTCACAATCTCCTTTATCTTCTTCCCCCGCAACAGACACCCTGTGAGGTGGATGGGGCTGAGAGAGCTCTGATAGAAACTGCCCTTTCAAGGACAACCTCTGCCAGAGCTATGGCTGACCCAAGGGCCATTCCAGCAGCTGCAAGTGGAGGAGTGGGGAATCAAACCCGGTTCTCCCAGATAAGAATCCGCACGCTTAACCACTACACCAAACTGACTCTCCTAGGTCTCTGACTTTGTTCTATGATTTTTTTTTGAGTATGAGCTTTCAAAAGTCAAAGCTCCCTTGGCCAAGTGACCCAAAATATCTTGTTGGTCTCTAAGGTGCCACTGGACTTGAATCTAGAAGTCTGGTATAGTGATTTGATGTAGTGGTTAAGTGGTTAAGATTCCTCACTCCTCCAGTTGCTGGAATGGCCTTGGGTCAGCCATAGCTCTTGCAGAGGTTGTCCTTGAAAAGGCAGCTTCTGTCAGAGCTCTCTCAGCCCCACCTCCTTCACAGGGTGTTTGTTGTGGGGAAGGAAGGTAAAGGAGATTGTGAGTCACTCTGAGTCTCTGAGATTCAGAGCGGAGGTGGGATATAAATCCATCATCGTCATCATCATCTTCTTTGTCTTCTTCCTTGTCTTTACTTTCATCTTCTTCTTCATCACCATCTTCTTCTTCTTCCTCCTCTTTTATGTTTGTCTTCTTCCTCTTCTTCGGCTTCTTCTTCCTCCTCTTCTTCTTCCCAACACCGATATTCTATGACAGTATAACATGGCAACATTTCTATATCTAGAGCTGTCCTCGCGCTGAAGAGCCTGTATATCATATATTTCATTTCAGAGACGAGGTATTGCATATCGAAGTATGCGTCTGATGTGTTCTCATTGTTCTTCTGATGCAGCGCTGCACTCCAGACCAACCTAGCTAAGACAGCAATTGATCATTCACATATGAGTTGGATCCCATATTGGATCACATCTCTGTTTCGTTCAGCGTTTGCATCAGATGCCAAATCAACCATCACTATGCCCTTTGTTGTCCTCTTATTGGACTTTCCTAGAATAAGTTTCTTTGCATGGCAGAGTCACAGGGATGTTGAACACTGGAATAGAAGCTAGGTACACAGCCTAAAAGCACATACTAGCTATGTCTCATCAGAACTTGTAAGATAAGCAGGGTTGGTCCTGGTTGGTACTTGGATGGGAGACCACCAAGGAAGTCCAGGTTTGCTATGCAGAGAGAGGCAGAGGCAGAATGGTCCAATATAGCTTGACCTTATCAGATCTCAGAAGCTAAGCAGGTTCTGCTGTGGTTAGTACTTGGATGGAGACCACCAAGGAAGTCCAGGTTTGCTATGCAGAGGCAGAATGGTCAAATATAGCTTGATCTTATCAGATCTCAGAAGCTAAGCAGGTTCTGCTCTGGCTAGTACTTGGATGGGAGACCACCAAGGAAGCCCAGGGTCACTATGCAGAGGCAGGCTATGGAAACCCACCTCTGAATGTCTCTTGCCTTGTCCTGGCTAACCCATTCATGAGATCTCAGAAGCTAAGTAGGGCTGGCCATGATTAGTACTTGGGTGGGGGACCAACAAGGAAGTCCAGGGTTGCTATGCAGAAGCAGGAAGAGGCAGAATGGTCCAATATAGCTTGACCTTATCAGATCTCAGAAGTTAAGCAGGTTCTGCTGTGGTTAGTATTTGGATGGAGACCACCAAGGAAGTCCAGGATTGCTATGCGGAGGCAGAATGGTCCAATATAGCTTGATCTTATCAGATCTCAGAAGTTAAGCGGGTTCTGCTTTGGCTAGTACTTGGATGGAGACCACCAAGGAAGGGTTGCTACGCAGAGGCAGGCAAAGATAAACCACCTCTGAACCTTTCTTGCCTTAACTGTTGGGTTTATGATGCAATTTCACTTCCTGTTGTCCCGAGTTAATTGAATGTTTGTACATGCCTGCTGATGTTTAGCCAGTGAGTAGGTAGAGCCAATGAGAATGTGTGCACGTACTTCCCGCTAAGGCTAGGTGTCAACATGCATAGTGACCGTTCAGGGAGAGCCCTAGTAGGCTAATCCATATATTTGGGTGGTGGTCTAAGGGAAACCATTTGGGCAGTTTTATAGCCCTTTGTGTTAAGCCCTTAGATCTCCATGCAGTTGAAGTGAGGACTCCAGAGAGTCGAGATGTGGTCTAGAAGCTAGACAGGCTATTGAATCCTTCTTTGTTTTCTAGAAATCCCGGTCATACCTTTTTCCTCATTAGTAAAGTAAACTACTTTGATTCTTAAGCTAAACCGTGTGCCTGGCTCTTTTATTTGTGGTCATCTCCACGTTACTCTGCTAAAGGTATATGTAAACCCCAACATTAACCTGGTATAACTTGATCTTATCCAATCTCAGAAGCTAAGCAGGTTCTGCTTTGGTTAGTACTTGGATAGGAGACCACCATGGAAGTATACCACGCAAGTAGCCAAGGAGAGGGGGGGAAAGTAAAGATAATAAGCTTCTGCAGGCAGCCAACCAGAGCAGCTCTTCTGCATGACACAGCAGTTGCTTAAGAACTGATAGGTCTTTCCCCCGTATATAACCACAAGTCCCATGAGGCAGTGGGAATGTATCTTCCACCGTAATCCTACCTGACATTAAAGTGTGTACATCTCAGTAAGATTTCTAAGCAGTCATGTCAGTCATCTTTCTGGAGCCGTAGCATATGAGATGAAATACTGATGTCATAGGCCGTATATCTCTCATACATTTTTCAGCACTAGAACACATAAAAGTAAATCTTTTTCAAAACTCCTACTGGGAACGATGAAGCTGGGGTTCCACTACTTTGCTTTCAATTAAAGCCCAAGAGAACTTTAGTGTTGCAAAAAAACCATCTAGCAGATGTTTAGTGAAATAAAATGTCACCAGCTATGTTCCCATGTTGAAGACATCGATGCAATCTGAAACATATTTGCATGAAATAAATCAAGAATCTTTGGTAGTGGTGGTGGTGGGAACCCGAACCCAGACCACACTCCAGTTTCAAGTTGTTCACGTTGCTGTTTTAGATGGCGCATCTAAAGGCACAGTACAGGAGTGGCCAAACTGTGGCTCCCAGACGTCAAGGAGGAACTTAATGCAAACTTCCTCTCAAATTTTCCCTATGCTGGTCTTATGGGAACTATTATTCCCGGCTTTTGTTCTTTAAAAATTCTCCTCCTAATATAGTTGTGTTATATAGGGTGTACAGGGGGGAGGGGTGGGGGGTGGGCTCCCTCTGGGAATCCTACCCCCCCAGGGAAAGTGCATGCGCAATACATAGCCTCTCCTCTCCCGGTGTAGTGAACGCCGCGTGGTCACTGTCTGGCTATGCCTGGCAGATGGTCACTGCAATGGCCTCTCCTGCATTACTGCATCCGTAGCAACACCTTCTCGCTGGTCCCCCCCGTTTTCACAGAGTTTGCTACGTCATGGTGCGACCGAATGTCCGGCGGTATAACCGGATGGGCAGGCTGGGCCCACCAACCTCGCCAGCCTAAGAGAAGGAAAACTCTAACATCAAACCCGGGCAGATAGAGCTCGTTAATGTAACACCTACCACCTGGAGGACTCGCTGCCGGCGTCCCGGCTTACTGGGCCATGGCAGATGACCCCCAGGTGAAAGGGTGGAGCCAGTACCGCGCACACTGCGCTTCACCTAAAAAATTCCTCTGCGCAGGCCTGAAGGGCATATCCACACACACAACACACAACGCATCAAGTCCTGCAGTGATGGGCAAGGGGCGAAACGGCAGGTGGAAGGTGCCACTGGAAGCCGCAGTCCCGATCCTGCATGTAGGCGGTTCAGGGTATTGGTCGCCTGATGCTAAAGAATCGCACTGCTACAGGACCAACCCTAAATCAGACTTTTCCCTGCAGCCGCTGTGGCCGGACCTGCCTGTCCCACATTGGTCTTGTCAGCCACCAGCGAGCCTGCAGCAAACGTGGACTATTGCACCCTTCTTAAATCTTCGTTCGCGAAGCCAAGCCGAGAGAGAGAGAGATAGTGTGTACATAGATATTTTATCCTTCTGCACAAAGAAAGTATTTAGAGTTTTCATAAAGATGCGTGTGTAATATTTGTTCATATCTTGCAGCTCTCAGACATCTGATGTTTATTCTGTGTAGCAAGTTTGGCTACCCCTGGCTTAGTAGGACAGCTGGAGGGATGACGTGCTTCATGAGAAGGAGGTGTTGAAAGAACCGGAGGGGTCTAGCGAAATCATACACCAGTTTTATCATGGCTTTGAGAGAACCTTCGGCAAATCCAACTGCAGGCCACGAGCATGCTGCATGACTTTGGATATTTTTTTTTTTACTTCGAAGTTTTTGCGAAGATAGCAAAGCACATGATCAGGGAGACTGAAAGGCTTTGATGGTCTCCGAAGTGTGAGACTCCTCTGTCCCACACTTCGGAGACCATCAAAGCCTTTCCCCAGGGAGAAAGCGGTGGTTAGCGATGTTCCCTCTAAGCGGCAAAATTTTTGCGAGCAAAAATTGTACTTTGTGAGCCACTGGTATTAAAGTTGTGAACTGCAGCATACGTTGTCGTGCTCCGGGGTCATCCTTCCTGAGTTAAGACAAAAACGCATGAACTGGAGGCTAAAAATCTGTGAGCTAGCCAGGGGCAGAATTCTAGCAGGGGCTCCTTTGCATATTAGGCCACACCCCCGTGATGTAGTCCAGGGGTGGCCAACGGTAGCTCTCCAGATGTTTTTTGCCTACAACTCCCATCAGCCCCAGCCATTGGCCATGCTGGCTGGGGCTGATGGAAGTTGTAGGCAAAAAACATCTGGGGAGCTACCCTTGGCCACCCGATATAGCCAATCCTCCAAGAGCTTACAAGGCTCTTTTTTGTAAGCTCTTGGAGAATTGAACATATATGAACATATGAAGCTGCCTTCTACTCAATCAGACCCTCGGTCCATCAACATAAGTATTGTCTACTCAGACTGGCAGCGGCTCTCCAGGCTCTCAAGCTGAGGTTTTTTCACATCTATTTGCCTGGACCCTTTTTAGTTGGGGATGCCGGGGATTGAAGCTGGTAGGCAAAAAACATCTGGAGAGCTACCGTTGGCCACCCCTGATGTAGCCAATCCTCCAAGAGCTTACAAGACTCTTTTTTGTAAGCTCTTGGAGAATTGAACATATATGAACATATGAAGCTGCTTTCTACTGAATCAGACCCTCAGTATTGTCCACTCAGACTGGCAGTGGCTTTCCAGGGTCTCAAGCTGAGGTTTTTCACACCTATTTGCCTGGACCCTTTTGAGTTGGAGATGCCGGGGATTGAACCTGGGACCTTCTGCTTCCCAAGCAGATGCTCTACCACTGAGCCACCATCTCTCCCACATATGAAGCTGCCCTTTACTGAATCAGCATGGGATGGAGAAAGTAGAGAAAGAAGTACTTTTCTCCCTTTCTCACAATACAAGAACTCGTGAGCATTCGATGAAATTGCTGAGCAGACAGGTTAAAATGGATAAAAGGAAGTACTTCTTCACCCAAAGGGTGATTAACATGTGGAATTCACTGCCACAGGAGGTGGTGGCGGCCACAAGTATAGCCACCTTCAAGAGGGGTTTAGATAAAAATATGGAGCACAGGTCCATCAGTGGCTATTAGCCACAGTGTGTGTGTATATATACAATTTTTTGCCACTGTGTGACACAGAGTGTTGGACTGGATGGGCCGTTGGTCTGATCCAACATGGCTTCTCTTATGTTCTTAGACCCTGGGTCCATCCAAGTCAGTCTTGTCTACTCATGCTGGCAGTGGCTCTCCAGGGTTTCAAGCGGAGGTTTTTCACGTCTATTTGCCTGGACCCTTTTTCGTTGGAGATGCCGGGGATTGAACCTGGGACCTTCTACTTACCAAGCAGACGCTCTACCACTGAGCCACCGTCCCTCCCCTAAAGGGGACAGGGACAGGCTCCCCACAGGGGACAGGCTCACAGTTCTAGTTGAATTTTTTTCAAGGGAAAAAAAAAAGTAACTGCTACACACAGACAGACATATACAGTCAATGGATGTGAAATACATGCTTCAGATATCATTGAACGCCTTAGCGAATGTGAGTGACAAAGTCTTTTCACTGCCGGCAAGGCTGATACACGTGTGCCCATATTTTAACAGGTGCTGATCTTTAGATGTGGGTATTCAGCGGACTGCTTATATAACCTCCATTTTTATTTTTTATTTTTTTTTAAAAAAAAATACAATTCAGGCAATATTCTACCTACGCGGAGGCTGATGACAGAATATCGGCTGACTTCAAGGTGCTCATTTCACCACGACTATGACAAGATTTTTTTTGGAAGTGAATTGGAAAAAAAAAAAAGACTCGAATGGCCGAATGACAGACCGTCCGTTCTTACATTTCGGGGGTAATGAAAGGCAAATTTCCTACTGCATGTGTGACGAGCCCGGCATCTGCCAACTTTTGGCAAAGCCAGGTTTCTTTGTTGGGACCAGTCCCGTAACAGCTTCTCGCGTTTGACATCTCAGTTCGCGTTCTTTAGACAGGCCTTCAGAAACGAAGAGGGGTGAGGGAATGGCTGAAGGTCACGCCAGTGTCCTAATTTGGTGTAGCGGTTGAGAGCCAGTTTGGTGTCGTCGTTAAGAGTGGCAGACTGTAATATGCAGAACCGGGTTTGATTCTTCACTCCTCCTCCACATGCAGCCAGCTGGGTGACCCTGGGTCACTCTCGGCTCTCTCAGAGCTGTTCTCTCAAGAGCAGTTTCTGTCAGAGCTCTCTCAGCCCCACCTGCCTCACAGGGTGTCTTCTGAGGGGAGGGGAAAAGAATTGTTAGCCGCTCAGACTCTGAGTGAAGGGCAGGATATAAGAACAGAAGAGAAGCCATGTTGGATCAGGCCAATGGCCCATCCAGTCCGACACTCTGTGTCACACAGTGGCCAGAAAAAACAAGTGTCATCAGGAGGTCCTTCAGTGGGGCCGGGACATTAGAAGCCCTCCCACTGGGCTCCCCCAAGCACCAAGAATACAAAACATCACTTGCCCCAGATAGAGAGTTCCAACAATACACTTTGGCTAATAGCCACTGATGGACCTCTGCTCCATATGCTTATCCAATCCCCTCTTTAAGCTGTCTATGCTTGCAGCCGCCGCCACCTCCTGTGGCAGTGAATGTCATTTGTTAATCACCCTTTGGGTGAAGAAGGACTTCCTTTTATCCATTCTAACCCGACTGCTCAGCAATTGCATTGAATGCCCACGAGTTCTCATATTGTGAGAAATGGAGATTCCCCACTCCTTTCCCCTTTCTTATCTACTTGCCTGCCTCATCTCCTTTGTGCTACGGCCTGGGCCTGTGATGTCATAGAGAGCTTCTGTTGCCAGGGAACGTCACTAGCCTAGTTGCCCTGTTGCTGTTGTTTTTAAATGCACTGCATAACTTGGAGCCACCTTGACCTGGATATCCTAGGCGAACCCAGTCTCATGAGATCTCAGAAGCTAAGCAGGTTCTGCTCTGGTTAGTACTTGGATGGAGACCACCAAGGAAGTCCACGTTTGCTATGCAGAGGCAGGCAATGGCAAACCACTTCTCAATATCTCATCTTGGAAACCCTCCAGGGTCACCATAAGTTAAAAGAGAATAAGGTCTTGTCTTCATCTTGCCCTCCTTAGTCTGGCTGTCCTTTCCCCTTCTGATTGCCTTGCCTGCATCATCCTTTTTGCACTGTACTCTGGGACTGTGATGTCATAGAGAACTTGTGTTGTCAGGGAGGGTCATTAGCTTAGTTTTTTTAAAAATAAAATAAAAATAAACATCACTGCATAACTTGGAGCCACCTTCACCTGGATGGCTCAGGTTAGCCTGATCTTTTCAGATCTGAGAAGCTAAGCAGGTTCAGACCTGGTTAGTGCTTGGATGGGAGACCACCAAGGAAGTCCAGGGTCACTACGCAAAGGCAGGCTATGGAAACCCACCTCTGAATGTCTCTTGCCTTGTCTTGGGTATCCCAGGCTAACCCACTCATGAGATCTCAGAAGCTAAGTAGGGCTGGCCATGATTAGTACTTGGGTGGGGGAACAACAAGGAAGTCCAGGGTTGCCATGCAGAAGCAGGAAGAGGCAGAATGGTCCGATATAGCTTGGTCTTATCAGATCTCAGAAGCTAAGCAGGTTCTGCTCTGGCTAGTACTTGGATGGGAGACCACCAAGGAAGCCCAGGGTCACTACACAGAGGCAGGCTATGGAAACCCACCTCTGAATGTCTCTTGCCTTGTCCTGGATATCCTAGGCTAACCCACTCATGAGATCTCAGAAGCTAAGCAGGGTCAGCCCTGGTGAGTACGTGGATGGGAGTCTACCAAGGAAGTCCAGGGTTTCTATGCAGAGGCAGGCAATGACAACCCATATCTGTTCATGTCTTCTCTTGACCTGGATGGCCCAGGCTAACTAAGTCTCATGAGAGCTCAGAAGCTAAGCAGGGTCGGCCCTGGTTAGTTCTTGGGTGGGAGACCACAAAGGAAGCCCAGGGCTGATACACAGAGGGAGACGATGGCAACCCACCTTCTTTTCATCTCAAGCTTTAAAAATTCCACAGCCTTAAGTGACCGAAGTCACTTTAGAGTCACTGCAGACGATGGTTGACATTCCATTGCCGGACATCAAGAAATGAAGGAGTCAGCTCCCTGACTGCTCCAGTTCGATATCAACAGCATTAAAGGAAGATAAGTCGTCTTGGGTTAACCCTTGCCTAGGGTTAATGAGCATAGACCTTATCAGGGGTCTTTAATACCCTGAACAGTGACAATAAAATCCCCCTCTGTTAGGGAGCTGCAGACTGTCTTCCAGCCAAACAGGAAGTCTAGAAGGACTGATTTTAATTGCAAGAAAATAGCAGCCGGGGGAGTTGAGAACATCTAAAAGGTAGACTCATCATTCTTATCTTCACTCTGAGAGACTTTGAATATAGTTTAAACACTGAGTGGATTAATAACAGACGAAGGCAAAGCATAATTGAATGGGAAAAAAAACTTTTACCTTGTTAAGCTGAGCTCTGTGGCTTTGGATGTGAACAACAGCAAAAAAAAAAAACCCTTCAAGATAAGAGTGAAAGTTGGCAATGGGAGGCTGGTGACGCAGAAGAAAGAAAAGAGAGTTGCCGTGTATATATGCCCATAAACTGCAGAACCTAGAATGAACTGAGCTGAGTGGGGGCATAGCAGGAAAAGAATTCAGCTTGTGAAAACTGAACGCCGTAAAAACAATTGCCTTCAAAGATATTTTGGAGAAAAGACATATTGTTGTGAATTTTTGTGGTTGCGGTTTCTTCAT
Organism: Heteronotia binoei; assembly: GCF_032191835.1. Lineage (NCBI taxonomy): Eukaryota > Metazoa > Chordata > Lepidosauria > Squamata > Gekkonidae > Heteronotia > Heteronotia binoei. The sequence goes on from NW_026800037.1 coordinate 26,535, forward strand.
GCAGCTCAAAAAACTGCGAGACTAGACACGAGATCAGTCTAAGCTGTGACAGGAAGTGAAACTAAAAGGGGCTGGACAATAAATCAGAGCCTATAAGGACAACAAGAGCTGTGACATCCGACCTTTGAACTAGGAAGGAATTGAGTCCAAGACTCAGATCAAGAAAGACGAAGAGAGACCTCTCTAGGCTGGAACTGTACCATAGAGAAATAACGATTGCCATTTTAAAAGGGAGAAAAACTGTCAAAATTGTTAAAATTCAATATCTTTGCTCAGGAAGAAGGGAGAAAAACGAAACTAGTCTCATCTGAAAGAACTGGCTCTAAGCTATTGGATTGGATGCTAAATTTTATGTGGGGATTTTTTTAAGGTTTGGTGATTTTTTATATGTCAGTAGAAAGAACAACACGTGCAAGAGCCCAATCATTTGACAAGATGCAGTCTCAATTTGACGCTCTGGAGGCAAAAATGTTAAAAGCTATGGACAAATTGCATTTGGCAATAAAAAAAGATATTAAAAAAGAAGTTGGAGACCTTAAGAAGGAGATAGAGAATTTTAAGGAAGAGACTCAAAATAAAGTGAAAGAGGTAGAGATGAAAGTGGATACACAGGCCTCTGCCTTGCTAAAAATTCAAGAAAAGGTCATAATACACGACTGTAAGTTGCTGGAGTCACAAGTGCGTCTAAGAGGGGTACCTGAAAAAGAAGATACAGACTTAAAAGGCTATATGGTGGATATCATCACTGAGTACATAGAAGAAGACCCTGACAGATTTAAGAGTATGTTGGAGGGTGCCTACAGAGTCAACTCAGTTTATGCGAAAAATAAAGGTCTGCCAAGAGACATCGTCATAAGATTAAGATCAAAAGAAGTGGCAGAGAAAATTTTGAGGAAAGGGTACCAAAAAGCCTGGGCAATAGAAGGGAGCAGAGTTAAAATAATGAAAGAGCTACCAAGAGAAGTGATCAGCGATAGGAAAAAGTACAAGAAGCTAACCGATCAGTTGCGTGCAGAGGGCACAAGATATAGATGGATAATACCAGAGGGTCTTGGATTTGAACAAAATGGCAAAAGGATTACAATAAGAAGCGAACAAGAGATGCATAGCTTTTTTGAAGAAAATAAAGAACCAACATCATAATGGAGTACAAATTACTATCTTGGAATATAAATGGACTAAATTCACCACAGAAAAGAAGGAGAACATTTCATTGGATTAAAAAGCAAAAATGTAATATAATTTGTTTACAGGAAGTTCATATACAACGCAAGGACAGTAAATTTTTGTGGAATAGAAATTTGGGGTTGGAATTTTTTTCACTAGCAGAGCAAAAGAAAAGAGGGGTGGTTTTTTACATTAAAGAACAACTTGACCCAAAATTAATCTTTAAAGACAAAGAAGGAAGATACATTGCTGTTGAGGTGACGATAGAGGCGAAAAAAACGTTACTACTAGGACTCTATGCACCCAATGGAGCGAAAGACAAATTCTTTAAAGACATAAATAGACAAATGGACGAAGAGACTTATGACCAGGTATTGATGATGGGCGATTTTAATGGGACAATACAAAACAACCTTGACAGATCAAGTCCAAAGAAGAATGATAAAGAAGGGAAGCTGCCCAATTCTTTCTTTGAGTTGATTAAACAGGAAAATCTAGAAGACATTTGGAGAAAGTTCAACCCTGATGTAAGAGACTATACATTTTTCTCAGCAAGGCATAATTCTTTTTCCAGAATTGACATGTTGTGGGGTTCCCAAGGCTTGGGCCTCATAACAAAAAAAATTGAGATTCTTCCAAAGGTTTGGGCGGACCATAATCCAATATGCTGGTCAACAAAATTGCAAAGAAAATCAAGAAGATGGAGAATTAATGAGGATTTACTACAAAATAAAGACACTGTATCATTCTTAGAAAAGGAGACTGCAGCATTCTTCCAAATAAATGAAACGGATGATATGGAATATCCAACAGTATGGGACACTTATAAAGCAGTAATGAGGGGTATATTAATTACATTGAATAATAAAGACAAAAGAGCAAGAGAAGAAAGGCTGTCAGCACTGCAAAATGAAATAGATAAAAAAGAAAAGGACTTAAAAAAAAGACCAGGGAAGAAAAAATTAATAAAAGAAATTACGATATTACAATCCCAAGTTAAACATTTGCTGAATAAAGAACTAGAATGGAATTTAAAAAATTTGAAACAGAAATCGTTTGAAAGTGCAAACAAACCTGGTAAATACCTGGCCTGGCAATTAAAAAAAAGGAAAGAAAATAAGACTATAAATAAAATCATGGCAAATGGGAAAACGGTAGTGGATCAAGAAGGAATTAAAAGAGAATTCTTTAAATACTATGCAAATTTATTCAAGGGTGTGAATGTAAGTAAAGAAAAAGTGGAAGAGTATCTACGAAACATTCAGGTGGCACCTTTGACGGAACATATGAAAAAGATATTAAATGACCCAATAGAGAAAATTGAAATAGAAGCAGCAATAAAAGCAATGCAAGAGGGTAAAGCTCCAGGGCCAGATGGATTCACGTCAAAATTTTACAAATCTCTCAAGGATGAATTAACACCCAAACTGTTGAAGTTGTTAAACACGATAAGAGAAGAAGGGAAAATCCCAAAGACCTGGAGGGAAGCTGTAATCTCTCTGATTCCTAAGGAAGATAAAGATAGCACAAACGTAAAAAATTATAGACCAATCTCATTGTTGAATAATGACTATAAGATCTATACAAGAATTTTAGCAGAGCGACTGAAACAATACCTGACCAACTTTATAAACAAAGACCAAGCGGGATTTCTTCCTAAAAGACAAATAAGGGACAATGTAAGAGCTGTTATTAATGTTGTGGAATACTATGAAAAGCACCCGGAAAAAGAAGTGGCCTTATTTTTTGTTGACGCAGAGAAAGCCTTCGACAACTTAAATTGGGACTTTATGTTTGCGGTAATGGAAAAAATTAATTTAGGGGAACAATTTATAAAAATGACAAGAGCAATATATACAGATCAGCATGCAAAATTGTGTATAAATGCAGACCTTACCAAAGAATTGAAAGTGAGTAAAGGAACAAGGCAAGGATGCCCGCTATCACCATTGTTGTTTATAATGACTCTTGAAATTTTGTTACAACAAATTCAAAAAGATGAAAAAATAGAAGGTCTAAAAATTAGAAGATTCTCTTATAAATATAAAGCTTTTGCAGATGATATAGTGTTCATAATGGAGAATCCGGTTCAAGTGTCACCACTGCTGTTAGCTAAGATAAAAGAGTACGGAGAACTAGCAGGATTATACATAAATAAGGAGAAATCGAAATTCCTCTGTAAAAACATGCAACCAAATAAAACAAACGAACTACAAAAGGTGACAGGTTGTGAAGTCACAACCAAAGTTAGGTACCTTGGAATAGAGATAACAATGAAGAACATTGATTTATACAAAAACAATTATGAAAAACTGTGGTGTAAGATGGACAAAGATTTGATGAAATGGAATAAACTCAACTTGTCCTTACTGGGCAGGATAGCTGCAATCAAAATGAATATTTTGCCAAGGATAATGTATTTGTTTCAAACCATCCCGATTGTAAAAGAAGCAAAACAATTCAACAAATGGCAAAGGAAAATCTCTGATTTCATTTGGGCCGGAAAGAAACCAAGGATAAAGATGAAGATCTTAACGGATGCCAAAGAGAGAGGAGGTTTTCAACTTCCCGATCTAAGACTATACCACGATGCAGTTTGTTTGACATGGATAAAAGATTGGATAATGCTGTTAGATAAAAAACCTTTGTGGTTAGAAGCTCACGGAAATAGATTCGGCTGGCATGCATACATGTACTATGGGAAGAATAAAATGGATGGTTTTTTCTCTCACCACTATGTCAGAAATACATTACTAAATACTTGGATAAAATACAAGAAATACGGGGACGAGAGAAAACCATTATGGATAGTGCCAGCAGAAGTAATAAAAATAACAGCTGATTCTGAAGAAAAAAGAGAAATGTCATATAACCAACTGCTTAAGATTCAAGGAGACAAAATTGAATTAAAAACCTCAGAAGAGCTAAATAACAATTATGATTGGTTTCAAATGCAACAAATTAAAAGTTTGATGGAAAATGACATAAAATCAGAGGGGATTAGACGAGAACAAACAGAACTGGAAAGAGTCCTGTTAGGTGACAATGAAAAATTGATATCAAAAGTATATAAGTTATTATTGAAATGGTCTACAGAAGAAGAAGTAGTAAAGTCTCAAATGGTCAAATGGGCAATTAATGTGAATAGAGAAATACAAATGGAAACATGGGAGCACCTCTGGAAGAACTCAATGAAGATATCATCTTGTCAAAGCATTAAGGAGAACTGTTTTAAAATGATGTATAGGTGGTATATGACTCCGAAAAAATTGGCTAAGATAAGTAAGAAAATGTCGGATAGATGTTGGAAATGTAAAAAACATGAAGGTTCTTTCTTCCATATGTGGTGGACATGTGAAAGAGCGAAAGAATTCTGGAAGATGATACAACAAGAAATCACCAAAATTTTGGGCTATGATTTTAAGAAAATTGCAGAGACGTTTTTACTTGGATTACAATTAGAAAAATACCCAAAAGAAGACAGGACTTTAATTTGGTACCTGTTATCAGCTGCTAGGACTTTGTACGCGCAGCTTTGGAAGCAAGAAAAAATACCAGAGAAATGGGAATGGACCATGAAAGTTTTATCGTGGTGTGAAATGGACAAATTAACCAGAACACTAAGAGACTATGATTTAGAGATATTCAAAAGGGAGTGGAGAAAATTTAAAGGATATATGGAGAAAACTTGGAAAGTAAAGAAATATTGGACATTTTTTTAGTTGTAAGAATATATATACGGAACTTTGAGCAATCAGAAGTGCCTTTAGTATGGATTTGAACTTATAACCTCGGGGAAGTCAACATTGGAGGGAGGGGGGATGGAAATGTCATATGGGTTAATGTGAAAAAAGAAAAAATTAAGAAATAGATAAGCTTTGTAAGCTTTAAAAATTCCACGAGATCACCATCCATAAACTGACTGTGACTGAATGGCACTTTCTGTCATCAATCTACAAGGAGGTTGTAACACTTAACTATCTTTGGAAACTGTGCTTGGTAGGTTCCTTCTGGAGGAACCATTGAAATGACCTGTGGGATGCCTAGCTTCCATGTGCTCTGGCCTTGGTGCTGAAACTTTGGCCCTCCATGGGTACTGATCCTTACTGAACACACCTACTGAACCAGACCCTAGGCCACCAAGATCTCTATTGCCTACTCAGGCTGGCAGCTGCTCTCCAGTGTTTCAGGCAGAGGTTTTTCACATTACCTATCCTCTGAACTTTTAACTGGAGATGACAGGGATTGAACCTGGGACTTTCTGTAGGCTGAGTAGATGGTCTACCACTGAGCCACAACCCTTCCCTTAATCTCCTCTCCATATCTGCATCTGCCTCATGGAACACCACTACTCAGATGGCTATGCTCCCCATCACCTGCCCTTCCACTATGTGGAGCTCTGTATCATATTTAGTTGCCCTTCTACTGTGTGGAGCTCTGCCCTTCCACTGTGTGGAACTCTGTATCAGTTTTAGTTTGGTGTAGTGGTTAAGAGAAGCAGGCTCTAATCAGGGAGAACCGTGTTTGATTCCCCACTCCTCCTCCACATGCACCCAGCTGAGTGACCTTGGGTCAGTCATAGTTCTTTTAGAGCTGTTCTCTCAAGAGCAGTTATCCCAGAGTTCTTTGCATAAGAACAGAAGAGAAGCCATGTTGGATCAGGCTAGTGGCCCATCCAGTCCAACACTCTGTGTCACATAAGAACATAAGAGAAGCCGCGTTGGATCAGGCCAGTGGCCCATCCAGTCCAACACTCTGTGTCACATAAGAACATAAGAGAAGCCATGTTGGATCAGGCCAATGGCCCATCCAGTCCAACAGTCTGTGTCACATAAGAACATAAAAGAAACCATGTTGGATCAGGTCAATGGCCCATTCAGTCCAACACTCTGTGTCACATAAGAACATAAAAGAAGCCATGTTGGATCAGGCTAATGGCCTATCCAGTCCAACACTCTGTGCCACAGAAGAGAAGCCATGTTGGATCAGGCCAATGGCCCATCCAGTCCAACAGTCTGTGTCACATAAGAACATAAAAGAAACCATGTTGGATCAGGTCAATGGCCCATTCAGTCCAACACTCTGTGTCACATAAGAGCATAAGAGGAGCCATGTTGGATCAGGCTAATGGCCCATCCAGTCCAACGATCTATGTCACATAGTGCCCCCCCCCCCCAAAAAAAAAACCTAAGTGCCATCAGGAGGTCCATCAGTGAGGCCAGGGCACTAGAAACCCTCCTACTGTTGTCCCCCAAGGACCAAGAATACTGAGCATCACTTGATCCAGACAGAGAGTTCCATCAATAGACTGTGGCTAATAGCCACTGATGGACCTCTGCTTTCAGCTCTACCTGCCTCACAGGGTGTCTGTTGTGCGGACAGGAAGAAGAGTATAAACTGCTGTGAGACTCTGAGAGAAAAATGGGGTATAAACCCAATCTCCTCCTCCCTTTTTATGCACCATCTCTCTCTTTATGGACCATCAGTTTGTTGTGGTGGTTAAGTGCGTGAATTCCTATCTGGGAGAATCGGGTTTGATTCCCCACTCCTCCACTTGCATCTGCTGGAATGTCCTTGGGTTAGCCATAGCTCTGGCAGAAGTTGTCCTTGAAAGGGCAGCTGCTGTGAGAGCCCTCTCAGCCCCACCCACCTCACAGGGTGTCTGTTGTGGGGAAGGAAGGTAAAGGAGATGGTGAGCTGCTATGAGACTCTGAGATTTGGAGTGGAGGGTGGGATATAAATCCAATCAGGGCTTTATTTAAAAGCAGGAACTCACAGGAACGCAGTTCCGGCCGACAGCATCAGGGGTGTGTGGCCTAATATGCAAATGTGTTCCTGCTGGGCTTTTCCTACAAATAACCTCTGTGTGAAACAATGGTGATGTCATGGGGTCTGGCCTAATATGCAGATGAGTTCCTGATGGGCCTTTGCTACAAAAAATCCTGGATACAATTATTTCTTCTTCTTCTCCTCCTCCTGCTCTTCCTCTTCCTCCTTCTTTGTCACCCCCTCCTCTTCCTTCTGCTCCTCCTCCTCTTCTTCATCTCCTCCTCCTGCTCCTCCTCTTCTTCTTTATCTTCTCCTCCTCCTTCTGCTCCTCTTCCTCTTCTTCTTTTTCTTCTTCATTTTCTTCTCCTCCTCCTCTTTCTTCATCTTCTTCTCCTCCTCCTCCTCCAAGGAGGAATAGGTTCTCATTATGTCAGGTGCCAAGATCTAGCTTCGGGTATCAATTGAACATCAACAGGTGTCTTCCCCACTCTCAACCATGTGTGTGCTTGTGTGTGGTGGAATGACTAATTCTATCTCCGAGGATTATCCTGGCAAGTTGAGCCGCCTCGTCACAAGCAACAATGCCCGTGTTTCCCCACCGAAGGGCTTGACGATGAATCCCGTGACAAATGGATTAGGGCTGCCATTTTCAGTTGATGACCACGATCACACGCTTGGACTGCTAGGTACACAACTGTGTTTCATCAGAACCAGCCCTCAGGCTTTGGAACAGAGCCCAGGTGTGGTGTCAACTGCTGGCGCTGAAGCATGTGTGTGGAAAAGAGTCAACTAAGCCCCGTATTATTTTCTCATGACAGCAGGATTTCTTATAAACATGCCTCAATCCCCCAGCGAAGAGCCAAAAATATGCTCTCGGAATCTACTCCTTGTCCCGGGAAACAAATGAAGGTTCGGGCTCGTTGCCAACTCGCACATTCTCCACCCTTCTCGCGACATACGGACAATGGGCTAAGTAGGAAGTTGTGCATATTTGACGGGGGGAAAAGAGTGAAATGTTGATAAACTGAGATAAAGCGGGTTTCCCCCACCCCGTTGATTGTTTATATCAAGTGTATATGTTATGCCTTTTGGCCATTATGGAAATGTCAGAGGTTTAATTGGCAGCTGTGAAGAGCAGCACCTGCAAACAACTCTGGGCTTGCCCTTCTGGTCTGGCAACGTTCTTGTTCCACGCTCCAAATAAAGGCAGGAATAACTGACACCTGATGATTGATTATCGCCCATCACGCGAGGGCTGACATCTACCCTCCGCTGGGCCGATTTCTGGCTTCATTCCAGAAGGGCATCTAGAAATGGTATGCGGGGCGCATTCTGGTGAGTGCCCGCATTGTATCTGTAAACTCTCTTGCAATAATGACCGGATTCGTGACATGGATTATTGCCGCGTTGGAGAAGTTCACCCTGACCTTGATGGCCCTGACTAGCCTGATCTCAGCAGATCTTGGAAACGGAACAGGGTTAGCCCTGGTTATCATCTGGATGGGGGACCACCAAGGAAGTCCAGGGTTGCTACGCAGAGGCAGCCAAGGACAAACCACCTCTGAACATTTCATACCTTAACTGGGATGGTTCAGTATAGCTTGATCTTGTTCAATCTCAGAAGCTAAGCAGGTTCTGCTCTGGTTAGTACTTGGATGGGAGACCACCATGGAAGTCCAGGGTTGCTACGCAGAGACAGGCAAAGGCAAACCACCTCTGAACATTTCTTACTTTAACCTGGGTGGTCCAGTATAGCTTGACCTTATCAGATCTCAGAAACTAAGCAGGTTCTGCTCTGGTTAGTACTTGGATGGGAGACCACCAAGAAAGTCCAGGGTTGGTACGCAGAGGCAGGCAATGACAAACCACCTCTGAACATTTCTTACCTTAACCTGGATGATCCAGTATAGCTTGATCTTGTCCAATCTCAGAAGCTAAGCAGGTTCTGCTCTGGTTAGTACTTAGATGGGAGACCATAATGGAAGTCCAGAGTTGCTACGCAGAGGCAGGCAATGACAAACCACCCCTGAACACTTCTTTCCTTAACCTGCATGGTCCAGTATCGCTTGATCTTATCCAATCTCAGAAGCTAAACAGATTCTGGTTAGTACTTGGATGGAGACCACCAAGGAAGTCCAGGTTTGCTACGCAGAGGCAGAATGGTCCAATATAGCTTGTTCTTATCTGATCTCAGAAGCTAAGCAGGTTCTGCTCTGGCTAGTACTTGGATGGGAGACCACCAAGGAAGCCCAGGGTCACTACGCAGAGGCAGGCTATGGAAACCCACCTCTGAATGTCTCTTGCCTTGTCCTGGATATCCCAGGCTAACCCACTCATGAGATCTCAGAAGCTAAGTAGGGCTGGCCATGATTAGTACTTGGGTGGGGGAACAACAAGGAAGTCCAGGGTTGCCATGCAGAAGCAGGAAGAGGCAGAATGGTCCAATATAGCTTGATCTTATCAGATCTCAGAAGCTAAGCAGGTTCTGCTCTGGCTAGTACTTGGATGGAGACCACCAAGGAAGTCCAGGTGTGCTATTCAGAGGCAGGCAGAGGCAGAATGGTCCAATATAGCTTGATCTCATCTGATCTCAGAAGCTAAGAAGGTTCTGCTCTGGTTGGATGGAGACCACCAGGGAAGTCCAGGTTTGCTATGCAGAGGCAGAATGGTCCAATATAGCTTGTTCTTATCAGATCTCAGAAGCTAAGCAGGTTCTGCTCTGGCTATGATGAATCATCTCTGAACATTTCTTACCTTAACCTGGATGTTCCAGTATAGCTTGATCTCATCCGATCTCAGAAGCTAAGCAGATTCTGCTCTGGTTAGTACTTGGATGGGAGACCACCAAGGAAGCTGAAGGTAAATACTTGGATGGGAGACTGCCATGGAAGTCCAGGGTTGCTACGCAGAGGCAGGCAATGACAAACCACCTCTGTTCATCTCATACTTTGATAACTCTATGGGGTTACCAGTTATAAATTGACTGTTACTGAATGGTGCTTTCCACCGCCAACCTATAAGGAGGTTGTAACACTCTAATACTATTTGGAAACAGTGCTAGGAAGACCCCCCATGAAAGTCTGGAGTCAGACACAGAGGCAAGCAAAGTAAACCACTTCTGATCGTCTTTGCCCTGTCCTGGGATAGCCCAGGCTAGCCCAATCTCATCAAATCTCAAAAAGTAAACAAGGCTGGTCCTTGTTGGGACTTGGATGGGAGACCAACCAGGAAATCCAGGGTTACTCTGCAGAGGCAGATAATGGCAGGCCAGCTCTGCTAGTCTCTTTGAGAGCCAGTTTGGTGTAGTGGTTAAGTGTGCGGACTCTTATCTGGGAGAACCGGGTTTGATTCCCACTCCTCCACTTGCACCTGCTGGAATGGCCTTGGGTCAGCCATAGCTCTGGCAGAGGTTGTCCTTGAAAGGGCGGCTGCTGTGAGAGCCCTGTCAGTTCCACCCACCTCACAGGGTGTCTGTTGTGGGGGGAGAAGACACAGGAGATTGTGAGCCGCTCTGAGTCTCCAATTCAGGGAGAAGGGCAGGGTATAAATCTGCAGTCTTCTTCTTCTTCTAAATGCAATGGCCAGAAATTACTTTGGAGTTCAGCTGTGCTTGTCACACCCTTGCTCCTGGCTCCTCCCCCGAAAGTCTCCTGCGTCCACCCACCAAAGTCCCCAGATATTTCTTGAGTTAAACTTGGCAACCCTATGCAAATTCCAACTCCTTGTTTTGTGACTGCCACCAGAGGTGAAGCGGCTCACCTACTTCTTAAGAAATCTGAATCATGTTTGTGGAGTGGCCGACCGTGCTTTCTATTTACCTAGCAATTATTCCCCCCATTACTATGCAGCCTCTCAAACGAATATTGTAATTCGGCAAACAATATGAGTAATACAATAAAGGTCCAAGTATGTCTGAGAGCCAGTTTGGTGTAGTGGTTAAGTGCATGGACTCTTATCTGGGACAACTGCGTTTGATTCCCCACTCCTCTGCTTGCAGCTGCTGGAATGGCCTTGGGTCAGCCATAGCTCTCACAGGAGTTGTCCTAGAAAAGGTTGCTGCTGTGAGAGCCCTCTCAGCCCCACCCACCTCACAGGGTGTCTGTTGTGGGGGGGGGGAGAAGAGATAGGAGATTGTAAGCCCCTCTGTCCTTGAAAGGGCAGCTGCTGTGAGAGCCCTCTCAGCCCCACCCACCACACAGGGTGTATGTTGTGGGGGGGAGAAGAGATAGGAGATTGTAAGCCCCTATGTCCTTAAAAGGGCAGCTGCTGTGAGAGCCCTCTCAGCCCCACCCACCTTACAGGGTGTCTGTTGTGGGGGGGAGAAGAGATAGGAGATTGTAAGCCCCTATGTCCTTGAAAGGGCAGCTGCTGTGAGAGCCCTCTCAGCCCCACCCACCACACAGGGTGTCTGTTGTGGGGGGTGGGGAAGAGATAGGAGATTGTAAGCCCCTCTGTCCTTGAAAAGGCAGCTGCTGTGAGAGCCCTCTCAGCCCCACCCATCACACAGGGTGTCTGTTGTGGGGGGGGGGAAGAGATAGGAGATTGTAAGCCCCTCTGTCCTTGAAAGGGCAGCCGCTGTGAGAGCCCTCTCAGCCCCATCCACCTCACAGAGTGTCTGTTGTGGGGGAAAAAGACATAGGAGATTGTGAGCCGCTCTGAGTCTCCGATTCAGAGAGAAGGGCGGGGTATAAATCTGCAGCCTTCTCCTTCTTCTTGCCTTGAGAAGTCTTTGAGGTTGCTGTAGGTTTGCTGGAAGCACTTTGTCTCCTGGAGCCTCCCACAGAACGCAGAAACGTTACTGGAGGCGATGAGTATTTCCCAACGGGAAGATCTCGCACTCAGCCCAGCGCCAGATCGTTGCGCAGGATCACCAGCTAGCGTCGGTTTCATTGGTTCATTCAGGGGAAAGCCTGGGCCAGCATTCCCTACTTGCCAGCCTGCCGTGGACAGTGCCGGATTGAGCCCTGTGGAGGCCCCTAGGCAATTGAAATCTTGAGGGGGCGGGGCTTGCAAATGATCTCAGAGTCTGAGCACCCATCCCACTGCCCATGGCCCCTGCAGGCAACTTCTCAAAAGCCCCTTTTATTAAGCTGCGGGGCGGGGGGGGAGGCAAACTAGGCAACAATGCCACCAGGCAAGTCGGGCAAAGAGCGGCTCAGTTGCTGGCTGGGAGTGGCGGCTGGGAGTGGTGCAAGCAAGGGGGAAACGGTGGTGAAAAGCCATCCCGGGTCCCCTAAAGGCATTACTACTTGGCCTAATGGTTAGTCCAGCTCTGGCCAGGGAAACTAGTAGGCCGCTGCACGAAATCAGACAACGTGGATTGTTGCTCTGATCCAGCACAGCTGTTTTTTACATTCTTATTGCAAACGAGTTCAAGTTAGGAATACTTTCAACATCAGGTGAAATCAGGGGTGCCAGCCTCCAGGTGGCACCTCAGAATCGCAGCTCATCTCCAGATTCCAGAGATCTGTTCCCCTGGAGAAAACGGTTGCGTTTGAGGGTGGACTTTCTGGCAGCCCACCCTTCTCAAGTGACCTTTAGCGGCATACAACCATTTAACAAACAAACAACAGCCAGCAAGAGAACGACCATCAAGAGTGATTGTCGGTACAGTCTCTCCTCCTAGAGGCAAAACAAAAAAATTGGCCACCGCCTCGATCGTACCGACACAACATCTAGAAAGGAGGGAAAAAAACCTACCTTACATTCATCAGGTTGATTTTACTGTTTTCTCAGTAAAGGCTCTAAATGCAAAGCACAGCTGTCACAATAAGAAGAACAACATAAAACACACGCTCTAGAGATTCTATTTTGTCTACACCACAAGCACCAAGTCTATCATGGAGGTGGCCAAACTGTGGCTCAAGAGTCACATGTGGCTCTTTCACACAGATTGTGTGGCTCTTGAAGCCCCCACCCCACCCCATTGGCCAGCTTGGAGAAGGCATTTCTCTCTTTAAATCACTTCTCCAAGCCAAGCCAGCTGGCAGCTTGCAGAATGCATTTAAAGTTAAAGTTTCTTTTTTCTCCACCTCTCCCCCGTCTATTTTCCTTCCTTCCTTCCTTCCTTCCTTCCTTCCTTCCTTCCTTCCTTCCTTCCTTCCTTCCTTCCTTCCTTCCTTCCTTCCTTCCTTCCTCCCTCCCTCCCTCCCTTCCCTCCCTCCCCTCCTCCCTCCCTCCCTCCCTCCCTCCCTCCCTTCCTTCCTTCCTTCCTTCCTTCCTTCCTTCCCTCCCTCCCTCTCTTCTCTCCTCCCTCCCTCCCTCCCTTCCTTCCTTCCTTCCTCCCTCCCTCCCTCCCTCCCTCCCTCCCTTCCCTCCCTCCCTTCCTCCCTCTCTTCCCTCCTCCCTCCCTCCCTCCCTCCCTCCCTTCCTTCCTTCCTTCCCTCCCTCCCTCCCTCCCTCTCTTCTCTCCTCCCTCCCTCCCTCCCTTCCTTCCTTCCTTCCTTCCTTCCCTCCCTCCCTTCCTCCCTCTCTTCTCTCCTCCCTCCCTCCCTCCCTTCCTTCCTTCCTTCCTTCCTTCCTTCCTTCCTCCCTCCCTCCCTCCCTCCCTCCCTCCCTCTCTTCTCTCCTCCCTCCCTCCCTCCCTCCCTCCCTTCCTTCCTTCCTTCCTTCCTTCCTTCCTTCCTTCCTTCCTTCCTTCCTTCCTCCCTCCCTCCCTCCCTCCCTCCCTCCCTTCCTTCCTTCCTTCCTTCCTTCCTTCCTTCCTTCCTTCCTTCCTTCCTTCCTTCCTGTCTTGTAGCTCTCAAATATCTGGCACTCATGTCTTGGGGCTCTCAAACGTCTGATGCTTATTCAATGTGGCTCTTATGTTAAGTGAGTTCGGTCACCCCTGCTCTATCACAATATGGGATTGATGGAAACCTCCCATACAGCACTGCAGGAGGAGGCAGCACACCCTTCTTAGGTCTCCGTTAGAGATGGGCATGAACCTGGGGAAATGGTGATGTGTTTTGTTTTATGATTCATTTGATTTCTAACTGGGTTCACTGGTTCAGGAAGTGCTAAACTCTCCAGGAGTCTTCAGCACATTCTCCTCCACCCGGTCTCCAAGTTTGGCAAAGTTTGGATTTGGAATGTCAGAGTTATAGCCCCCCAAAGCAGGTGTCCCCTGGGAAAACTCAGCTTCAGCTCTCACTGACAACTCTTCATGCAGCAGAACAGGAGCTCTGTGATTGGCTCTTGGAGCTGCCAATCAAGCTACGGATAACTGCTACGGGTATTTCTAGGCCTCCTGGAAGTCTACCCATAGCGTTGCCTAGCAATTGATCGAATCAACGCCAGGCTGTCTGAGAAAACAAACTCCAAAGATTAAACAAACGAAGCACCGTGGTGAGAAACGATACAAAACAATCCACGAATTGGCCTGATTCATGCACGAATTGCCATTTGTGGTTCGGTTCATGGACATGACTAGTCGCTGCCCTCCTAGGCTCCACCCCTAGAGTGGTTGAGAGGATAATACAGAGGAGAAAGAGGATGCTCCACGAGGGGTGTCAAACTCATGAGGGCTGGATCTGACATAAATGAGACCTTGTCGGGCCGGGCCATGTGTGTCATAAAATGTAATGCTAGGTAACAGAGCTATAAACTTCAAAAAGAACACAAACACAATTAAATAGTTTTTCAAAACTTAAAATAAAATATGTTTAAAAGATTAGAACTCTTGCAATATTTTGTTTATTTAACAGTTTCTGATAACTGACACTTCTTGCTCTGGATTATTATGTCAAAATATGGAGACAATGTTTGTGCTGTAGCAATCTTGAGTATGCTGTTCAGGTGTATGTTGGTAAGTTGCAAACCTACTTTTGATTATGGAAATCTTGTGGTCAATGCTTTGAGCCTAAGACCCAGGGGAAAGCTTGAAATGACTGGGCATTGTGAGCTTTTGTACATAAGTTGCATCACATGCTGGTCAGCCAGCGGAGAAAATAGAGGCTTTGCTCTGTAGCTCCTGTGCAATTAAGAAAGCCTGGCAAAGCAAGCTGTGATGCAGAAGGAAGCAAGAGAGAGAGAAGGAAGCAGATGTCAGTGAGATGCTCACGGGCCTGGTAAGAACCCTCTGGGGGGCCGATCCGGCCCACGGGCCATGCATTTGACACCCCTAATCTAAGCTGTTACCCCCATTGGGGTAAAAGGGAGGATATAAATAAAGTAAATAAATGTCCCATCTGGAAAAAAGCATTCCAACTGCTGGTTTGTTTAGAGCGAAAGGTCCTCGCACATTAAACAAAACTTTCTATGAACTGCATCTATCCTAAGGGAATGTTTACTTTTTCTCAGCCAAATGCATCAGCGGAAGAGTCGAGCTGCATCATATGGAGAAGTGTCTCTAAACTAGCCTTTTCTTACAAGCACCTTTCATTGAAACGACGGTCGTTTCAGAGGCCAGTAAACCATGGAAAACTGTGTGGCACAATAGTACTATGTCAGTAAGGAACAATTATGACAAGCTCTGTATCCAACCTCTGGTATATTATAATAAAGAAAATAAACGTAGCTGACAAATAGGCACTGTCCATAAGACTAAACAAATCAGGTTCATAAACAATACCAATGCACAGTCCAAGTAGTATTCCAAAATAATCCTGGAGGGGACCACAAATTTGAAGACTAACAAAGGAAAGGATGCTGCAGCCAAATCAAGAAGCTCAGGACCGGTTTCGGTAAAGACGCCTTCTTCACCTTTTAGGCTCCACCTGCAGCTATTACAGTAATGAATATCTGTTGGCTATAGAAGCTCCAGTCTAGATTCATTCAGTAGACATAATGTAAACCAGGGCTTTTTTTTTTTTTGAGCCGGAATGCACAGGAACGCTGTTCCAGCTGACTTGGTATCAAAGGTATGGCCTAATATGCAAATGAGTCCCTGGTGGGCTTTCTCTACCCAAAAAGCCATGGTGCAAACACTTTGTAGCTGGAATGGCTTCTTCCTCATTGTTTACTAATAATTTCAAACTGTGGTTCTTACTTAGTTTTGGAGGCCAGGCATGTCCGTCTGTGGTTGGACAGCTGGATTTAAGTCCATCAGCACTTTAGAAACCAAAAAGGCATTTGGGGATGTTGGCTTTCAAGAATCGAAGCTCCCTTTCTCAGACATGAGTTGGAATATAGATCTGTGAGGCTTTATAACTCAGTCAGGAGGTGGGAAGGGTGTGGCCAAGAAGGAACTCACAATGCAGAGGTTCAATGTGCACTGTGCACTATTTGGCCCTTGGGGGGGATGTCCGTTGTTTGAAGCTTGTGAATGAATTCAAGTTCAGCAGTCTCATGTTGTAATCTCCTCTTGAAGCTTTGGCATTTCTCAGACTGCCATTGAAGGATCCCCCCTGGGTACCAGTGGCAGTGGGGAGAGGTAGGGATCCTGGTCAGGAAAGATTTGAGGATGAAGTTCCCCAGGAGATTTGAGGATGGAGCCTGGGGAGGAAAGGGAACTCTGTGGGGTACAACGCCATAGAGTCCACCCACCAAAGCATCCATTTTCCTCCAGGGGGACTGATCTATGTAGTCTAGAGATGAGCTGTAATTCTGAGGGCTTTCCAGGTTCTTCCAGAAGACTGCGTAGCGGAATTCTGGGGGATCCCCAGGTCCTTCTGGGAGGTTGCAACTTACAGACACACACCAGAACAATACCTGAACAGCATACTCAAGATTGCTACAGCGCAGACACTGTCTCCAGATTTTGATGCAATGATTCAGAGCAAGAGGTCCAGTTAACAGAAACGGTTAAATAAAATATGGAGAGCTAATATTTTAAGCATGTTTATGATATACATGGCCCGGCCTGACATGGTCTCATTTGTATCATATCTGGCCCTCTTAACAAATGAGTTCGACACCCCTGGAGTAGATAATATTGACCTAGATGGACTGAGGAGCTGATTCAAAATAAGGCAGCTTTGTGTGTTCAATGACTGAGAGACAAGGTAAGGGGTGTCAAACATGTGGCCCAGAGGCCGAATCAGGCCCCCAGAGGTCACCTATCAGGCCCCTGAGCAACTGGCTCTTGTCTGCTTCCTTCTCCCTCTCTCTTGCTTCCCTCTGCATCTCAGCTTGTTTTGCAATGCTTGCTTAATCGTCCAGGAGCTACAGAGCAAAACCTCAATTTTTTCCATTGGCTGAGGCTCCTCCCTTGGGAAGGAAGGGAGGAGGAATAGCTTGCTTTGCCAGGCTCTCTCAATCGCACAGCAGAGCTACTGAACCAAGCCTCTCTTCCTTCTGTTGGTTGAGGAAAGAGCCAGAGCTTCCTTTGACAGTTCCCTGGATCCCACTGGAGAGATACAAAGAAAGCACCTTTAAGACCAACGAGTGCGAATGTTTTAAGTATTTTTTTTAAATCTTCAGTCGTTTTCCTCTGTGTCCTTTAAAAAAGTTTAAAACTCTGCCACCTAATCTTAAATAGGTACATACATGGCCCGACCCAACATGACCCAGCCTGGCCATGTCTCATTTATGTCAGATCTGGCCCTCCTAATAAATGAGCTTGACACCCCTGGACAAGGACATGCAAATGTATTCATCAGTACTTGATCTGTAGCCAAGCCCATGTTTTATGCTGCTTTGTTATTAAGCATGAACGGCAGTGTTTTATTCGGCCAGGCCACGCTTGGTCTTACAGGGTTCCATTCAGGCCGTCCAAGCAGCTGTGCAGTTCGACGCAAATAAGGGTGAACTTTGCTTACAGAAGGGATCTTTGAGACGTTAAAAAAAAAGACGTCTCTGCCTTTTCAGTGGCCTTGTCTACGTTCGGCAGCGCCTGGAGTACATCAATATGGTGTAAATAGAAACCCTTGATTTTGGAAAGGGGCGTGGGGGGGGGGAAGAGAAAGAAAAGAAAACCCCATCAGTGCGGTTCTTCTGAGTCGTTTAAAGGGAATGCATGAGGTTTTCCCCGGCAACTTGCAGAATGTGAGAAGAAAGTAAATATTTACCGAGCTGTGCCAAGGCATGACAGCATATCCACAGAGACATCTGTGGCGCGTCCCTTCCCCCCCCCCCCCCCGTCAATTAAGTGGATGCAAAGAAGGAAAGACAAGGTTTTTCAAACCATGAACTCAAAGGCTAAGGCTGCCACGCCCGCGGTCTGGGAGGGCTTCCCCTGCCTGGGAGGTTCCCAGCGGGGGGAACCTCCCCCTATGTTGCCAGTGCGATGACATCACCCAGAAGTGACATCATCATGCTGGCATGCCACTCTAGGCGTTTCTGAGAAAACTCTATGGTTTTCCTGGACGCTCTAGCCATTTGGGAGGTAAAACTCTATGGTACAATAGAGAACGCAGGGGACTTGGCAACCCTATCAAAGGCAACCCTGGCTGGTGTTCAAACTTACTCTGTCAGCATCTTCCTACCCCAGGAAGACCGCTGACTGTCCTTTGCAATGTCTTTGAGCATGTCGGCTGATTTTTTTCCTTTTTTATATATTCCAAAGCTCGACGGTATCCCACACAGCTTTTGGGATGAGTGGATCATTGACCAAGTCTGATGAGTCAACACATTTGGTTGTCCTTATGGGAACATCTGGAATGCAGCAGAACAGGAGCTGGTCCCCTTGATCCTAGATGCTATTTCTCAGTTGACAACATGTCCTAGGAAAGATCTGCAGGGTTTTCTTTGGGTGGAAGAAGATCTGCAGGGTTTTCTTTGGGTGCTGGTTTCCATCTTTAAATATTATTTTGGTTGCAGTGCTTGACAGTGGCAGTGGAAATTGCATTTCAAATGGTAAAATAAAGCCTGCCTCCCTCCCTCCCTCCCTCCCTCCCTTCCTCCCTCCCTCCCTCCCTCCCTCCCTTCCTTCCTTCCTTCCTTCCTTCCTTCCTTCCTTCCTTCCTTCCTTCCTTCCTTCCTTCCTCCCTCCCTCCCTCCCTTCCTTCCTTCCTTCCTTCCCTCCCTCCTTCCTCCTTCCCTCCCCCTCCCTCCCTCCCTCCTCCTTCCTTCCTTCCTTCCTTCCTTCCTTCCTTCCTTCCTTCCTTCCTTCCTTCCTTCCTTCCTTCCTTCCCTGCTTTTTGTCCTTCAGGTGGCTTACCATAAAAACACTCTGGAAAAATCAAAGGAATAATAAATAAAAGTGGGGGTACTTCAACTCTGAGCCTCAGTAACCTAAATAACTCCCCTGATTTGGCTACTTAACAAAATCAGAATTGCAATCCACTGTACAAAGTGCATTATCAATGGAACTGACAACTGTAGAATAAAATGTCCTTCTCTCCTCTCCTTTCCTTTCCTTTCCTTTCCTTTCCTTTCCTTTCCTTTCCTTTCCTTTCCTTTCCTTTCCTTTCCTTTCCTTTCCTTCCTTCCTTCCTTCCTTCCTTCCTTCCTTCCTTCCTTCCTTTCCTTCCTTCCTTCCTTCCTTCCCACCTTCCCTCCTTCCTTCCTTCCCACCTTCCTTCCTTCCTTCCTTCCTTCCTTCCTTCCTTCCTTCCTTCCTTCCTTCCTTCCTTCCTTCCTTCCTTCCTTCCTTCCTGTTTGATTCCAGCAATGCTGATATTCTCGGCCACAGTTAGAAGAGCAATCTGGGTTCAGCCAAGTGCTTAGAGCAAGGGTGCCATGATGCCTGCTGACCCCTTTCCTGCTGCCTGCCAAGTTGTTTTAGTAAGGGGGCGGGACCAGGCAGGGCTTTTGCTGAGCAAAGCTTCGGATTGGTTGCTGGAGATTTGATTGACTGCACAAATTTTTGAAAACGTCGCTTTGGTAGCAGCTGCCACCACAGCACAAGCATCTTCACCGTGTGATTAAAGGTCAGTTGGCAGCCATTTTGCCGCTGTCTCTTTCTCCTTCAACAGCCATTTTGTGGTAACCATTTTGGGGCTGTACCCCACCATGCTGTGTGAGAATAGCAAAGGTGCCCAAAGGCTCTGAAAGTTCAGGAATCCTTAGATTAGAGTATCAGACTAGGATTTGGGAGACCAGAGTTCTAGTCCACCATGGATAGGATTGCCAGGTCTTTCCCAGCTCCTAGTAGGGAATTCTCATGTGTGCTTTGCAAGTTTGGCATGATGACATCACCCGGAAGTGCCGGGCACATTGCCAGTGGAATGCTCTATCACAGGGGTGTCAAACATGCAGCCCATGAGCCAGCTCAGACCCCCTGTGGGCTCCTATCAGGCCCGCAAGCAAGTCTGCTTCCTTCTCCCTCTCTCTTACTTCTTTCTGCATCTCAGCTTGCTTTGCCAGGATTTCTCAATGGCACAGGAGCTACAGAGCAAAGCCTCTATTTTTCCCATTGGCTGAGGCTCCTCCCTTGGGGAGGAAGTGGGGGGGAGGCAGAGCTTGCTTTGATACTGACCCCGATATTGCAAGAGTGCTAATCATGTTTTATTTTAGGTTTGTTTGTTTTTTTAAAAAATAATAATTGTGTTTGTCTGTGTCCTTTATAAAGTTTCTATCTCCACTACCTGGCATTACATTTTATGTGTTTTAACAATTTATTGATAGCATATGGTTACAAAACTTAATTGTTTCTTAATTATTTCAGTACTAACCCATATGGCATTTCAATCCCCCCTCCCTCCAATGTTGAATTCCCCGAAGTTATAAATTCAAGTTCAATGCTAAAGGTACTACTAACTGATCAAAATTCAATATATATATTTCCTTTTTTTCTCATTAATGCTAAAAGATTGTCCAATGTCTTTTTACATTCCACTCTTTCTCCATATATCCTTTAAATTTCCTCCACTCCTTTTTGAATATCTCCAAATCATAGTCTCTTAGTGTTCTAGTTAGTTTGTCCATTTCACTCCACGATAAAACTTTCATAGTCCAGTCCCATTTCTCCGGTATTTTTTCTTGCTTCCAAAGCTGCGCATACAATGTCCTAGCCGCTGAAAGCAAGTACCAAATTAGAGTCCTGTCTTCCTTTGGAAATTTTTCTAATTGTAATCCAAGCAGAAACGTCTCTGCATTTTATGATACACATGACCCGGCCCGACAAGGTCTCATTTGTCAGATCCGGCCCTCATAACAAATGAGTTTGACACCCCTGCTCTATCAGGAAAAACCTCTACGGTGATCGTAGAGGTTTTTCTGAAGTGATAGAGCATCTCCCCGGCAACGTGCCCAGCGCGATAACATCACTTCCATATGACATCATCATTCTGGGTCATTGTGACCTGCTGGTGGTCTCTGAGGGTGGGGCTCCTTGGTGGCCAACTACGTGGCAGTGGGTTGGGGCCTTGAAATTAGGGGAAACCCTAACTCCAGTGGAAGGCTGGGGACCTCAACCGTTGAAGCTTGTTGAGCGATCTTGGGCAAGTCACTCTCAATCTAACCTACCTTACGGGATTGTTGTGAGGATAAATTGTAGGGCAAAATATCTATGTGTTCCATATACTCATCTTTAGTTCGAAGGATGGCAACGATATTCCCATTGTGCAACAGTATTTCTTTCTTTCCCCCCCCCTACAAAGTCACTTGAAAACCCTGCATGTGTATCCAACTACTGTTAATTCAATTTTGGTTCTGTGTTTCATCCGTTAGCTGAAAAGTCTGTGTTTCAACATTCCACTTCCCTCTCCCCTAAGCTTGCTTGATAGCTTTGAAATTTGCTCTCCCCTCAGGTTTTGGGGTTACATCTGTCAGAAAGGACACCAGGGATCTCTTTTGACTGAATGCGAGCAATGGCTCCAGGAAGCAATTCTATCTCTTCCCAGCAATAACTCTCTTTCTACAATCAGTCTCCAGGGGAAAAGAAAATGTCAGCATGTTAGAATCCTAGAAAGCTGAGTTTTCAATCTTCAAGAAAGACAACGGCGTCCACAGAATTACCCTCCTGTGTAGGCCTGCAGACATAAGCACCATCTCCACCTACAACACGAAATCCAAAATCTTTCCTTACCATTTTGATAGCGATAGCTAGACGGATAGACAGATAGACAGATAAACAGACAGATGATGGTGGTGGTGGTGGTGATGATGGATGGATGGATGGATGGATGGATGGATGGATGGATAGATAGATAGATAGATAGATAGATAGATAGATAGATAGATAGATAGATAGATAGATAGATAGATAGATAGATAGATAGATAGATAGATAGATAGATAGATAGATAGATAGATAAGCAGGCAGGCAGGCAGCAGGACAGACAGACTGGAATCCCCTAAAGAGGTCCAGTTATCCATTTATTCTGACGTAAACAAGTATTAATATACAGACCATGCCTAGTTTCTATATCTCCTGGCTTGCAATAATCCCAGGAAGTCTTCCCCACTCCATAAAGTCACTCAGCATGGCAGAAGTGATCAACAAATCAGAAAGTTATCTTTCCGCCCATCAGGGCAACTCTGGGTACATACATTGTCGATAACTTGTTGTTTCCTTTCCACTTACTGTTTACATGGCTCTTCTTCTCTCCATCAGAGACCTCTATGGTCATCTTTGGAGGCCCTGCTTTGGGAGCCCCTCCCCCACATTCTGAGATTCATTGAGTGGTAACTTGGGAGAAGGACTTCTTGTTGGTGGCACCAAAGCTCTGGAACTTTCTTCCTGGGAAGATTTTTCTGTCCCCTTCTGTTGCTGTCTTCCATGAGCAGGCTAAGACTTTTTTGTTTCCTTTGGCATTCCCTCGATGATCTGTCCTTCCTAACCAATCTTTTAGTTGCAGTAGTTGTGTCTTGTGTTTTAATTATGTGTTTAATTGTTTTAATGATGTGTTTAATGCTTTAATTATGTGCTTAATTGTTTTAAATATGTGTGTTGGGGGTGCCACAGGATGTGGTGGCAGCTACAAGCATAGACAGCTTCAAAAGGGGACTAGATAAACATATGGAGCAGGGGTCCATCCGTGGCTATTAGCTACAAGCCAGAGATGGAAGAGTGGGAAGACTGGGGCAGTGATGCTCTGTATTCATGGTGCTTGGGTGGCAACAGTGGGAGGGCTTCTGGTGTCCTGGCCCCACTGAAAGACCTCCTGATGGCACCTGGGCTTTGACCACTGTGTGACACAGCGTGTTGGACTGGATGGGCCATTGACCTGATTCAATATGGCTTCTCTTATGTTCTTACATCTGAGGCAGTGATGCTCTGTATTCTTGGTGCTTCGGGGGTGAGAGTAGGAGGGCTTCTGGAACTCTGACCCTGCTGGTGGACCTCCTGATGGCACCTGGGTTTTGGCCACTGTATGACACAGAATATTGGATGGAATAGGCCATTGGCCTGATCCAACATGGCTCCTCTTATGTTCTTACATTCTTATTTTAATGGTTTTAAAATGTGGCTAGACAACCAGAAGCAGGGAATCAGGTTTATCAAGGATGGTCTGTTAGTAGCCATATTCGGGTCCATAGTTTCTCAGTTACTTTTGGAGGAGTTCGAAATCTTGTACCATGTCCTTGTATAGTCTAAGCAGGGGTGTCAAACTCCTTTGTTATGAGGACCGGATCTGACATAAATGCAACCTTGTTGGTTCGAGCCATGTCGAGTGGGCCAGATGTGCACCTATTTAAAATTAGGTAGCAGAGATATAAACTATAAAGAACACAAACAAACATATTTAAAGGTCTTCTTTGCATCTCTCCCATGGGATCCAGGGAACTGGGCAAAGGAAGCTCTGGATCTTTCTTTTCTTCCATAGGAGACCAGGAGCAGGGAAACCTCAGCCAATAGAAGGCAGAGGGGCTTGGCTCAGTAGCTCTGCTGTGCAATTGAGAGAGCCTGGCAAAGCAAGCTCTCCTTTCCCCCTTCCTTCTTAAAGGAGAAGCCTCAGCCAGTGGAAAAAATAGAGACTTTGCTCTGTAGCTCCTGTGTGATTGAGCAAGGCTTGCAAAGCATGTTGTTATGCAGAAGGAAGCAAGAGAGAAAGAGAAAGAAGCAGATAATGGCCATTGCTTGGGGGCCTGATAGGAGACCTCTGAGGGCCTGATTCGTCCCTCAGGCCCCAAGTTTGACACCCCTGGTCTACAGGTATGCATGGTAACACCTAAAGACCAGCTTTGGAAAAAATAGCAATGGATTACATCCAAGCAGCTGATCTGTCGATGAAAAAGGAAGGAGATTCATTGCGGCATATTGGTTAGACTAGGACCTGGGGGAAAACATAGTGAAGGAAATAAATATGTCAAAATCAAAGATTGATGAGTAGATGTTCCCTTCTCAACTATGGCATGCTGGGAATCTTGCTCAGGTATTGCTGACTTATGGCCACGGCTTTCTTGATTGAATCAATCCATCTCCTGTCGGGACTTCCGGGGGAGGAAAATGTTGAGCTGAGCTGCTTCTCATAACGGGAGCAGGCTGGAACTTCTGTTCGGGGTAGTGGAAGGCAAATTAATGCCTACTGCCTACTTTTCTCAGTCAGAGAAAAGTAGGCAGTAGGCATACCAAGATATGCACAGGAAACTTTGAGGAGATTTACCTTGGCTAAAAGGGAGTCCCGGGAGGGGGGTGGTGGTGGTGCTCCATTGAGGCTTTGAGGGGTCTCCGGGAAGAGTTGCATTTTCATCATCTGTAGAAGTTTTCAGAGTCATTTATTTGACATAAGCTCAACAGAATCCTAACCTTCTTGGACATTGCTAAACATCTAAAGCTACGCAAGACCGGTGGGAATTTGGATAATTGGAAGAGAAGGTACAGATTACTATCTTTCACTCCGGGACTATTTACAATTTTATGGAGTAAATTTAAAAGGTGGGAAATGAAAATCTAGAAAGCTTGGAGGAAGAAGGGAAAAAGTGGTGAAATTTGGACTTTGTAAATATAAAGGACAGTGCTAAAAAGTGGAAAAGAATTTATTGTTTGGTCTACTTGCAGTTTTGAAAAAAAGAGCACCATCGTCACAGACCTGCAGCATATTCAAGCAAAACAGGAAGTACGTTAAGTATTGTGAGATCTCCTTTCTAGTGTGAATGAGACTTCGTGGCAAGTAAACCAGGAAGTAGTGGATGGAAAACCTACTCTAGGAATATAACACCATTTGCTTGGAGGCCAAAATTAAAATAAGGTTTTTAAAGTGTTTGGGACATTAAAAATTGTTGGAATTAACCCAGAAGAGGACAAGAAGATAAGTATTATTGGACATATTATGTGTGTGGACTTTAGAAGTTTTTAAAAGGGAAAAAAAATTGTAAGGAGCAGCAAAAAGTCATGACCGCCATTTTGAAACATTTAAAGACTTTAAAAATAAGTAACTTGATTTTGGGAGCTTGAAGGACGGCGAAATTAGGCTTATTATAAAAGGCAAGTCCTATTCTTTTGAATCTGATAGTTGAATTTGAATTTGGTGAGGTCTAAATTTTCGCTGTTTTTTAAATGTCAGAACACAATCAACCTTGTACAAGGGCTACTTTATTAGAAAAAATGAAGGACCAATTAGAAGCAATGGAGGCCAGAATGATGAGAGGTATGAGAGAGATGATAACTGAATCAAAAAAAGAAATTATTGAAGAGATTAAAAAAAATGGATGATCTCAGAAAGGAAACTGAGGAAACATCTAAGAAAGTGCAGGAGGTAGAAGGCAGAATGAAAGTATATGATTCCACCTTGTTGAAAATGCAAGAAAAAGTGATAATTTTTTATATTTGTATATTTTGTATTCTTGGTGATTGGTTGGAGGGGCACAGTGGGAGGGCTTCTAGTATCCTGGTCCCACTGATGCAACTCCTGATGGTGCCTGGTTGTTGGTCACTGTTTGGCACAGAGTGTTGGACTGGATGGGCCATTGGCTTGATCCAACATGGCTTCTCTTATGTTCTTAGTGACACAGAGGGTTGGACTGGATGGGCCACTGGCCTGACCCAACATGGCTTCTCTTATGTTCTTATGTGACACAGAGAGTTGGACTGGATGGGCCACTGGCCTGATCTAACATGGCTTCTCTTATGTTCTTATGTGACACAGAGGGTTGGACGGGATGGGCCACTGGCCTGATCCAACATGGCTTCTCTTATGTTCTTATTTGACACAGAGTTGTAATGGATGGGCCACTGGCCTGACCCAACATGGCTTCTCTTATGTTCTTATGTGACACAGAGTGTTGGACTGGATGGGCCATGGGGCTGATCCAACATGTTTTCTCTTATGTTCTTATGTGACACAGAGTATTGGACTTGATGGGCCACTGGCCTGATCCAACATGGCTTCTCTTATGTTCTTATGTGACACAGAGGGTTGGACTGGATGGGCCACTGGCCTGATCCAACATGGCTTCTCTTATGTTCTTATTTGACACAGAGTTGTAATGGATGGGCCATTGGCCTGACCCAACATGGCTTCTCTTATGTTCTTATGTGACACAGAGTGTTGGACTGGATGGGCCATGGGGCTGATCCAACATGGTTTCTCTTATGTTCTTATGTGACACAGAGGGTTGGACTGGATGGGCCACTGGCCTGATCCAACATGGCTTCTCTTATGTTCTTATGTGACACAGAGTATTGGACTGGATGGGCCACTGGCCTGATCCAACAGGGCTTCTCTTATGTTCTTATTTGACACAGAGGGTTGGACTGGATGGGCCACTGGCCTGATCCAACAGGGCTTCTGTTTCATTCTTATGTTCCTAATTGCAATGTAGAACAAAAAGCAAATGATCCCAGTTCAAAAGTCATCCGTCACAATAATTTCTTCAATTGATCCCAAATAGGCTTCCTCTACTCTCCTTTGTCAGTTTGGGAAAATGGGATCTTGAAAAGAGTTTCTGATCACTGACACAGCCAAGATTGCCCACAATGTAGAGAAAGAAGGGACAATGGTATCTCATTACTGTGACACCCCAGCCAATTTTTTTAATCTTATTTGGTGACAAGACAATGCTAAAGTCCAACATCCATCTGCTAACTGGGATTGCTTCATTAGCAGGGTAATATTTCAGTAATTAATGTCATGTCCCAGTCCCTTTGGTTTGAAAGTCCTCGTACGATGTCTTGGTCAGAATCAGTCCTACCCTTTCTAATTGTCACCTCACAGAATCGGGGCTGGTGCTAACTATTAGGCAATGTAGGCAGCTGCCTATAGCAGCATCCTGCCACGGGGGCAGCAGCCAGGGCAGACTCTTGCAGGCTGGAAGGAAGTTTCGGCCCGGAAGAAGCCCAGCAGCAGCACCAGGGGCCGAGGAGTGAGTTGAGGGGTGGGGGTGGGTAGCACAACATGACTCACAAGGCAAGTGTCTGAAATGCTGTGGGCAAGGAGGCAGGCAGGCGGTGGTGGTAGGGAGAAGAAGAAAGGAGCTGAGCAGGCAGGTAGGCAGCGGCAGTGGTGGTGGGGAGGAGGAGGAAGGAGCTAAGCAGGCAGGCAGGCGGTGGTGGTGGGGAGGAGGAGGAAGGAGCTAAGCAGGCAGGCAGGCGGTGGTGGTGGGGAGGAGGAGGAAGGGATTGAGCAGGCAAGCAGGTGGTGGAGAGGAGAAGAAAGGAGCTGAGCAGGCAGGTAGGCAGCGGCGGTGGTGGTGGGTAGGAGGAGGAAGGGACTGAGCAGGCAGGCAGGTGGTGGTGGGGAGGAGGAAGAAGCTGAGCAGGCAGGCAGTGGTGGTGGGGAGGAGGGGGAAGGGGCTGAGCACGCAGGTAGGCAGTAGTGGTAGGGAGGAGGGGAAGGGGCTGAGCAGGCAGGCAGGTGGTGGGGAGGAGGAGGAAGGGGCTGAGCAGGCAGGTGATGGTGGGGGGAGGGGGAAGGGGCTGAGCAGGCAGGCAGGCTGTGGTGGTGGGGAGGAGGAGGAAGGGACTGAGCACGCAGGCAGATGGTGGGGAGGAGGAGGAAGGGCCTGAGTAGGCAGGCAGGCGGTGGTGGTGGGGAGGAGGAGGAAGCAGCTGAGCAGGCAGGCAGATGGCGGGGAGAAGGAGGAAGGGGCTGAGTAGGCAGGCAGGCAGTGGTGGTGGGGAGGAGGAGGAAGCGGCTGAGCAGGCAAGGCCTCACCTGGGCACCGAAATCCTGGTGCCACCACTGCATGGAAGATCCATCCAGAAGTGACGTGGAAGTGGCCAATCATCTGTTTGCTTTTGTTTTGCAAAATTAGAACGTCATCCTAGAACACACATGCTTTGTACGGTCCTTAAAATGGTTCTGTCTATCCACACTACAATGATGTGCAGAATGAACATGTGAAGGGGAAATTATGTCTTCATGTCGCACATAAGGGTGCTGCCGAGAGGGACTGAGAGCTACATCAATACACTGGTATTAGCGTGACCAATTGGGAATAACCTGGATGACCTCGTCCCTGACCTGAATGAAGGATTGCTAGGCATTTGGTCTGGATGGGGGTCCCCCTGCTTTTGCAGACCCCTTTCAGCCCTAGGCCTGCTGGCCAGCAGGGGGACACTCCACTCACAGGTGCCCCTGAACTCAACATAATTACATCACCTGGAAGTGATGCCTTCAAGCAGCTGACATCAGGAGTAACCCTCTAGTTTTTGGGCAAAACTCTATGGTAACGTTGGGCACAAACCATAGAGTTTTGCCTAGAACATCACCCCCAACCCAGGAGCCTCCCATCAGCAGCCAGTCAGGACCTGGCAAACCTACCTGAATGCCCAGATCTCAGAAACCAAGATCTCAGAAGATCAGATCTCTGAAGCCAAGATCTCAGAAGAACAGATCTCAGAAGCCAAGATCTCAGAAGATAAGATCTCTGAAGCCAAGATCTCAGAAGAACAGATCTCAGAAGCCAAGATCTCAGTAGATCAGATCTCAGAAGATCAGATCTCAGAAGCCAAGTTGGGTTGGCCCTGCTTAGGTCTTGGATGAGAGATCACCAAGGAACTCCAGGGTTGCTACTCAGAGGAAGGCAAACTACCTCTGCCCTGACTTGCATGGGCCAGATTAGCTTGCTCTCATCAGAACATGGAAGCTAAGCAGGGTACACCCTGGCTAGGTCTTGGATGGGAGACCACCAAGAAAGACCAGAGTCGTTATGCAGAGGCAGGAAATGGCAAACCACCTCTACCCAGAAATGGATGATCCAGGTTAGCTTGCTCTCATCATATCATGGAAGCTAAGCAGGGTCAACCCTGGTTAGGTCTTGCATGGAAGACCACCAAGGAAGTCCAAGGTTGCTCTACAGAGGAAGGCAAACGACCTCTGCCCTGTCCTGCACGTCTCCATAAGGAACCTGATTTGATTCAAATCAGTGAGAAATGTGCAGAACTTGACAGTTGGCCCTGGTTTGCACTTGGACAGGAGACAACCAAGGAAGTCCAGTGTTGCTGCACAGACGCAGACAATGGCAAACCTCCTCCTCCTCCTCTTCTTCTTCTTCTTCTTGGCAGCAGCTGCCACCTCAGCACAAGGATCTGTACAGTGTGATTGAAATTAAGCAGCCACCGAGATTTTGCAGCAGCCATTTTATGGCTGCGCCCCCCCCCCCCCACCACACACACACACTATGTCAGAATTTTGAAGGTCCCTATTGGTTCATAAAAGCTGGGGACCTCAAGTTTGGAACATTCTAGTTTGGGCAGCATGCTGCCCTAACTTCATCCTTCAGTCGCTTCCCTCCCCTACTGAAAGTACCATCATTTCAGATCAATGAAAGGGATTACTGAGAGCCAAGGAAAAGGAAAGGAAAGGTCCCCTGTGCAAGCACCAGTCGTTTCCGACTCTGGGGTGACGTTGCTTTCACAACGTTTTCATGGCAGACTTTTTAATGGGGTGGTTTGAGAGCCAAACGTTGGTTTAAATCTCAGCATTTAGCATTTTGGCGGGTCAACAGCCATCTTATTCCCTCGGGTAGAATCAATCCGTGGGACGGAGAACCGGCGTTGGCACAAGCGCTTCTAGGAGGAAAAGAGGTTTAGCCAAATGACAGTCAATGTTGCCACTGTCCAAAACACCATTGAATGTTTGAGCTTCCCTCTTCCTTCCGCTTCTCCTCCTTTGCCGGGAAATCCAGTCACGATACACCATCTTTGGCTTGGGAAAGCGAAGCCATTACTTTCACACCGCCACGTCCCATCAACAGTGTCGTGTCTCTTGTGGTTGTCTCTTTCACGGCGAGCTTCCTTTTTTGCCCGAGGAGGCGGCATTATTCCTGGCAGCCTTCAACATCCCAATGTTGTTTCAGACGTTCTTCAAAACTGAAGCTCACAAGCTCCCCTTTTTCTTCTTTCTCTTCCGCCGACGGAGTTCCTTTCAGCTCTGCGCATGTAAAGTCTCGCATTATGCCAGAAATGAATCATATCTGGGTAAAGTAGCTACTGGGTCGGAGCCAAGCACCATAAACATTAGTCAAAATGCTGGCCAACCATTTCACCCGTGGATTAATAGAAGTTCTGGAATCAGGGAAGGAGTTTACAACTTTTCACGATGAGTTATGAAGGTTGTCAGATATAAAATGGCAGCCGAAAGAATGTGCTACCTAAAAGTTTTTGGATTTCCTTTGAGAAGGAGAAGGATGCATTTACGAAGGAGACCATCCTTCATCGCCCGTGGGTTGTGAGTTCTGTGGAATATTTATGCAGAACACTGGGATGTTTGATATATACAAAAAATTGTGATTTCTGGTCCGCTCTTCTTTTGTTAAGCAAGTTGTGGGTTAATGGTGCAGGACATTTTGTGGATGCTTTTTAGTATTATTTTTAAAATTAACAATTGATTGTATTTTCACAACATAAACATAGCAAAATAACATGATATAGTACAGTACAATGATTATTTGCACCATTCTAACTAATGTATGCCTATTAACAGGGCTTTTTTTGTAGCAAGGAACTCCTTTGCGTATTAGGCCACGCCCCCCTGATGTAGCCAATCCTCCTGGAGCTTACTGTAGGCCCTGTACGAAGAGCTCTGTAAGCTCTTGGAGGATTGGCTACATCAGGGGGCATGTCCTAATATGCAAAGGAGTTCCTGCTAAAAAAAAAAGCCCTGGTGAAGAGGAGAACGTGGGAAGCCTTTTTTGATTCCTATTTGGAAGAAAGGTGGAGTATAAATGATGTAAATAGAATTAAGTAAATTAGGGCTGGTTAGTACTTCGATGGGAGACCACCAAAGAAGTTTATCGTTGCTATGCAGAGGCAGTCAATGAACCTAAGAACATAAGAGAAGCCATGTTGGATCAGGCCAGTGGCCCATCCAGTCCAACATTCTGTTACACAGTGGCCAAAAACCCAGATGCCATCAGGAGGTCCATCAGTGGGGCTGGGACACTAGAAGCCTTCCCACTTTTGCCCTCCCTCAAGCACCAAGAATACAGAGCATCACTGCCCCAGATAGAGAGTTCCAACAATACACTTTGGCTAATAGTCACTGATGGACCTCTGCTCCATGTGCTTATCCAATCCCCTCTTGAAGCTGGCCATGCTTGCAGCCTCCACCACCTCCTGTGGCAGTGAATTCCATGTGTTAATCACCCTTTGGGTGAAAAAGTACTTCCTTTTATCCATTCTAACCTGACTGCTCAGCGATTTTATTGAGTGCCCACGAGTTCTTGTAAGAAAGGGAGAAAAGGACTTCTTTCTCTACGTTCTCTAGATGTTTCTTCAAGCTAAAGAGCCCCAAACATTTTAATCTTTCTTCATAGGGAAAGTGTTCCAACCCTTTAATGATTCTAGCTGCCCTTTTCTGCACTTTTTCTAATTCTATATCTTTTTTGAGTTGCGGTGACCAGAACTGTACACAGTATTCCAAATGAGGTCACACCATCAATTTATACAAGGGCATTATGATACTGGCTGTTTTGTTTTCAATTCTGTAATAATTCCCTGTATAGCATTGGCCTTTTTAAAATTGCAGTTACACACTGTCTCAACATTTTCAGTGAGTTATCTACCACAACCCCAAGATCTGTCTCTCGGTCAGTGTCCTCCAGTTCACACCCCATCAACTTGTATTTATAGTTAGGATTTTTGGGCCCAATGTGCGTTACCTTGCACTTGGCCATGTTGAACCTCATTTGCCATTTTGATGCCCACTCACAAATCACCTCTGAATGGCTGTTTTCCCACTGAGCTTTCCTCGGAGCGACGTCCCTCTTCACCACGTAGCATCTGCGTGGATTTCCCACCAACTGCTCCGAGTAACCAAGTAGAGTTGCGGCTTTTGCATCGCTAATGTAAACTGGTTTTTAGTGGTTTCCATTTGCCACGCAAAAGGTCGGGAACTTCCTGGTTCCTCGGAGCAACCTCGGAGCAGTTGGTGGGAAATCCGCGTAGATGCTGCGCGGTGAAGAGGGACGTCGCTCCGAGGTAAGCTCAGTGGAAAAACGGCCAATGTCTTTTTGTCTGAAAGCCCTACAAGTGACTTGATGGCACTTTACACACACAGAGGATCCATCTCCAAACCGCTGTTTGTGAGGGAGGATGTTTGTTGTCAATGTTAGTGAAGTGAAATTTAGATGCAACAGAATTGCTTAAAAAAAATTATGAAAACAGCTGGTGGGGAATTAAATTGCCAATATGCTTTATGATCAGAACAACGGAATTCCCTACCTTGAATGTGTTTTAACTGTGAAAATATGGTGAAATCTTTCCACACTATTTAATTGCATTGTGTAATGCAACTTTTAAATAAATCAAATCTGAAAAAAAAAATATGTGGCGGAAACTATGGAGGGGGACTGTTGGTACAATGGTTCTTGGTTCACTAGGCATAGATTGCCATCATTATGCTGAAAACACCCAGTATTTCCTTCTGGTGAACAAACAATAGGGATGGGCACAAAACACCTTTTTTTTTTTTTGTAATTCATTTAATGTTTTGCAGCTGAACCACAAATCGAATCATGAAACCATCCACACAGGGAGCAATTGAAAGCTTAAACCCCTGCTTTCTGCTCCCCACAGCTTTTTGTGGGGGGGCAGAATGCAGGGGTTTCCAAACAGCTGAAAGCACCACTCAGCTGTTTCGTTTAAATGCCTCTGAGCCTTTTAAACTCTGCTTTCGGCTCCCTATGGCTTTTCACGGGGAGTAGAAAGCAGGGTTCAAAATGGCTCCAAACCATTGGCACCGAACAGCTAAGCGGTAGGGAGCGTCCTGCTTTCTGCTCTCGACAAATTTCCACAAAACTGCACCAAAATTCATGGAAGCTCACGTTAGTACTTCAGCTAGCGAACATGTTTTGTGGACCACTAACCAGCCAAAATTAAGGGGGGGGGTTTCAGTATTTTTGTATTTTATGTACATACGTGTGTATGTGTGCAAATGTGTGTGTGTGCGCGCCTGGAAGTAATGGTGACCTCTGGTGACTGGGGTCCTGGAGGGAAGTGACTGAATAAAGCCTACTCCTGCTTCTGGCTCTGGTATTCCTTGGGGGTCTCCCATCCAAGTATTTACCAGAGTCCACCCTGATCGTCTGATGAGATCAGGCTTGTCTGCGCTATTCAGGTCAGGGCAAAATTCAGCCAAAATTTAAGAAGATCTTTAGTTCATCAGTGGGTTGGTGTCCATCCCTAACAAACAGCCAGACACGGCTCTATCTTTTCTGACCCAGTGCCTGGACGCCATGATAGAGGGATTGAGGTGGTGTCAGTTGGTCCTGTGACTAAGACTGGGCCTGTGAGGAGATCATAGTTTCCAGCTCTGGATAGGTTCCTGCTCTCAATTCAATTCAATTCAATAACCTTTATTGGCATGATATCGAACGTAACAGGGAACCAATCCATCCATCCAATGGCGATTTGCAAATGCATTAAGTGCCTCCTAGATGCTAGATATAAAAAAAAATGTGCAACAGTTTCAATTACCAATTGGTTCCTAGTTGACAACAAGAAGACAATTTTATATTTGTCAGGCTTTGCTGTTTGCGCACTCAAGCAGGGGTCAATGAGTATGGAGCGCAGGTCAGAGTGAAAAGTACAGTTTAAGAACACACGTTCTAAAATTTCTATCTCTGGACGTGCACAAATGCACAGTCTGCTAGCATCGGGAGTTTTGTGGAATCTTCCAAGAAGTATGGCAGATGGTAGCACATTGAGCCTAGCTAGCGAATAGGCTCTGTGTTGCCAAGGGGCAGTTAGGCAGGTGAGATATTCAGCCCTATACCCAGGAGGTAACAACCCCAAACTCAAGGGTGAACATCTGCCTTTAGCAAGGCTTTCAAGAACCTGCAATTCAATATCAACCAATCTTTCTCTAATCAATAAGAAAGCTGATTTTTTTTTGGTATATCAAAACGGATCTCCGATATTACTCCCGATTGAATTAATTTTGTCCTCTATGTGGCACAGCCACAGAGGACTGAGACTAAATTAACAAGTGAGCAATAAGACTATCGTCTTCTGTTCTGAAAGCATGCACGACCAAAATTTAATGGCCATAGTCCCTGCTCTCATTTCAAGGAGTCTTTGGTTTCTAGGCAGATGGCCGCATATGGCACACATGTGGGAAGGCCCAATATCTTCCATAGAGTTCCTGCTCTTGATAATGGATTTCATGAAGTTATAATTGCAGAAGATCTCCAGCACCCATGCAGGTAGGCAATCTGGGATCCCAAAGGCATGCGTTTATTGGTAGGGGAATTCCCAGTCCGGATTCTTGGAACACGGGGCGGGCACCACCATGGGGGAACACTGCTATGAAAAACCACAGGGAGCGTGTCCAAGAACCCCATGTATTTCCCGAGCTACCGTATGAGCATCGCTGCTGTAGACCACGCATTAAGGTAGGTGTTTGGGATCTTGAACAGCAGAAACAGTGTTTGAAACACGATGACAGCGTGGGCCACAGAAGATGAGCAACATTTTATGAGCCTCGACCAGGGCTAGGGCTTTTTTGGCCCTGGCCCCCTACCTGGTTGAATCAGCTCCCTATGGAGATTCGGGCTTTACCGTATTTGTTACCATTCTGGAGAGCCTGTAAAACGGAGCTGTTCTGCCAGTACACCATCCAGCTGGCCTCCCAGCGCTGATTGCCACCTTGATTGCTAAAAATCGGGCTGATACGGTTGACATTCTTTGGATATCTAAGTCGCCTGTGACGATCACGCCTTAATTTGTATGCCCACACAATCCATGCTGCCTTAAATTAATTCTGATGCAAATTGTTTTATTGTTGGTCTTAATTGTTTTACCACGTCGTGATCTGCCCTGAGCCCATTATGGGAAAGGGCGGACTATAAATCTACAAAATAAATAAAAATCAATAAATAAAATCTGATACCTGATTTACAAAGAACGAGTAAAGGGGGCGGCACAGAGAGGAGCAAGGGGGGAGGGGGGCATTGGTATTTTTCTGCATGGCCAAATGATTTCCTTTGCATGTTTTCAACTTACCTGATGGCAAGACGCACTTCATTTGATGCTGGTCTAATTAATTTGACAGGACTGGAAACTCGTTCTTCCGGTTTGCGC
Source organism: Heteronotia binoei (assembly GCF_032191835.1). Taxonomy (NCBI): domain Eukaryota; kingdom Metazoa; phylum Chordata; class Lepidosauria; order Squamata; family Gekkonidae; genus Heteronotia; species Heteronotia binoei. The sequence continues at coordinate 61,684 of NW_026800037.1, forward strand.
TTATTACTCGTCTCTTCAGAACGCCCCCCGTAGGGAGCGCCGAGCACAATCAATCAGTATTTGTCCAAACCCCTGGATACCAAATACACCTTTTTAGACTGACTCTGCATAACTGAGGAGTGAGGATATGTCACTTAAGGGGAAAATGCAAGAAAGATGACATTTTCCAGAACAGCATCAATGGAAATAGGACTAGTGAGTAAAGCGAGGGGGGGGGGGAAATCTATTCTGGGTTTGTTGTTACAGTTCTCAAATTCCGCCGGAGGCTTCTTTGAAAACTCCCCGCTTCTTCCCACTCTTGGTCTCAAATACTTGGCTGAAGAATGGTCTTATTCAGGTGGGCCGCAGAGTGTTTGTTTGCAGAGGACTACGAGGGCTTTTCGCATAGACACGCCTTCGAACCTTTCAGTCAGATCGGAATTAGCAATACTGTCACTTAGCAAACAAAGCACATCTTTAGGGGGAAGGGAGCAGGCCACATTTCGGGTGAAAGCTCACAGAAGCAGAGCTCCAGAACCTCAAAATTTTATTGTGTACTTTCTTTCCTAACCCCTCCCCCCACCATTCCACCCTTGTTTCATGCAAATCTTTTTTATAGAAAAAAGCCCAGCAGGAATTCATTTGCCTATTAGACCACACCCCATGACATCACCATTGTTTCACACAAGGCTTTTTAAAGGAAAAAAGCCCAGCAGGAACTCATTTCCATATTAGGTCACACCCCCTGATATCACCATGGTTTCACACAGGGCTTTTTTTGTAGAAAAGCCCAGCAGGAACTCATTTCCATATTAGGCCACACCCCCTGACATCACCATTGTTTCACATGGGCTTTTTGTAGGAAAAAGCTCACCAGGGACTCATTTCCATATTAGGCCACACCCCCTGACATCACCATTGTTTCACACGGGACTTTTTTGTAGGAAAAAAGTCCAGCAGGAACTCATTTACATATTAGACCACACCCCCTGGTGCCAAGCCAGCTGGAACTCCATTCCTGCTCAAAAAAAGCCCTGCTCAGATTGAATCACATGGATGAAAAAACCCACAAATTAATCCAGCCCAAATCCAGTCAGATCTGAACAGACATCATGAGGTGCTTCTTGTCAGCAAAAGCTGTTCGGTTGCCAATACAAGGCTGGCAGCTGGCGGAGGACTTACTGTATGGAGCGGCCCTCACTGGTGTGCTGTTGTCACCCTTGTGATGACATCACTTCCTACACAACCCAGAAGTAACATCATCACATACAGGTGATGCCTTAGCATTTGCTCCAAAACCATAGAGTTTGGGGTGAATGCTGAAGTGCCACCCAGCATGACAACATCACTTCCTATCGTGGAAGAAGAAGAAAAAGAAGACGACGACATTGGATTTCTATCCTGCCCTCCACTCTGAATCTCAGAGTCTCAAAGTGGCTCACAACCTCCTTTACCTTCCTCCCCCACAACAGACACCCTGTGAGGTCGGTGAGGCTGAGAGAGCTCTCCCAGAAGCTGCTTTTTCAAGGACAACCTCTGCCAGAGCTATGGCTGACCCAAGGCCATCCCAGCAGGTGCAAGTGGAGGAGTGGGGAATCAAACCCTGTGAGGTGGGTGAAACTGAGAAAGCTCTCCCAGCAGCTGCCCTTTCAAGAACAACCTCTGCCAGAGCTATGGCTGACCCAAGGCCATTCCAGCAGCTGCAAGTGGAGGAGTGGGGAATCAAACCCGGTTCTCCCGGATAAAGAGTCTGTGCACTTTACCACGGCACCAAACTGGTTCTCGCAGCGATGCCACTGTTTTACCATTGCTGGCAAGACATCATTGGCAAGCTCTCCATGCAATAAATATCCTTATCTCCTTCCTTTCCTCCTGAATTTCCCCCTTACTGAATAGTTGAGAGGCAGCGGACAAGGACAGAAGTGTGTAGAAGATATTCCATCAGAGTGGGAAACCTGGCTTCCCTTTATTGCCACCAGCTATACAGATGCAGAGGTAGTATTCTAGCAGGAGCTCCTTTGCATATTAGGCCACACACCCCTGATGTAGCCAGTCCTCCAAGAGCTTACAAGGTTCTTTTTTGTAAATTCTTGGAGCATTGGCTACATCAGGGTTGTGTGGCGTAATATCCAAAGGCGCTCCTGCTAGAATTCCACCCCTGGACAGATGTGAATGCATTCAGAATGTTGTGAGCATTCAGTTGTAACCAATTGTCATTAGAAGAAGAAGACCGCAGATTTATACCCTGCCCTTCTCTCTGAATCAGAGTCTCAGAGCAGCTCACAATCTCCTTTATCTTTTTCCCTCACAACAGACACACTATGAGGTGGATGGGCCTCTCACAGAAGCTGCCCTTTCAAGGACAACTTCCTGTTAGAGCGATGGCTGACCCAAGGCCATTCCAGCAGCTGCAAGTGGAGGTGCAGGGAATCAAACCTAGTTCTTCCAGATAAGAGTCCACACACTTAACCACTACACCAAACTGGCTCTCAGGAGTCCATGGGGCACCTGAGTTCAAGAGGTCGTGGATGGGCCTCTCACAGAAGCTGCCCTTTCAAGGACAACTCCTGTTAGAGCGATGGCTGACCCAAGGCCATTCCAGCAGCTGCGAATGGAAGCCCTTCTGAAAAAGGTTGCATCTGATCCAACCGAATTGGCACATTACCGGCCGGTCTCAAATTTGCGCTTTTGGGGCAAAATTATTGAGAGGGCAGTGGCGTTACAGTTGCAGAGTTTTCTGGATGACGCTTCCATCCTAGATCCCCAGCAGTCCAGCTTCCGCCCGGACCATGGGATGGAGACAGTATTGGTCGCCCTGGTGGATGATCTGGATCGAGGTGGTTCGGCGGTGCTGTTGTTGTTAGACCTATCAGCTGCATTTGATATGGCCGACCACCAGTTACTGACCTGCCACTTTGTTGACACAGGGATTCAGGGGCTGGCCTTGCAATGGCTTTCCTCTTTCCTGGATGGTCGGGGACAAAGGGTGGCGATTGGGGGAGAACTGTCCCAGAGGCACCCACTTAATTGTGGGGTGCCTCAGGGGGCGGTCCTCTCCCCGATGTTGTTTAACATCTACATGCGCCCCCTTGCCCAGATTGCCCGGAGGTATGGGCTGGGTTGCCACCAGTATGCTGATGACACCCAGCTCTATCTACTGATGGACGGCCGGCCTGGCAATGACCCAGAAAATTTGGACCTGGCGCTGCAAGCCATGGCAGGTTGTCTCAGGCTGAGTAGGTTGAATCCAGTGAAGACAGAGGTCCTTTGCCTGAGCCTTGGTGACCTGGGAAGGGAAATCCCCCTACCAGTTTTTGATGGTGCACCACTGAAAATGGCGCACAAGGTCAAGAGCCTTGGGGTGCTACTGGAGCCTTCTTTGTCAATGGAGGCCCAGACAGCAGCCACTGCTAAATCCGCCTTTTTTCATCTTAGGCTGGCGAGGCAGTTGGCTCCCTTCCTGGAGTGTGATGACCCGGCAACAGTGATCCATGCAACAGTCACCTCGAGGTTAGACTACTGTAATGCCCTCTACATGTGGCTGCCTCTGTGCCAAACCCAGAAACTGCAGCTAGTGCAGAACGCGGCAGCCAGACTGTTATTGGGACTCTCTAAGTGGGAGCATATGCAGCCTAGGCTACGGGAACTGCACTCGCTACCAATCGTGTACCAGATTTGTTACAAGGTGCTGGTTATTACCTTTAAAGCCCTATATGGCCAAGGACCTGCCTACCTTAGGGACCGTCTCTCCCCATATGTTCCCCAGAGAGTACTGAGATCTGGCTCGCAAAATCTGCTGACAATCCCGGGGCCGAAGGAGGCCAAATTGAAAGTTACGAGAGAGAGGGCCTTCTTGATTACAGCCCCCCACTGGTGGAACCAGTTACCAGAAGAGGTACGGACCTTGCAGAGCCTTAACCAGTTCCGCCGGGCCTGCGAGGCCACCTGGCTTTTTAATGTGGAATTATTTTACCGTCGTCATGAAAAAACTGTATCACACCAAGATTGTAGCACCGAATTAAATTGTGGTTTTTAAATTGTTAGTTTTAATGGATGGTTTTAATGTACCGTAATTTAATTTAATATTTAATTGATAAATATAATTGTCATGAAGTTGGGGTATTTTATTATTGTATTGTTGGAATGTTTATATTTTATGCTATGTAAGCTGCCCTGAGCCTGCTTTGGCGGGGAGGGTGGGATATAAATTGAAAATTATTATATTAAAAAAATATTATTATTATAGAAATTGGGGATACCAAGCAGGGTAACCTTGATTTCAGAAGAGATTATTTTTAAGAATTGCAGTATCCCCCGTCTTGGTCTCAACTGCTCCACAGGAATTAACAAATCGAATGCATGCAAACCATTGTGATTTTTTCAGTGCGCTGCTCTAGAGAAGAGGGTGCCCTTTTGAATATTTACAGTGGGGGACAGCCTTTAAGAAGAAAGCTGCAAACTTTCCAGGCCACCAAACGTCAAGCACATGACAAGAAGTCATGTGTCATTAGAGTCATGTGACAGGAAAATGGGGAGCCAAAGTTATGGCTTCATAAGTGTCAAGTTCAGGACCAGGGGTGGAATTCTAGTAGGAGCTCCTTTGCATACTAGGCCACACCTCCCTGGTGTAGCCAATCCTCCAAGAGCTTACAAGGCTCTTTTTTGTAAGCTCTTGGAGGATTGACTACATCAGGGGTGTGTGGCCTAATATGCAAAGGAGCTCCTGCCAGAATTCCACCCCTGTTCAGGACTATGGTAGGATGTGATGATCTAAGATGGTGATGTGACAGGTGCTCCAGTCGCAATCCTCAAGTTAATTTTAATTTATTTGATCTTATTTAAATCTTTTAATTCATTTGATCTTATTTGAATCTTTTGCTCAATTACTTGTCTCACAACTGTAAATTGTAGCTGCTAGAAACTGCTTTTAACTCAAAACAAAACCATGGTGAGTGACAGACATTGTGGGGAGAGACAACGCTGGGAAGGAAACAACTTGTTAACAAGCCCCAGTCTAAAGCTCTGGGCATCTCTTATCCCAATTTTGTGGCTTGTTCTCAATTGGATATTCTCTGAGAATTTTCTGCGAGTTGGTTCAAAGCCCAAATCCTGCTCCTAATGGGCAGACACATAAATCCAACCTCCGCTCTAATGACTGGAAGGGCAAATGAAAAAAAAGAAAGAAAGAAAGAAAGAAAGAAAGAAAGAAAGAAAGAAAGAAAGAAAGAAAGAAAGAAAGAAAGAAAGAAAGAAAGAAAGAAAGAAAGAAAGAAAGAACAGAGCTCCAAGATGTCAATGAGATGATTGCTTTGAGGAGAGCAACGAGCGTTTGGCCCTTGGCCTATTACCTATGGAAAAAGAATGGTCCTCAAAGCGAATTAATCTTGCTTCAAAAGATCAGCTTATCCTGCACATTGTAAGCAACACATTTGTTTTTAATTGTTGATTTTAGTCAAGCATCATTTGAATGCAAGTCAATTTGCAATTTCATTAGAGTCTATTTCTGGCAGAACAAGTATGCTGTGCAGGGAGGGGAAGCCTGTTGGAGTAATTCTGGCCAAATTTCATAAACAATGTTAATCCTCTAATTAATTTTTTGTATCAAGCGAGAATTAATGTGGCCTGCGATTGAAGTGGAAAGCTTCTTGCCAAGAAAGGCATTGTTTCATACCATTCCCCCATTCCCTCCAGGAAAACAACCCCCCCCCCAAAAAAATAGAACAACTTCTTTTATAACCTTCATGGTGGGACGTCTTGCCAACTAATGAGGAGTTTTGAAGGAACCTTCACAGACCATTGGCTTTCATGACACTCTGAGATCTTTGTCCCCCCCCCCCTCATTTTACCTCATCCCCAATTCCCAAATCCTCTTGCGGACAATAGTACCCCTGGAGGTACAACCACTGAGGAAGCTAATCAGTACCGTAAGGTCTGCTAGCTTGCAGTGAAAGAAGACCACGTCTTTTAACTCTTTTCTTGGTTGACTGAGTGTACACATTTTTAAGTTAAACCTTATGAAGAGAGCCCAGTGACGGATGCTCGCCGACATTCGCAGGCATGGAACTGTGACGCGGCTTTCCTTCTGTGCATTAACTTCAAAAGCCCCTGACAATCTGTGTTGGTTACCCTCCCATAAAACGGAAATTATACGGTCATCATACCTAATCTACTGATGGATTGCATCTGTCAGAATGTCACAAATAATGAATGTGTACCACAGTTAATGCTGCGAAAGCCGTGACACTTACTGTGCAAAAGATAACAAAGACGACATGTTCGTTCAGACTGTTATAGGAACCTCACCGTTATCAGTCAGACGTACATGCCCTCACAGGTTCTCTTCCCTCAGGTGGTGACCACACGGCGGCTGATGCCAAATCAGGCTGTAAGGGAGAAAGACCTATACATAGAATGTTTCTTTTATCAGAGATCTTGTCTGGCATTTAAGTGAGGGTTGTTAGAGAACAGGGCATGCTGGTGTTAGGGCAGAGATACACAGGAAGCAAGCGCATGGCCATGGCTCAGTGGAAGAACATCTGCTGGCCATGTGGAAGGTCCCAGGTTTGGTGAGAGCCAGTTTGGTGTAGTAGTTAAGTGCGCGGACTCTTATCTGGGAGAACCAGGTTTGATTCCCCACTCCTCCACTTGCAGCTGTTGGAATGGCCTTGGGTTAGCCATAGCTATTGCAGGAGTTGTTCTTGAAAGGGCAGTTGCTGTGAGAGCCCTCTCAGCCCCACCCACCTCAGAGGGTGTCTGTTGTGAGGGGAGAAGATATAGAAGATTGTAAGCTGCTCTGAGTCTCTGATTCAGAAAGAAGGGCCGGGTATAAATCTGCAGTCTTCTTCTTCTATGCCTGACTTCTCCAGTTAAAAGGATCAGGAAATAGATTATTTGAAAGACCTCTGCCTGGAGAACTGCCAGTGGTCTGAGAAGACAATACTTACCTTGATGATGAACCAAGGGTCTGAGTCAGTATAGCAGGTTCATTTAGGAAGGGGTTGCAGCTCAGTGGTAGAGCCTCTGCTTGGCATGCAGAAGGTCCCAGATTCAGGACCTGACATCTCCAGTTAAAAGGACCAGGCAGTGGGTAATGTGAAAGACCTCTGCTAGCAATTCTGGAAAGTCGCTGACGGTCTGAGTAGACAATACTGACCTTTATGGATCAAGAGTCTGATTCAGTATAAGGCAGTTTAATCTGTTCATATAGTTGTTTGTCAACTCTCTGGGCCATGGACAAAGTTGTAACATGGGCCCTCCCCTTCTCTAATCTCACCTATACACTCTCACAACTCTCCTCTCTATTTTATTTCTAGACTATCGTAAGTAGACAAAATCATGGGGATGGGGTTTCAGCCCAGGTCCCCCTGGAATCATGAGCTCTGGTAAGAACATCTCCCCTCCCTGCCCCCACCCATCCACAGTGCGTGGTCTTTTGTGTAGACAACTGTTGGAGAGTGGAGAAGATAACCTTTCTCCTTATATCGCTGCAATGAAAAGGGCTACAAACTTAGGATCTTTTTTTTAAAAGGTAGCTGATGTCCTCCTAAGTCAAAGGACTGAAGACAGACTTTGCCAGTTTGCAAGAGCATTTCTTAATAAAGGATTTTTAAATCCCTTCCCTTCTCTCCCCAAGTTACACTGCAACAGGGAGGGGGGGGTTAAATGCCTCCCCCTGTCTCCCTGAGTCATTGCACAGCAGTGGCACCCCTCCAGGGAGGAAGGGAAGGGGAGATGGCCATGAAGCTAATGCACCACTAAAAAAGCCATGGTGATTTGTGAGTGGATTGCTAACCACAAACCAGCATGATTCGTGATGAAATCTGTTTTGTAATTTGGTTCGCTTCCATCCAGCGTGGTTCGTGATGAAACCTGTTTCGTAATCTGGTTCACTTCCATCCAGCGTGGTTCGTGATGAAGCCTGTTTTGTAATTTGGTTCGCTTCCATCCAGATTCTTTATTTTACTCACCTTCATGGAAAAGAAGAACTGTGCCCGAGTTATAACAAACCATTACAGAGAAAAGACAAGATAAGGCCCCTTCTATCAGCCTATTTGGGACTAACCACTGCTGAGTTCCACACTTCCCAAAATGATTTCCTCAAGGCTGTGGCTTATGGTTCAGGCAAGTGCTGCCACCGATGACTCTTCATCCTGAGTCCCAAAAGGGCCCAGTGTCTGCAGCAACAGGAGTCTACTCTCCATATCCCCCCCGGGCTTTTTTGTAGCAGGAACTCCTTTGCATATTAGGCCACACACCCCTGAGGGAGCTAATCCTCCTGGAGCTTACAGGGCTCTTCGTACAGGGCCTGCTGTAAGCACCAAGAGGATTCGCTACATCAGGGGGTGTGGCCTAACATGCAAAGGAGTTCCTGCTACAAAAAAAAAGCCCTGGTGAAAAGGAGAATGAGGGAAGCCTCTTTTGATTCCTATTTGGGAGAAAGGTGGGGTATAAATGATGTAAATAAAATGAAACAAATTAGGGCTTTTTATGTAGCAGGAACTCTTTTGCATATTAGGCCACACACCCCTAATGTAACCGATAGATAGATAGATAGATAGATAGATAGATAGATAGATAGATAGATAGATAGATAGATAGATAGCTTTTTTGTAGCAAGAATGCCTTTGATTATTAAGCCACACACCCCTGATGTAGCCAGTTCTCCTGGAGCTTACAGTAGGCCCTGTAAGAAGAGCCCTATAAGTTCTTGGAGGATTGGCTACATCAGGGGGGCGTGGCCTAATATGCAAAGGAGTTCCTGCTATAAAAAAAGCCCTGGTCCAATAGAAGCTCAATGATGCATTAATCTTGAGCAGTGAATAGTTGTTATTATTCATGGTTTGAATGCTACACACTAGTTATGTGCTGTGTCTAGATGACACATTAACACACATGAACAGGGCTATGTGACTCTTGCATTAAGCGAGTTTGGCCACTCCTGGCTTTGACAATGTTGTATTGATGTACATTGTCCAGAGCCAGGCTTTTTTTGTAGCAGGAACTCCTTTGCATCTTAGGCCACACCTCCCTGATGTAGCCAATCCCCCAAGACCTTACAGTAGGCCCTGTATTAAGAGCCCTGTAAGCTCTTTGAGGACTGGTACTTTAGGGGTGTGTGGCCTAATATGCAAAGGGATTCCTGCTACAAAAAGAGCCCTGGTTCTTTCTCTGATATGATAAAGGTATGGAAATGAATAGGGCTTTCTTTTCTTTTTTCTTTTGTTGTAGCAGGAACTCCTTTATGTATTAGGCCACAAGCCCTGATGTAGCCAATCCTCCGAGAGTATACCGGGCTCTCAGTACAGTACCTACTGTAAGCTCCAGGAGGATTAGCTACATCAGGAGTGTGTGGCCTAATATCAAGGGTGGAATTCTAGCAGGAGTTCCTTTGCATCTTAGACCACGCACCCCTGGTGTAGCCAACCCTCCTGGAGCTTACAAGGCTCTTTTTTGGTAAGCTTTTGTAGGATTGGCTACATCAGGGGTGTGTGGCCTAATATGCAAAGGAGCTCCTGCTAGAATTCCACCCCTGATATTAGGCCACACGCTCCTGATGTAGCCAATCCTCCTGGAGCTTACAGTAGGCCCTGTACTTAGAGCCTTGTAAGCTCCAGGAGGGTTGGCTAAACCAGGGGTGTGTGGCCTAATATGTAAAGGAGTCCCAAAAAAAGCCCTGATGTCTAGACAACAGGGATCAATTCCCTCTGGGAAAAAGGCTGTTTTGGAGGGTGGACTCCACACCCTCAACCAAAAGCTAAAAGCTTAATTTAAAAATAAATAAATAAAAGCATGCTTAATTTAAACACACACACGCACACACATGGATGAGAAGATCTGAACTAGGAGTCCCCAACAAGGTGCTCGTAAACACCATGATGGACTCCAACACTTTTCCCAGCACCCACTAAGTGTTTTTTTTAATGGGCGGGGCCAGGTAGGGCTTTTGCCCAGCAAGTTTTCTGATTGGCCATTGGAGTTGTGATTGGCAGTGTTTTTTTTTTTTTAAATGTTGCTACAGCACAAGAATGGACACTGTGTGGCTGAAGGTAAGCTGCGGCAGCCATTTTGAGGCTGGCTCCGCCTCCTGCAGCAGCCGCTGTTAGCCGCCATTTCACGACTGTGCCCACCATGCCGTGTTAGAAATCCAGAAGCGCCGGCAGGCTCAAAAAAGGTGGGGACCTCTGATCTGAATGATGTCTCTCTCCTGGACTTCACCACATTCCCAGTGCTGTAAGATCTACTGGACCTGGTCTATAGGCCACGTCTGTGAGGCAGAACCTGCCATTTTAGTCTCTGTTGTCACTCTGTCGTTTTAGATTTTATATATTTTAAATTGGTTTTTTATTGTTTTGTTTTTTTACTGTTGATTGTTTTTATGATGTAACCCGCCCTGAGGCTGTCCTACGGGAAGGGCAGGCTAAAAATTGAAACAAACAAACAGATAAAAATTTCTGTTCACCCCTTCTGCTGATTGCTGTTTCTGCTTATTTGGAGGAAGTGCCTTGTGTCAGCTGAACAGGAAGGCGGGTTTAACTTCTGCCCCCCCCCCCCCGCACGCATTTTTGGCTGTATAAACTAGAGAGCTCTTTTATCCCCCCCTTTTCTCCATGACCAAGGCAGACCCAGCATGGCTGCCCCATTGCATGTAGTTGTCCCTAAATTTATCCCCATGCATAAAGCGGAGAGGAACGCGCAGCCCCCGTGCATTTGCCTTTATTGCAACATCCCTCTTCCGTAATCAATGTTAAAATCTTTAGGCTGGATTTCTCATTTTCGGTGTCTTTGTGTCTCAACCATAGCTCATCTAATTTAATAAGGTGCAAGACGAGGAAGTACTTAAGTTACTTATCAAGGGTTTCGGATGACACATTATTATGGTGCTCCAAAGTCAATATTTGCTAATCATGTTAGTACAGGAACTCTTCCAAGGCTGCTGCTCATGGATCGCAAAGGCATTTAAGATTAATTAAACCTATTTCTTCTCTCGTTTCCCTCCCCCAAACCACCATTCCCCCCCTCCACGTACCGAGTCTTCCTCTTCTCTAGGCCTCCCTGTCAGAATGGACAAATCAATGTCACTGTAAGAGAATCCTGAATGGCTTGACAGCTTCATGCCGAAGATCTATTGAAGTTCTTAACTCTTGTTTTTATAGACACTGCTCCAGTTACTTAATGTGAGGATATAAGAGGCACCAGACGCTTGACTGTTTCCATTAAAGTTAATGAAAAATCAGCAATTCTCGGGTTCCTTTCCATTACATCTCCCCCCTGCGATATCGGACTGATCGGACGCATTCTGAGTTTACAATTTAAACCGAAAGGCTGATGGCTATTGCCGTGAGGAACGTCGCAATCCTAAACAGAGTCGCCGCCTCCCAAAGCCGTTGGCTTCCATGGGTTTAGAAGGATAGCAAGTCCGCTTAGGATCGCTCTGCGAGAGCAAATGAAAATGGTCTATTTATACCGGAGAGAACGCTCTGGATTTCATGATCTATTTTATTTTATGGAACGCTGGAGCCGCAAGATATACGCCCCTTCTTTTTTAACAATTCCAAGCTGTTGACAAATTTGGTGCTCGTAAAACAAAAGATTAATTGCGTTTCCTAGAGCCAGGGATAAAGTGCACAGGTGAGCAGAAAAGCTTTCTCAGGCGGCCCTGCCAAGGTACCTGTGCCAGAAGTTTAAACCCTTCGATGTTTCCAAGCAGTCCTTGGCTGGGAGAGAAAAAATAGCAGAGTGAATGAACCCAAAAGGAGACAGGCTGTGGAAAAATTGAGAGGTACACAAACAGGCATTTCTGGGCAAGACAACAGAATCCAGCTGAGATTCTGTTTTATTCCAGAACAGGTCGAGAGCACCGTAAAGTGGCAGGAGTGAATTTTTGGTACTATAACAGGAGAGGAGAATTATGTTTTGACTGCATTGGGTCTCCACTGGGAGAAAGACAGGCTATAAAATAAAGAGGTGAATAGATATAATACCTTTTCTACAGGAGTGGAATTCTAGAAGGAGCTCCTTTAAAAAAAGAGCCTTGTAAGCTCTTGGGGGATTGGCTACATCAGGGGTTTGTGGCTGTATATGCAAAAGAGCTCCTACTATAATTCCACCCCTGCTTTTCTATAACTACTTTGCTTTTCATCTTCCTCACAGTTTCTGATTCACATACATGAATCCTCATGTCCACAAGCACAAATTCCTCACATTTACCTCACAAGGTGGTTGTGAGGATTAAAGAAAAAGAAGAGTTGTTTTTTTATACCATGCTCTTCACTACCTAAAGGGGTCTCACAGCAGCTTACAATCTCCTTCCCCGCCTACAGCAGACACCTGTGAGGTAGGTAGGACTGAGAGAGCTCTGACAGAAACTGCTCTTGAGAGAACAGCTCTGATAGAAACTGTGGCTGGAGAGAAACCCATGGTCACCCAGCAGGTGTATGTGAAGGAGTAGGGAATCAAACCCAGTCCTCCCAGATTAGAGTTTGTTGCTCTTAACTACTACCCCAAACTGGCTGTCCCAAGGTTACTGAGGAGAGGAGAACAAAGTAAAAACTGAGGGATGGAAAAACAGAGACTGATGTAAAACCAGAGGAAAGGAGAATGATGTAAACTGCTTGGAGACCCCATTGGGGAGAAAGAGGGGATATAAGTAAGGTAAACAAACAAACAAATAGATAAATGTACCAATTCCTCCCAGATTTAGGTGGGTAACCATGTTGGTCTGAGGCAAGCAGAACAAAGTTCGAGTCCGGTGGCACCTTTAAGACAAACAAAGGAAAAATGAAATAAAACACCTCATAACCATTCAAACACAACAACAAAATCGCTGACTGAGATTCTGTTTTATTCCGCTCCCCGCCACTCAGCTGTTTGGTTCAAATGGCTCAGAGCCATTTGAACCGCCAGTGCTTTCTGCTCCCTGTGGCTTTCTGTGGGGAGCAGAAAGCAGGGGTTGAAATGGCTGTGCTTTCTGCTCCCCGCAAAAAGCCACAGGGAGCAGAAAGCAGGGTTTCAATGCCTGGGAGCCATTTACTTATGACAACCCTATGAACTAATGACCTCCAAAACATTCTGTCCTTAACAGCCTTGCTTGAATCTCATGTCTCAATCCCCGATGACTCAACAACAGAATTAAATTATCCATATACAGCTCCCGCTCCCGTATCACTTTACCCAGAACGTGGCCAACACTGGTGAAATCCAGTTTCGAACAGTAATGTGAAGGAAGCCTGTGATTCTAGATGAAATACCTCCCCAAATTCCCCCTTCCACGGGAACTATTGCCAACTCTCCGGGAATTTCTTAGGCTACAGCAGGGAAGAAGATTTACAGTGGAATCCTTAGCAAAGTTACGTGTTTCGAAGTCTATTGATTTCGGTGGATTTAGGAGTGCACTGCCAGGTACTGACGTTTCCCATCTAGAACTTTCTTTATACTGTGTAATTTTCTCCATACTGTATAATTTTCAAGTCGTTAAATGCCAAGCAATTAAATACCACGGAGTGTACATCTTAATTACTTGGAAAATGCATAAAAGAAAACAATTCCTGAATGGTAAATATGGATACCTAGCCATCATCCTCAGGGCTTTTTTTTGGTAGTAGGAACTCATTTGCACATTAGGCCACACCCCTCTGATGTAGCCAATTCTGCGATGGAGTCACTCCATCTCAGGTTGGGTCTTCCTCTTTCCCGCTGTCTTCCATTTTCCCTAGTATTATTGTCTTTTCCGATGACTCTTGCCTTTTCATTGTGTAAGCAAAGTATGATAGTCTCATTTTAGCTTCTAGGAAAAAGTCTGGAGCTTACAGGAGGCCCTGATTTGTAGCAAAAATTCATTTGCATATTAGGCCACACATCCCTGATGTAGCCAATCCTCTAAGAGCTTACAGGGCTCTTCGTACAGGGCCTACTGTAAGCTCCAGGAGGATTGGATACATCAGGGGTATGTGGCCTAATATGCAAAGGAGCTTCTACTAGAATTTCACCCCTGATTAGGCCACACACATCCCTGATGTAGCCAATCCTCCAAGAGCTTACAGGGCTCTTCGTACAGGGCCTACTGTAAGCTCCAGGAGGATTGGCTATATCAGGGGTGTGTGGCCTAATAGGCAAAGGAGTTCCTGCTACAACCCTGGATCTGTCTGTCTGTATTAAGTGTTGTTAAGTCACTTCTGACTTAGGGCAGCTTTATGAATGAATGGCTGTGATTGCACACTCTAAATGACGCACTTTGCAATGCACTCTGCAATGCACTTTCCGAGAAAATTTTACCAGGGCTTTTTTTTTGTAGAAAAAGCCCAGCAGGAACATTTGCATTTTAGGCCACACTCCCTGACACCTGGCCAGCCAGAACTGTGTTCCTGCTAAAAAAAAAAAAAAAAAAAAAGCCCTGGATTTTACTATGGCAAAATCCAGTTGGAAAGTGGATTGAAAGTGCTTTATTATGCATGATTATAGCCAGTGACCCACAGAGCATGTTAACTTAAATAGCCCTGCGCAAGTCTTGCAAACCGGGGGCCGTTCCTTCTTCCTTGTTGCCTTCAGCTTATCCTAGAATTCTTGTCTTTTTATGATGTGACCAAGATACAATAGCCTCTGCTTAATCATTTTAGCTTCTGGGGAGGGTTCAGGCTCAATTTGATTTAATAGCCACCAATCAGCCTTTTTGGCGGTCCAACGTATCCATAAAATTCTCCAACAGAAGGTCGCCAGCTCTGGGTTGGGAAATACCTGGAGATTGTGGAGGTAGAACCTGAGAAAGGTGAGGTTGGATGAGGGAAGAGACTTCAGTGTGGTATAATGCCACAGAGTTCACTTTCCACAATGGTCATTTTCTCCAGGTGAACTGAACTCGGTCACCTGGAGATCAGTTGTAATCCCAGATCTCGAGCAAACACCTGGAGGTCAACAACCCTACTCCAATACCACATTTTGAACAAATCCACTTTCTTCCCGTCAGTTTTGGCCACTGTCTTTGTGCCAAAATCAGCTGATCTGCTTTATAAATACAGTTCTTTGCTTCTGGGCTTCTAGCCTTTGCAGGTTTGCAAAGTGCACCACCGTAGCGATGCAATCAATCTGCTTCACACAAGATGTCTGTTATATATGTGATTGGAATTGTATCTAATATATGGAGTCCTTGCCTGACTCATTGGAGCCTGAAGGACCAAGCTTGGGGACTCGGGAACAAGGGGCAGTAGGATCCAAATCCCTGCTGTTCTGCTCCAATCACTGTCCCCCTGCTGGTTTAAATGAAGAAGATATTGAAGATGAAGATATTGGATTTATATCCTGCCCTCCACTCCCAAGAGTCTCAGAATGGCTCACAATACCTTCCTCCTCCACAACAGACACCCTGTGAGGTAGATGAAGATATTGGATTTATATCCTGCCCTCCACTCCAAAGAGTCTCAGAGCGGCTCACAATCTCCTTTCCCTTCCTCCCCCACAACAGACACCCTGTGAGGAAGATGAAGATATTGGATTTATATCCCGCCCTCCACTCCGAAGAGTCTCAGAGCAGCTCACAATCTCCTTTACCTTCCTCCCCCACAACAGACACCCTGGGAGGTAGATGAAGATATTGGATTTATATCCCGCCCTCCATTCCGAAGAGTCTCAGAGCGGCTCACAATCTCCTTTACCTTCCTCCCCCACAACAGACACCCTGGGAGGTAGATGAAGATATTGGATTTATATCCCGCCCTCCACTCCGAAGAGTCTCAGAGCGGCTCACAATCTCCTTTACCTTCCTCCCCCACAACAGACACCCTGTGAGCTGGGTGGGGCTGGAGAGGGTTCTCACAGCAGCTGCCCTTTCAAGGACAACCTTGAAAGGTTGATACTTCATGATATTTCATATGTTCGTTAAATGGTCCAATGGCATGCTAGCACGGGAACCTGGAGTGTATATATAGTTGGCCCTGCTGGCCCAGTCTTCGGTCTTAGAGTGCAGCCCTATAATATGCTATGTTCACTACCACCTCGCCTCTTCATTGCATGGAACCCACTATATTATAATCTCCATACTTAGTTAACATTTCTAATCATGTTCTTGGAGCGAACTTTACCTCCTTACGATTCCAGTCAATGCCAACAGCAGTCATGGGAGGTCGTTCTAACCAAACTCCAGTGGTCCAACATTTATCCATTTGCAGTTCTCATGCAATTCAGGGCTTACTTCACTATTTACTTTTCTGTCCGCTCTATTCTAGTCTGAGGGCCAAATTTTATTACGGAATTCTGTCAGGCCTAAGTGCTTATTCAGATGAGGAGCGGGGGGGATGGTATTTCTTTTATATGACATTGATGCTTATATCTCCCAGAAAGTTTCAGTCTTTGCCCTCGCAACAAAGAAAATGCGTGCCAAGGTGGCAACACGAAGGGATGATTGTAGATTTTTTTTATATATATATCCATTGCTACTGCTATTGTATTGCATCTGTTGTTATACGCTTTCACTTTACATGATACATCATATGCTCGTTAACTTAAGAACATAAGAGAAGCCATGTTGGATCAGGCCAATGGCCCATCCAGTCCAACACTCTGTGTCACATAAGAACATAAGAGGAGCCATGCTGAATCAGGCCAATGGGCCATCCAGTCCAACACTCTGTGTCACATAAGAACATGAGAGAAGCCATGCTGAATCAGGCCAGTGGCCCATCCAGTCCAACACTCTGTGTCACGTAAGAACATAAGAGAAGCCATGTTGGATCAGGCCAATGGCCCATCCAGTCCAACACTCTGTGTCACATAAGAGAAGCCATGCTGGATCAGGCCAGGGGCCCATCCAGTCCAACACTCTGTGTCACATAAGAACATAAGAGAAGCCCTGTTGGATCAGGCCAATGGCCCATCCAGTCCAACACTCTGTGTCACATAAGAACATAAGAGAAGCCATGTCGGATCAGGCCATTGGCCCATCCAGTCCAACACTCTGTATCACACAGTGGGCAATATATATATATATATATATATATATATATATATATATATATATATATATATATATATATATATATATATATATATATACACACGCACACACACACACACACTGTGGCTAGTAGCCACTGATGGACCTCTGCTCCTAGTTCTAGTTTACTTTGCTTTTCCTTAAGATTTTTGTAGACTTGGAAGAGCCAATGGCTAATTACAATAAATGAACCAAACACGGTCTTTGTGCCAAAGTCAACCGATCTGCTTTATGAACGCAGTTCTTTCCTTCTGGGCTTCATAGGTTTGTAAACTGCACAACCATCCATCTACCTCTGTGGCAGTCTCGTTTAAGACCACTTCATGTTCCACACATTCAAGCAGCAAGCACAGCAGACTTTGTAAAAAAAAAAAAAAACACACACACACAAGCAATTATCTAGAAAAAGGAGAGGGGGAAAAAAAATTCCCCATGAGTGATGATGTGGACATACGAGAACGCCATTTATATTAAATAAAAAGCTACTCGGCTCTCTGTCATTCCGCTCATGTCAAAAAATTACTGCTCAGGAGAAGGAAATGGAGATGAGGGCTTAAGCAAACAGTCATAAATTAATTTATAATGAAACATGACACTCATAATTCAATGTGGAATGTATTTAAAATGGTGGTTACTCGTTCGCCGGGCCTCGCTTTTTCGCCCCAAGGAATACGCGAATTGGTGCAGAGTCAGCTATCGAAATACCAAACTTTCTTGTGAGTACATGTGTAATAATTAATTAAAACGATGTAGTTCATTTTTTTTTAACTTGTCAAGGACCACAATACCAAATGTTAGGAAATCTCTGTAAAAGAACAAGGAGTTAATATTGAGGCAGGCACCGGGATACATTCCTCCGAAAATGGATATAGGCCACATAAAATCTCTCAGATATAAGGGGCTTTCAACCCTTTATCAATGGGGAAACAAAATTAGGACCACCATCCTTTACGTGGTAGCTAGAGATCTCCTGGTTTGACAACAGATCTCCATATTGGGATTTTTGGTTAATACAGCAGTTTTGCCCACTAATAGCAGTGCGGCAGTGCAGAAAATACATTTCCCAGGGAGTATATTGCAAAAGGTAAAAACTTACATTTATTCAAGTAGCTCCAGTTCACATTCAGGTTGCAATCAAAAGAAGAGAAGGATTAGATTAGATGCCTAATCTAAAGAGTACTTCCCCGATTACAAGAGTAATTCCCCGATTACAGGAGTACTTCCCCGATTACTAGAGTAATTCCCCGATTACAAGAGTACTTCCCCGATTACAAGAGTACTTTTCCGATTACAAATAGTCTGTTTGTCTGGAATCACGTGGGCCTGAAAAGACCTCTCCTATATCTACAAGAGAGACCTCCATGGAAGGCCATGTGAAGTGAGTGAGAGAATAAAGGGAAGGAGAGAAAGAAGGGGTCAGAGGGCAGCTCCTAGGTTAAGATAAAGAGAGGAGTCTTATTCAACAAGAATACACACTTAGAGTGATGTAGTAACCCCCCTGCCCTCCATGTTCAGGCGTTTCTGAGTTACTCACTCCAACACTTCAGGCAATGGAGATCAGTTCAACTGAAGAAAATGGCTGCTTTGGAGGGTAGACCCTTCTACCCTGCTGAAGTCCCTCCCCAAACCTCAAATGTAGAAGGAGCTTTTTAGGAGATAGCATTGTCAGCTTCCAGTTGGGGCCTGGAGATCTCCCGCTTTCACAACTGATCTCCAGCTGACAATGGAGAAAATGGTTGCTTTGATGGGTGGACTCTAGGGCATCTGGAGAAAATGGTTGCTTTGAAGGGTGGACTCAAGGGCAATGAACCATGCTGAGGCCCCTCCCCCCTTCAATCCCCACCCCAGGGGTGGAATTCTAGCAGGAACTCCTTTGCATATTAGGCCACACACCCCTGATGAAGCCAATCCTCCTGGAGCTTCCAGTAGGCCCTGTAAGAAGAGCCCTGTAAGCTCTTGGAGGATTGGCTGCATCAGGGCTGTGTGGCCTAATCAGGGGTGGAATTCTAGCAGGAGCTCCTTTGCATATTAGGCCACACACCCCTGATGTAGCCAATCCTCCAAGAGCTTACAAAAAAAGAGCCTTGTAAACTCTTGGAGGATTGGCTACATCAGGGGTGCATGGCCTAATATGCAAAGGAGCTCCTGCTAGAATTCCACCCCTAAACATGACACATTAAACCAGGGGTCCTCAAACTACAGCCCGAGGGCCAGATGCGGCCCGCTGAGGACGTTTATGCGGCCCGCCGGGTTATGGCAAAATCAGACCGGAAGTGACGTTCAACCTAAACTTGCGTTAGCAACGCACACTTCCGGCACTGGGCTGAGGTGGCAGAGACAGAGTGTGAGGTGATACCGAGGTGAGGTGAGTTCCCAGTGTGTGGTGTGGGGAAGGGAGAGAGATGCAGAAGACGGAGAACTGACGGCCCGCGGCCTTGTACAGTAACGGCAGTCCGGCCCTCCAACAGTCTGAGGGACAGTGAACTGGCCCCCTATTTAAAAAGTGTGAGGACCCCTGCATTAAACAATGCAAAATTCCGCAGCGGGATCATAGGGTGCATTCACACAGAGGCTGCTTGCAAGTGGATTTTCCTATTTTTGCACAGTAAAAATCCAGTTTCAATGTGCCTTATTTAGCATCAGTGAACTCACCCATCATTTCAACAAACAACAGTAGTATGGATCTCTGTCCCTGACCATTTGTGTTAGTAACTTTGTGGATTGCTAAGTACAGTGCAAGCCTTTTGCCTGCGTGGAAAAGGACTCTTGAATCATTCCATCTTGCATAGTTTGCAGTGAGCCAGGAGAATGGGAACCTTCCTGCACCTACAAGACTATCCAGATTTATGCCCATTTAATCCTAAAGTCCAGGGAGCCCCATGGTGCAGAGTGGTAAAGCTGAAGTGCCGCAGTCCAAGCTCTGCTCACAACCTGAGTCCGATCCCGGCGGAAGCTGGGTTCAGGTAGCCGGTTCAAGGTTGACTCAGCCTTCCATCCTTCGGAGGTCAGTAAAATAAGTACCCATCTTGCTGGGGGGAAAGTGTAGATGACTGGGGAAGGCAATGGCAAACCATCCCGTTAAAAAAGTCTGCCGTGAAAACATTGTGACATGATGTCACCTCAGAGTTGGAGACACCTGGTGCTTGCACAGAAGAGTACCTTGACCTTTACTTTAAGAAAGAACGAGCACAATTACATTTAGAGGATCTGGAGTGCCGATCCTGTGAACTCCAGCCCCAAATGAGGCCTGATTCCATCGATACCTTGTGGCTAATGGGCACCTTTGCTCCATCTGTTTATTCAGTCCCCTTGAAGAAGTCTATGCCTATAACTGCCACCATTTACTGAGGTGGTGAATTCCACATGTGAATAACCCTTTGGGTATAGAAGGATTTCCTTTCACTGTTCCTGTGTTCCTGTGTTATTCATTAATGAGGTGGTTTCAGAGGGTAACCGTGTTAGTCTGCAGAAAAAAGCTGGAGTCAAGTCCAGTAGCCCTTTACAGATGAGTAAAATTTCAGAGTTCAAGCTCTCGAGAGCCCCGTGGCACAGAGTGGTAAAGCTGCAGTACGGCAGTCAAACTTTCTCCTCATTACCTGATCCCAGCAGAAGCTGCGTTCAGGTTGCCGGCTCAAGGTTGACTCAGTCTTCCATCCTTCGGAGGTCGGTAAAATGAGTCCCCAGCTTGCTGGGGGTCAAGTGTAGATGACTGGGGAAGGCAATAGCAAACCATCCCGTAAAAAGTTTGCTAAGAAGATGCCGTGATGTGACTTCACTCCATGGGGCGGGAACGACTCTGCGCTTTCGCCAGAGGTCGCTTTTTTGTAGAAAAATAGCTGGTGGAGCTCATCCAAGGATTGTTATGCAGCTGCACCTACTATTCAATGGAGAAGTTGGGAAGGAGGAGGTGGAACTCTCAGGAAGGTTCAGGAGCTGAATCCGAGGCCTGGGTATGCTAATCCAGCTGCTAAAGGGTTATATGGAAATTTAGCCTGTCAGATATTCAGGCAATTGGAGGCTCAATTGAGGATGGATCTGACTGTGCTGGGGTTGCAGACTAATTAGCATTGTTTATCCCCAGAGACCGATGAGTCTAATGAGATACCAGGATGCACTTGGGGGATTTAGAGAAATTAAGTGGTGACTCTTGTTGAGGTGGTTGCAATGCCACCCTCCAACAAGTGATTTGCAGAGCTGTTGCCCGGTGCCTTCTTTCACCCTCAAACAGAATCCAAGTCCATGTTTTTCTTTAGAGCTAGGCAGGGGTTGTTTTGTAGAAAAACAGGTGGTGGAGTTATATATATATACACACACACATATATTGGCCACTGTGTGACACAGAGGGTTGGACTGGATGGGCCATTGGCCTGATCCAATGCGGCTTCTCTTATGTTCTTGGTGGCTATTAGCCACAAGGTGTAGATGGAACTCTCTGTCTGGGGCAGTGATGCTCTGTATTCTTGGTGTTGGGGGGGGGACAAAGTGGGAGGGCTTCTTGCCCCAATGGTGGACCTCTTGATGGCACCTGGTTTTTTGGGCCACTGTGTGACACAGAGTGTTGGCCTGGATGGGCCATTGGCCTGACCCAACATGGCTTCTCTTATGTGACACAGAGTGTTGGACTGGATGGGCCATTGGCCTGATCCAACATGGCTTTTCTTATGTTCTTCTGTCTGGGGCAGTGGTGCTCTGTCTTCTTGGTGCTTGGAGGGGCAGCAGTGGGAGGACTTCTAGCGTCCTGGCCCCACTGATGGACCTCCAGATGGCACCTGGGTTTTTTGGCCACTGGGTGACACACAGTGTTGGACTGGATGGGCCATTGGCCTGATCCAACATGGCTTCTCTTATGTTCTTATCCAGGGATTGTTATGCAGCCGCACCTACTATTCAATGGACAAGGTGGGAAGGAGGAGATGGTACTCTCAGAAAGGTTCAGGAGCTGTGCTCCTGTGAGCTCCTGCTGAATCCGAGGCCTGGCTTTCATCCTTACCTTGCTTTACCTTAATCCCAAAGTATCACCAGTGTGCCCTGGAGTCCAAACCTGGCGACCACACAAGGGCATTTTTTTTTTGTTTGTTTGTTTCTCGAGGGCGTTTGCGTTTTCTCTTTCGCTTCCTTCAGAAGTTTCTTGCTTCCCCTTTGACATTTCTCCCAGAGAATTATTTCCTTCTTTCCCCTCTCGGCTCTGCAAGGGAAGACATGTGTTTGCGGCCTCACATGCCACGAGTTGTACAGTCTGAAATTATTAGTCTTCGCAGTTTGAAAGTAGCCAGGTTCCTCTGGCTGCCGTACATCATCCTGACAAGCGGACCTGGCTGGTTTATTAATAATCTGCTCGCAGCCCCTTAAGGAAGGAAGGGGGATAAATCCATGACCTTTAGAGTGCTCCCTGAAAAGATGTCTTCCTAAGGAGAGGGGAACAGATATTGGCTTTGAGGAGATTCGGGCCACGCTGCCCTTCGAATGAACCATCTGACATTGGTGGCCGGCTCAGAGATTCCAAGAAGCCGGAGTATCATGTATCAGAACAAAAAGAAATCAGAGGAAGAAAGACTTAAGGGTCATTAAATGGAGCAGAGGAATTGGCCCTGGGTTTTCTAATGTTGGGGTCATAGATAGTACCAAGTTTCAAACCAACAAAATTCCAGGGGTTGAAGAGAAGGTCATGCACCATCAGAAGTCACCAGCCAGGAGACTAGCAAACTGCTTCCTTGCAGCGATACATAACAATATGTCTTCATATTTAAAGTCCGTATAGTCAAAGCAGTGGCATTCCCAGTAGTAATGTATGACTGTGAGAGCTGGACCATAAGGAAGGCCGAGCGCAGAAGAATAGATGCTTTCAAGCTGTGGTGTTGGAGAAGAATCTTGAGAGTCCCTTGGACTGCAAGAAGATCCAGTCAGTCAGTCCTAAGGGAAATCAACCCAGACTGTTCCCTGGAAGGTCGGATGCTGAAGCTGAAGCTCAAATACTTTGGCCACCCAATGAGAAGGGAGAACTCACTGGAGAAGACTTGAGAGTCCCTTGGACTCCAAGAAGATCCAATCAGTCAGTCCTAAAGGAAATCAACCCAGACTGTTCCCTGGAAGGTCAGATGCTGAAGCTGAAGCTCAAATACTTTGGCCACCCAATGAGAAGGGAACACTCCCTGGAGAAGATCCTGATGCTGGGAAAGACAGAAGGCAAAAGAAGAAGGGGACGGCAAAAGAGGAGATGGCTGGACAGCATTACTAATGTGACTAACATGAATTTGAGTGGACTTGGGAGAATGGTGGAAGACAGGAGGGCCTGGTGTGACTTGGTCCATGGGGTCGCAGAGAGTCAGACTCGGCTGTGCGACTGAACAACACAAAAAAATCTAGGCAGTAGAAATGAGAGAAAGTGATAAAATCTAATTTAACTAGCTAGGATGGATGAAGATGAAGATTCATGTCCTGCATCCATGCTGCCAAAGATGGAGAGTGTGTGCCTTATTTGTGTGTGTGTGTGTGCGAGAGAGAGAGAGATCAGAAGGAAGTCTTGTCCCTAAGAATAACATCCTACTTGAAAGAGATTGCATCGATAGTGGGAGGGAAAGGATGCTCTATGTTCCTTGACCTCTCTACCTGTCTCTAAATCTACGGTGCCATCTCTGAAGTCCGATTCAAGAGACAGCGTTCAGTCTTCCACTTCAAACACAATACATACAAGTTTACCTTTTTTTGCAACATACTTCTTGAGAGATTTATTTCCTGTACTCGGTATCACGTCTCTATGACCAGGTAAAACTGCAGTATTGCAGTCCTAAGCTCTGCTCACGACCTGAGTTCGATCTTGGTGGAAGCTGGGTTTTCAGGTAGCCAGTTCCTTCCATTCTTCCGAGGTCGGTCAAAGGAGTCCCCAGCTTGCTGGAGGGAAAGTGTAGAGGACTGGGGAAGGCAACGGCAAACCACCCTGTAAAAAGTCTGCCAAGAAAACTTGAAAGCAACGTCACCCCAGAGTCGGAAACGACTGGTGCTTGCACAGGGGACTACCTTGACCTTTTTTTTAATGACCAGGTAAAAGTCTGCTACATTAATCAAAAACCCCAATACTTTCAAGAATCTCCATTTTCTTTTGAAAGAAACATCCTCTGAAACCTCTGCAGGGCAACTACAAAGAGCTTTCTATTTCTTTTTCCTTCCTTCCTTCCTTCCTTCCTTCCTTCCTTCCTTCCTTCCTTCCTTCCTTCCTTCCTTCCTTCCTTCCTTCCTTCCTTCCTTCCTCCCTCCCTCCCTCCCTCCCTCCCTCCTTCCTTCCTTCCTTCCTTCCTCCCTCCCCCCTTCCTTCCTCCCTCCCTCCCCCCTTCCTTCCTCCCTCCCCCCTTCCTTCCTTCCTTCCTTCCTTCCTTCCTTCCTTCCTTCCTTCCTTCCTTCCTTCCTTCCTTCCTTCCTTCCTTCCTTCCTTCCTCCCTCCCTCCCTCCCTCCCTCCCTCCCTTCTTTTTCATTGTTCTATCACTTGATAAAACCTATGATAACCACAATGCAATAATGTCAGTTTGGTGCAGTGGTTAAGTGTGCAGACTCTTATCTGGGAGAACCGGATTTTATTCCCCACTCCTCCACTTGCACCTGCTGGAATGGCCTTGGGTCAGCCAGAGCTCTGGCAGAGGTTGTCCTTGAAAGGGCAGCTGCTGTAAGAGCTCTCTCAGCCCCACCCACCTCACAGGGCGTCTGTTGTGGGGGGGGAGGGAAAAGAGACTCTGAGTGGAGAGCAGAATATAAATCCTTTGCCTTCTTCTTCCAGGTGACAGCAACACGCAAGAAGAGTCACCTGCCAGGAGTCAGTAAGGACCTGGCAACCCTATGAATGTTAGTTCTTTGTACTGGATTTATTCTTACTCCCCCACTTATTATCAAGTAAAACATCTGGATCTCTCTCCCTCCCACCATCCATCCATCCATCCATCTATCTATCTATCTATCTATCTATCTATCTATCTATCTATCTATCTATCTATCTATCTATCTATCTATCTATCTATCTATCTATCTATCTATCTATCTATCTATCTATTCGCAACACAGGCTTAACGTTTTGTCCAATGTCTAAGAGGTTCACTCCAGTAATCAAATAATGAAAACAAAAGATCCTTTGGCATTTCTGTCTGCTTTAGGTGGCCTGTGGTGTCTCGACCGTCCACTTTCTCCAGGTCATTAGGGTTTGTCCCCTCAGAAACAACGAATGATTAATGGGAAATATCGGACGTGTCTTTTTCATATTTTCCAGTCCTGTGAGTTACTTGGATTAGTAGACACTTTATTTAAAGCACCTCTCTCTCTTTTCCCCCCCCAGGAAAAGTAGAACCAATGAGACAGTTAATCTGAGTAAAGCCCCTCTGTACATTTCTTTTCAGGTGTCACAGAAAGAGAACTTTAGCCAGAATTTCTGTCCTGGCTGCTTTCCAAAATGGAATTTAACCTTACTGGTTTTGAAATGATGATACAGAAGATCCATGTTGGCCTCTCGTAGCGAATGACTTTGTTTTCCTCAAGTGTGTGGGGCAAGAGCACTGTCAAATGACTTCAGAAACACACAACAGGAGACAACTAGAGTTTTCAGAACTGACTTTATCTGTATCTGACGAAGACAATTTTGATTTTAGAGTTGCCAGGTCTCCCCTGGACACCAGAGCTATTGGAAAATCCTTCCCTGTGTAATTAGCGTAGGTAGGGGTGGAATCCTAGCAGGAGCTCCTTTGCATATTAGGCCACACACCCCTGATGTAGCTAATCCTCCAAGAGCTTACAAGGCTCTTTTTTTGGAAGCTCTTGGAGGATTGGCTACACCAGGGGTGTGTGCAGGGCTCTTTTTCTAGCAGGAACTCCTCTGCATATGAAGCCACGCCCCCTGATGTAGCCAATCCTCTTGGAGCTTACAGTCTGCCCTGTACTAAAAGCCCTCTAAGCTCTTGGAGGACTGGCTACATCAGGGATGTGTGGCGTAATAAGCAAAGGAGCTCCTGCTAAAATTCCACCCCTGTAGCCAATCCTCCAAGAGCTTATAGGGCTCTTCGTACAGGACTTACTGGAAGCTCCAGGAGGACTGGCTACATCAGGGGTGTGTGGCCTAATAGGCAAAGGAGCTCCTGCTAGAATTCCACCCCTGTAGCCAATCCTCCAAGAGCTTACAGGGCTCTTCGTACAGGGCCTACTGGAAGCTCCAGGAGAACTGGCTACATCAGGGGTGTGTGGCCTAATATGCAAAGGAGCTCATGCTAGAATTCCACCCCTGAGCATAGGCTTCGGCTACGGGTGAATGTTTGCGGTGATTCCCATACACAAGATCTTGTATATGAGATTACAAGCTCTTTGTAGCCTGCTTTGGCCCCGCTCCAAAAGTGATAACAAGATTGTAAGTTTCCTGGAGTCCAGGTTAAAGATCCCATTTCTAAGTGATACAAAAACGATATATTTATCTATTCATCTTTGAACTTGATAAAGATTCGAAACGGTGCACTTTGAAATGGCCCACCATTGTCTATATATGCGTCCATATATTTGGAATTCGTTTGTGGAATTTGCTTATCCATATATTTGGTTCATTTCGGTTCAGTTCAGTTCAGTAAAATGTATTGCCAAAAGCCATTGACCATTACAATTACAGCAACTTACAAGTTAAAAGTGGTCAAGGGCTCTAAAACTGACACATTCAAATTTAGATTATTCACAATTGTACTTACATACAGCATCCCCGCGATTCCACAATTGTCCAGTTAACAAGATTATTTTATTGTCTACTGGATACTGCCTTTGCCCTGATTTTGCTAGCAGCTAAAGCAAAAAGCGCTACCTTATAAGAAACTGTAGAGCCAATATCTGATAACAGACATATTAGCTTATCCATATCAGAAGCCATATACAATTGATTTGTTATTTCAGTCAGAAACTTGTGTCTAGGTCAAGGGTGGCCAAACTGTAGCTCAGGAGCCACATGTGGCTCTTTCACACATATTGTGGGGCTCTTGAAACCCCCACCGCTTCATTAGCTTTCTTGGGGAAGACATATCCCTCTTTAAGTTTAAATCACTACTCCAAGCCAAGTCAGCCGGTGGCTTGGAGAATGCATTTAAGTTAAAGTTGCTTTCTTTCCACCTCTCTCTCCCATCCTTCCCCCTTCTATTAGTTTTTTTCCTTCCTTCCTTCCTTCCTTCCTTCCTTCCTTCCTTCCTTCCTTCCTTCCTTCCTTCCTTCCTTCCTGCCTTCCTTCCTTCCTGCCTTTCCCTCCCTCCCTCCCTCCCTCCCTCCCTCCCTCCCTCCTTCCTTCCTTCCTTCCTTCCTTCCTTCCTTCCTTCCTTCCTTCCTTCCTTCCTTCCTTCCTTCCTTCCTTCCTTCCTTCCTTCCTTCCTTCCACCACACCGAAGTTCCACCCTCCCTAAACTTGTCCCTTGCCAGATTTCACTGCTAAAATCTTCAGGAATTTCCCAACTTGGAGGTGACAACTGTATCTTCCCGACAACCAGGCCTCAGATTCATCAGGAGATGAATCTGGAGCAAGTTCATACTTGTGTATGAACCTTTCTGATGGCTCCCCCTCTTCCTCCCCACCCTATCCATTGAATAGTAGGTGCAGCTGCATAACAATCCCTGGATTAGGAGAGCAGGCAGCCAGACAGCCACCAAGGGCTTTGCCACACCCCAGCAGCCCTCAATAACCCCCTGGAGAAGCCAACATCACCCTTTCTCAACTTCTTTCGTGGTTTGGGGTGGCAAGTGGCTTGCTGGCCTTTTGACTGGGGGGTGGTCAAGGAAAGCCCCAGGTGAGTGAGGCCTGCTTGGGTAGGCTAGATCTCTAGCCAGCCCAAGCAGGCCTCGTTTGCCAGGGGCTCTCCTTTCTTGCATCGGGTTGCTTTCGGCTGGGGTGTGTGGCATATGCTAATTAGTTATGCTAATGAGCTCCACCACCTATTTTTCTACAAAATGACCCCTGCCCACAGTTCTTTACACCATTGAGGCAGATATTAGGTAGCATTCCTGGAATTCAAAAATCTCTCTTCAGGTTACTCATAGCCACAGCTATCTATCTAGCTAGGGTTGCCAAGTCCAATTTAAGAAATATCTGGGGACTTTGGGGGTGGAGCCAGGATACATTAGGGGTGGAGCCAAGATCAAGGCTGTGACAAGCATAATTGAACTCCAAAGGGAGTTCTGGCCATCACATTTAAAGGGACGGCACATCTTTTCAATGCCTTCCTTCCATAGGAAATAATGAAGGATAGGGGCACCTTCTTTTGGGGCTCATAGAATTGGACCCCTTGGTCCAATAGTTTTGAAACTTGGGGGATATTTTGGGAAGAGGCACTAGATGCTATACTGAAAATTTGGTGCCTCTATCTCAAAAAACAGCCCCCCCCAGAGCCCCAGATACCCGCGGATCAATTCTCCATTATTTTCTATGGGAATAAATCTCTATAGGGAATAATAGAGTTCCCAGCAGACATTTCCTTCCCCTCCCTCCGCTTTCTGATGACCCTGAAGGGGGGGAGGGTCTCCAAACTGGGGGATCCCCTGCCCCCACCTGGGGATTGGCAACCCTATATCTAGCTTTGGGAGAGCTAAAAATATGCTCAGCTATTTAATTTTTGCTCAGTGTTATTGAACTTCACAACATAAGAACATAAGAGAAGCCATGTTGAATCAGGCCAATGGCCCATCCAGTCCAACACTGAATCAGGCCAATGGCCCATCCAGTCCAACACTCTGTATCACACAGTGGCCAATACACACACACACAGTGTGGCTGATAGCCACTGATGGACCTCTGCTCCATATTTTTATCCAATATCCTCTTGAGGCTGACTATGCTTGTAGCTGCCACCACTTCCTGTGGCAGTGAATTCCACATGTTAATCACCCTTTGGGTGAAGAAGGACTTCCTTCCATCCATTTTAACCTGACTTCTCAGCAATTTCATTGAATGTCCACGAGTTCTTGTATTGCGAGAAAGAGAGAAAAGGACTTCTTTCTCAACAGATCCAGTTGGGTAGCTGTGCTGGTCTAAAGCAGTAGAGCAAAGCATGAGTCCAGTTGCCCCTTTAAGAACAACAATGTTTTATTCAAGGTGTGAGCTTCTGCGTGCACGCACACTGAGGACTGCCACTGGACTCACGTTTTGTTTAACTTCACAACAGTTTCCCTTGAAAGTATGCAAATCTTTGAACGTTATAATCTGTATCTTCCTAGCCTCGAGAATAAACTACTAAAGAAACAGATTTTCCCCCTTGTCTTGTAGACTGTGAAAACAACAACAACAAAATATACCTGAACTGTGCAGTTAGGTAGCTGCAATTACCCGAGGAGCTGTATGATTAACAGTTTTGGATATTTTTCAATTGCAAATCCAGTATCCATCTGCTGCTTTCATTCACAGCCCGGCGGAGGGAAAGGAAAACATCTCCAGCAACTGGTAGGCTGTACCATAAGAACATAAGAGAAGCCATGTTAGATCAGGCCAATGGCCCATCCAGTCCAACATTCTGTGTCACACAGCGGCCAAATATATATATATATATATATATATATATATATATATATATATATATATATATATATACACACACACACACACACTGTGGCTAATAGCCACTGATGGACCTCTGCTCCATATTTTTATCTAACCCCTTCTTGAAGGTGGCTATGCTTGTGAACGCCACCACCTCCTGTGGCAGTGAATTCCACATGTTAATCACCCTTTGGGTGAAAAAGTACTTCCTTTTATCCGTTTTAACCTGTCTGCTCAGCAATTTCATCGAATGCCCACGAGTTCTTGTATTGTGAGAAAGGGAGAAAAGGACTTCTTTCTCTACTTTCTCCATCCCATGCATTATCTTGTAAACTTCTATCATGTCACCCCTCAGTCGACGTTTCTCCAAGCTAAAGAGCCCTAAGCGTTTCAACCTTTCTTCATAGGGAAGGTGTTCCAGCCCTTTAATCATTTTAGTTGCCCTTTTCTGAACTTTCTCCAATGCTATAATATCCTTTTTGAGGTGCGGCGACCAGAACTGCACACAGTACTCCAAATGAGACCGCACCATCGATTTATACAGAGGCATTATGATACTGGCTGATTTGTTTTCAATTCCCTTCCTAATAATTCCCAGCATGGCGTTGGCCTTTTTTATTGCAAACCAGGATTTCTTCGTTTTAGAAAACTACCATAAGCTTAATATTTCCAACACAATTCTAATAGTTGTGGAAATCCGAACTTTAATTATTCAAATACGTCTGCCCGCAAATGCAAGCAATAAATTCAGGGAACATATGAAGCTGCCTTGTACTGAATCAGTGGTAGAGCATCTGCTTGGTAAGCAGAAGGTCCCAGGTTCAATCCCCGGAATCTCCAACTAAAAAGGGTCCAGGCAAAGAGGAGTGAAAAACCTCAGCTCAAGACCCTGGAGAGCCACTGCCAGTCTGAGTAGACAAGACTGACTTGGATGGACCCAGGGTCTGATTCAGTAGAAAGCAGCTTCATACGTGGGAGGGACGGTGGCTCAGTGGTAGAGCATCTGCTTGGCAAGCAGAAGGTCCCAGGTTCAATCCCCGGCATCTCCAACTCAAAAGGGTCCAGGCAAATAGGCATGAAAAACCTCGGCTTGAGACCCTGGAGAGCCGCTGCCAGTCTGAGAAGACAATATTGACTATTGGTGACCCTATTGGTGAGTGGCGATCCCAGGAGATCTTGTGACATGGCACTTTCGTCAGCAGGAGTTGGTAGGGTTGCCAACTCCGGGTTAAGAAATCCCTGGAGATTTGGATGAGGGAGGCTGGGCAGGGGGCGGCTTTGCTAAGAGAAGGGGCCTCACTGGGGTATACAGGGCTGGCCCTGCTACTCGGCGAACAGCAATTGCCTAGGGCGCTGGCCTTCTAGGGGCACCAAATTGGGCACCCCATGTGACTCGATGATGTTACCAGTGCAGCGGCGAGGGAGCGCCTGAAGTTAGCCTTGCTTAGGTGTAGTGGAACATATATGAAGAACATATGAAGCTGCCTTACACTGAATCAGACCCTCGGGCCATCAAAGTCAGTATTGTCTACTCAGACTGGCAGCGGCTCTCCAGGGTCTCAAGCTGAGGTTTTTCATGCCTACTTGCCGGGACCCTTTTTAGTTGGAGATGCCGAGGATTGAACCTGGGACCTTCTGCTTACCAAGCAGATGCTCTACCACTGAGCCACTGTTCCTCCCACATATAAAGCTGCCTTCTACTGAACCAGACCCTGGGTCCATCGAAGACAGTATTGTCTACTCAGACTGGCAGCAGCTCTCCAGGGTCTCAAATTGAGGTTTTTCACACCAATTTAACTGGACCCTTTTTTGGAGATGCCAGGGATTGAACCTGGGACCTTCTGCTTCCCAAGCAGATGCTCTACCACGGAGCCACCGTCCCTCCTCTAATTACAATTACAATTGTCAACATGAGGAGATAGGTGGCAAGCCATACAGCCCTTCTCCATGTGAATAGTAATCCCAGGGCAGATGTGATATCACCCCAGAGTTGGAAACGACTGTTGCTTGCACAGGGGACTACCTTTACCTTTTAGCTTTTACCTTTACCTTTTAGCTAGGAGTTTGTAAGCGACTATGAGTGATCAATGGTGAAATTCATTGATAGACTGAAAGGAAGACAATTTAGAGGGGGGGAAATCCATATTTTATTATATACAGAACAGTATAATTCACACACAAAAAAATCAGTGATGGGATTTGGTCTCAGCGTTGCTCCTTTGTTTTGCTTACCACTCGAAGGAGGGAAGTCCTAAATCTGATTTGAGTAAGGCTGTTCCGTGTCTAGAATCTTGATCAAGAATATCTCTGGAGTATAAACACATCCAGATGTCATTTTGGGCAGGAGCTCACGGGAGCGGAGCACTGGAACCTCTAAATTTTATCTTTCTTTCTTTCTTTCTTTCTTTCTTTCTTTCTTTCTTTCTTTCTTTCTTTCTTTCTTTCTTTCTTTCTTTCTTTCTTTCTTTCTTTCTTTCTTTCTTTCTTTCTTTCTTTCTTTCTTTCTTTCTTTCTTTCTTTCTTTCTTTCTTTCCTTCTTTCTTTCTTTCTTTCTTTCCCAGATACTTGCATCTGGGCTCCATTGTTCAACCTCCCTAGGAGAATTTTGCTGTACTCTGAGATCTGACAAACTTTCTAATATTTCCCTCCCACACACACGCACAAAGGGGGAAATAACTAAAACATATAAAGCAGACAGATTTAATTCAATTCAATTTTTCGATTTATACCCCGCTCTATCCTGCGAGAGGGCTCAGGGCGGCTTACAGCATTAAAACAACATTAAAATGAATCACATCAAAATTAAACATCGTAGCTAAAGATATATCAAATCAGATTTGAGAACAGTAATCCATACAATTGGCAAGATGATGGAAATCTTCCTCATGCCGCTGTGGCCGCAGAGGAGCAAATAATTTTAAAAGTATGAGGGGAGTAAGGTTTTATTATGACAATTATAATTCAAGGAGCATTTTAGGGTAGATGCTGAGCGGATATAATTTAGTACACCTTCCGTTGATGTCAGGGGGGTGGGGCATATGCAAATGAGTTATGCAAATAAGCTGTGCTAACGAGTTCTGGTACTTCTTTTTCTTCAAAATGACCCCTGAACACATCCATTATTACACAGAGCAGACTGGGAACAAAAATCAGGACATCGACAAAGAAATCTTACCTGCAAAAAAATTAAGTCAACTGATGGGCAACATTAAGTTTCGTTGGAACAAGCCTTTTGACATTTCTCATTTGCGCCTGGAAATTGACCACAAGGTCTCCGAACAGAGAAAATTCTTTCCTTCACACCCCTTGACTACAGACCACTACGACTCCAAGATTTAACCTCCAAATTTCAAAGGTTAACAGGTTTCTAGATTAGCTTTTGTGACTTCTTTACCACTTCCGTTTCTTTAACCAGTCCGTATGATGAGATCACATCAATTAAAGGGTGTGTCTGCAGTGAAAATTTGAAGGAGTTGTCACACAGCAGAGCGCAATTGGCTTGGATTTAAGGTCTTTCCTCGTTTGACCCTACTGCTGTATTCTGAACACACATTCATGTACTCTATCCTGGGTATATTTATACTCCAAGCCAAATTCTAATCGATCTTGGGGTAGAAAAAGCTTCACAAAAGAAGGGGGGAAATTGTGCGTGGCAGAGGAAGACATTAGGTACATTCACATACACTAAATATCACACTTTGCAACTTGTTTTTACTGTGTAAGAATGGCAAATCCACTTGCAAGCAGTCATTGTGTGAAAGCAACCATTATAGAATCATAAAGTTGGAAGGGACCTCCCGGGTCATCTAGTCCAACCCCCAACACAAAGCAGGGATTTCATGAATACTTCCCCTCCCCCCCCCCCCACACACATACATCTCCAGTGACCCCTGCTCCAAGCCCAGAAGATGGCAAAAGCCTCCAGGGTCCCTAGCCAAACTGGCCTGGAGAGAAATTGCTGTCTGACTCCAAAGTGTCAACCAGTATAGTGTCCAGATCACGTGACGTGATGGTATCGCTTTACTCTGCTCTGGTAAGACCTCACCCGGAGTCTTGTGTTCAGTTTTGGGCACCACATTTTCAGAAGGATATAGACAAGTTGGAATGGGTCCAGAGGAGGGTGACGAAGATGGTGAGGGGTCTGGAGACCAAGTCCTGTGAAGAAAGGTTGAAGGAGCTAGGCATGTTTAGCCTGGAGAGCAGGCGGCTGAGAGGTGATAGGATCATCACTTTCAAGTCCTTGAAGGGCTGTCATATAGAGGATGGTGTGGAATTGTTTCCTGTGGCTCCAGAAGCTAGGACCAGAACCAATGGGTTGAAGTTAAATCAAAAGAGTTTCCGGCTCAGCATTAGGAGGAAATTCCTGACCGTTAGAGCAGTTCCTCAGTGGAACAGGCTTCCTCGAGAGGTGGTGGGCTCTCCTTTCTTGGAGGTTTTTAAACAGAGGCTAGATGGTCATCTGACAGCGAGGAAGATCCTGTGAATTTGGGATAGGTATTTGTGGGTTTCCTGCATTGTGCAGGGGGTTGGACTAGATGACCCTAGAGGTCCCTTCCAACTCTACGATTCTATGATTTCCCTGAGCGTGTAAGAAGGGGCCATGAGTTCTAAGCACTCCCGCAACCCTTCCTGCCCTCCTTTTCATGATCTGCCTAATTCACCCTCTGCCTATATGTATGAACTGGTAACTTCTGTTTCCATGTATCTGAAGAAGTGTGCATGCACACACAATATCATACCTTGAATTAAAACAAATATTGGTCTTACAAGTGTCATTGGACTAGAACTTCGTTCTATAGTTCGCCGTTGTACCCAGACACTCAGAGCCTGAAAAAAAACTTTCTTGTGAGGCGGAGGAAAACCCGCCCTGCATTTAGCTCCTATAATGTGCAAATCTAATTTGTTTTGGAGGCTTTTGGTACAATCTGAACGTCTCTGTGCTAACGTACACGCTCGGGGTCTATATCTCTTGAGAGCATTTAAAAATGCTTCTTGAAGCAGTGTTTTCTGTGAAGGAAAACTCATTTTTTTAAAAAAAAAAAATCTCAAATACAATTTACAAGACGGAATAAACAAGAGAGATTTCTGGGGTTCTTTTTGCACCCCATCTGTGTTTTGATGTTTACAGAGCAAAAGCTGTACATAGCAGGTGGTTTTACTCTGCAGGCATTGGCTGCAGTCCCAAGAACTACTCAGGAATAAGTCCTTTATTATTAATCGGAGAGGACTCCCAGGAAAGCATTTTAAGGCTGGCAACTTTTGTGAGTAACAGAGATGGAAGATAACACAGCCCTTCTACTGCCAGTGGAGAAGTATAGCTAAAATTTATTATTATTATTAATAATAATAATAATAATGATAATAATATTATTATTATTATTATTATTATTATTATTATTATTATTATTATTATTATTATTATTATTAGTTTTTAAAGTGCCTTACATTGGATGTAATTATCACCCTGAGACAAAGAAGGGGTGATAGATTTCATTTGGGTGCGAGCAGAGGTCTGGAGAGCTGGCTTGATATAGCATTTAAGAGGGGCAGACTCTAATCTGCCACTCTTTGATTCCCCTTTGATTCACTCTTTGATTCACATTGTTTGATCCCCCGCTCCGCCTCCATACGCAGCCAGCTGGGTGACCTTGGATCAGCCACAGTTCTCTCGGAACTCTCTCAGCCCTAACTGCTTCACAGGTTGTTGCGAGGAGAGCAAGGGAAGGTGATCAGATGTAAGCTGCTCCAAGACTCCTTCAAGTAGCGAAGGGAAAATAATAAAATCCATTATTTTTCTTCTTCTTCTCCTCCTCTTCTTCTTCCTTCTTTTCCTTCTCCTTCTTCCTCTTCTTTCATCTTCTAATTCCTCTTCCTCCTCCTCTCCTCCTCCTTTCTCTTCCTCTTCTTCTTCCTCCTCCTCCTTCTCTTCTCTCCTCCTCCTCTTCTTTTTCTTTTTCTTCGTCTTCCTTTTTTCCTTCTTCCTCTTCTTCTTCCACTTCTACTTTCTTCCTCTTCCTCCTCTTCTTCTTCTCCTTCCTCCTCTTCCTCCTTCTCCTCCTTTCTCTTCCTCTTCTTCTTCCTCCTCCTCCTTCTCTCCTCCTCTTCTTCTTCTTCCTTCTCTTCTTCTTCCACTTCCACTTCTATTTCCTTCCTACTCCTCCTCTTCTTCTTCTCCTTCCTCCTCTTCCTCCTCCTTTCTTCTTCTTCCTCCTCCTCTGCCTATTCTTCTTCTATTACTACTTCTTCTTTCTTCTCCTTCTTTCTTCTCCTTCTCCTTCCTCCTCCTCTTCTCCTTCCTCCTTCTTTCTTCTTCTTCTCTTTCTCTTTCTCCTTCTTCCTCTTCTTTCTTTTTCCTCTTCCTCTTCTTCTTCATCCTTTGATTCTTTATTCTTCTTCTTCCTCTACTTTCATATTCCTCTTCCAAATATGCAAAGGAACTCCTTTGCATATTAGGTCACATCCCCCTGATGCAGCCAATCCTCCTGGAGTTTTCAGTAGGCCCTGTACAAAGAGCCCTGTAAGCTCCAGGAGGATTGGCTACATCAGGGGTGCGTGGCCTAATACACAAAGGAGTTCCTGCTACAAAAAAAAAAAAAGCTTTATATTGCTTTATATCTCAGACACTTCCATAATTAAATCTACCAAATCCCCCTTGTGGAATCCATTCTCCAAAAGTTCTGTTGAACAGCACTATTAAAACTTTTTCCTAACTTGGGTTGTCAGTTCAGTTTACTCCTTCCTTCCCCTCCCCCCAGCTGGTTTGAAACCAGGATGGGGAATTCCCAGCTGTGCTCATAATCTGTTGCCACCTTCCCAGGAGAGGGCCTTGCCACAATTAGGCCACTGATCCAGCTGCTAGCGTCCCAACAAGAGACCCGCAATCATCTCCTCCTCCAGGCCATCTCTGAGCAGGGAAATGGCTGAACATCACCAGTTCTCTCCGCATGCTTTGGCATGGAACAATCAGCCTGTTCCTCAGCCTGAGCTGCACACACACACACACACACAATGTTCATCCGAGAGGAAATGTGCTTTTCCATCACAAGCCCTGTCTCATCGCACTGTATTACAGGGAAATGTGTTGCAGACCAGTCTTGAAACAGTTCTGTGCTATATTCCAATGTGAATGATTTTTTAAAAACAAAAAATAAAGTCTAGTGCCCAGAGCTTTTTTTGTAGCAGGAACTCCTTTGCATATTAGGCTACACCCCCCTGATCTAGCCCAGGGATGACCAACGGTAACTCTCCAGATGTTTTTTGCCTACAACTCCCATCACCCCCAGCCATTGGCCATGCTGGCTGGGCTGACGGGAGTAGTAGGCAAAAAAACATCTAAAGAGCTACCGTTGACCACCCCTGCCCTACACAATTAAGGAACACACAAGGAGAGCCCACCACCTCTCGAGGAAGCCTGTTCCACTGAGGAACTGCTCTAATGGTCAGGAATTTCCTCCTAATGTTGAGCCAGAAACTCTTTTGATTTAATTTCAACCCATTGGTTCTGGTCCTAGCTTCTGGGGCCACAGAAAACAATTCCACACTATCCTCTATATGACAGCCCTTCAAGGACTTGAAAATGATGATCCTATCACCTCTCAGCCGCTTCCTCTCCAGGCTAAACTTACCCAGCTCCTTCAACCTTTCTTCACAGGACTTGGTCTCC
This sequence comes from Heteronotia binoei, assembly GCF_032191835.1. NCBI lineage: Eukaryota > Metazoa > Chordata > Lepidosauria > Squamata > Gekkonidae > Heteronotia > Heteronotia binoei. The sequence continues at coordinate 98,828 of NW_026800037.1, forward strand.
AGACCCCTCACCATCTTCATCGCCCTTCTCTGGACCTGTTCCAGCTTGACTATATCCTTCTTATATTTACTTACTTATTTGTATGCCATCTCCTCCCACCACCTCCCCCTCAAGGGCCCAAAACATCTTTAAATCTTTCTCCTATCCCCTGTTCTTTTTGATGATAATATTGGATTTATATCCCGCCCTCCACTCCGAATCTTAGAGTCTCAGAGCGGCTCACAATCTCCTTTATCTCCTTCCCCCACAGCAGACACCCTGTGAGGTGGGTGGGACTGAGAGGGCTCTCACAGCAGCTGCCCTTTCAAGGACAACTCCTGCCAGAGCTATGGCTGACCCAAGGTCATTCCAGCAGCTGCAAGTGGAGGAGTGATGGAATCCAACCCGGTTCTCCCAGATAAAAGTCCGCACACTTAACCACTACACCAAACTGGCTTTCACAGCTCTGTGAGGTGGGTTAGTCTGAGTGGGTGTGACTCACCCCATCAGCTTTCATAGCACAAGAGCTCAGTATCGTATTTATGTATTATATTACAGATTCCCTCATATTTATACATTATACTACAGATTCCCTCACGGAGCTTTTAGCTGAGTAATACAATGGGCGTTTTCGCACTGACCTTAATCGGAAGCGACGTCCCTCTTCACCGCGCAGGATCTGCGCGGATTTCGCACCAATTGCTGCGGAGCACCCGGAAGAGCCGCAAAGTCCCGCGGCTTTTGCGGCGCAAATGTAAACCACCAAAAACCAGTTTACATTTGCGCTGCAAAAGCCGTGGGACTTTGCGGCTCTTCCCGGTGCTCCGCAGCAATTGGTGCAAAATCCGCGCAGATCCTGCGCGGTGAAGAGGGACGTCGCTGCTGATTAAGGTCAGTGCGAAAACGCCCAATATATTTTTGTCCTTTGCTTGCACCATTGGCCTTAGCCTTATTTTTAGGCTTCCACTTTAAGGGCTAACAACATTTATTTCAATATGAGTTAGATGTTCTTAGAATCATAGAGTTGGAAGGGAACTCCAGGGTCAACCAGTCCAAGCACTTGCACTGTGCAAGAAATTCACAAATAACTTCTCCCCCCCACACCCCTTTACAAACGGTGCTGAAAGCATTGCCTTCGTGTTACCTTGTACACTGTACTGCCTAGCCTATCTCTTCCCTTCCCGTGCTTCGCATTGCTTCCATGCACCTGCATTGTGTTATGACTACAGGCCGGCTTAGTTACGAATCGCATCAAGATTGGGTTAGCCGTAGCTCTCAGAGGAGTTGTCCTTGAAAGGGCAGCTGCTGTGAGAGCCCTCTCAGTCCCATCCACCTCACAGGGTGTCTGTTGTGGGGGAAGGAGATAAAGGAGATTGTGAGCCGCTCTGAGACTCTGAGATTCGGAGTGGCGGGCGGGATAGAAATCCAATATCATCATCAAAAAGATGCAGCCTTGGACAGTGGGAACAGAGAATTTACCATTCCAAAGAATGCTTGGGAAAGTAACAGTGGGTTGAGGGGAGGCTTATAATTGCTTGCTATGTTTTTGCTGCACCTATATTATCGATGAATATACCTTGGTGGATCAGATCTGACCAGATCCCTTGGTCTGAGAGTTACTCGCTTGAGATTCTTAATAAATAGAACCTGATAATTCAACAAGGGCTGTTGATTGAGTACTCAGGGGGGAACCTGACATAGAGTCAGATCTATGACACCCCCATAATGCCTTCTCCAAGCCCAGAAGATGTCCTTCCCCCAAAAAAAACCTCTCCAGAATCCCTGGCCAAACTAACCTGGAGGAAAATTGCTGTTTTATCCCAAAGTAGCTGTCAGGATTTCCCCGAGTGTGTAGGAAAGGCCCACGAGAATGAAGCACAAATGCGACCCTTCCTGCCCTCCTTCTCGTGATCTGCCTCATTTCAAGAATTCTGCTGTAGACAAACGTTCCTAATTCACAGGCATGTGTGTGTAGACAGGCAGACAGACAGGTAGGTAAGTAGGTCAACTGGTAGGTAGATAGGTGATAGAGAGATGGAGGAGAGATACATTCCAACACAGAACTCGCACTTGACAGACAGAGAGGCAGGCAGGCAGATAGATTCATAGACAGACAGACAGAGACATAGACAGATGGGTAGACAATAAATGGATAAATTCCAACACAGAACTCACACTCCCCATTTGATAGACAGACAGGCAGGCAGATAGATACATAGGCAGACAGACAGAGACAGAGACAGACAGGCAGACGATAAATGGATAAATTCCAACACAGAACTCACACTCCTCCTTTATCTGGGAGGAAATCCTTTCAATAGTAGTGGGACATTTGCTATTGTGTTTGCATAGGATTATAGCCCAAATCCCTTAAGAAAATGGAATAATCCTTGGGATTAACTCAGTAGGAAGTGCCACTGAAATCGATCAGTATTTCAAAGGCTTCATTTCCCATTCCTTTTAGACTCCGACAACTGTTCAAATATTATGATCCCGGCAATTGCCGTCCTTATTGCCCCTTGGGATAGCAGTTAGCGTTACCGTTTGGGAACTCTCCCGCGCTGTGTCCCCATTTCCCCACTGAAACCCGTTCACTGGCTAGCCGTCTTAAATGCTTATGGATGGTCAGCCTGGGCTTTCATCGTGCAATGAGTTTGGCCCTGTGTTGCTGACATGTCACCCACAAGATTTTGCTGTTTTCTTCTGAAACACAGAGCTCAGCAGCCCGCCGACTTCTCCTTTTTTTTACTTGTCTATCCCAGTTAATGACAAGGAACACAAAAGGACCCACCAGGACTCCCACGGAAGGAGAAAGCTCATTCACCATCCCAATACAATCCACTCCCGAGCCCAATTCAAAGTGTTGTTTTTTGACCTTAAACGCTCTGCATGGTTTGGGATTGAGGTATCTGAAGGGCTGTCTCCTCTCATACGCTCCTGCCCTGGAATTCAGGTCACAGGGAGAGGCCCTCTTCATTCAGAGAGGTCTTTTTGGTGGAAGCACTGTGTTTATGGGACAACCTCCCCAGAAATATGTGCCTGGATCAGTTGCTTTCGATCTTTAGGAGGCTGCTGATTTCATCAAGGACTGCCAGGTAACAGCCAGAAGCTTACAACAGTTTCCTTGACGCTTTTCTCCCACATAAAGAGGCATCTTTCTTTCTTTCTTTCTTTCTTTCTTTCTTTCTCTTCTTTCTTTCTTTCTTTCTTTCTTTCTTTCTTTCTTTCTTTCTTTCTTTCTTTCTTTCTTTCTTTCTTTCTTTCTTTCTTTCTTTTCTTTCTTTCTTTCTTTCTTTCTTTCTTTCTTTCTTTCTTTCTTTCTTTCTTTCTTTCTTTCTTTCTTTCTTTCTTTCTCTCTTTCTTTCTTTCTCTCTTTCTCTCTTTCTCTCTTTCCTTTCTTTCTTTGCTTTCTTTCTTTGCTTTCTTTCTTTCTTTCTTGCTTTCTTTCTTGCTTGCTTTCTTGCTTTCTTTCTTGCAGAAAGGCACTGTTTTTCAACAGCAAAAAGCACCTGAAAGGGAGATCTGGTTGAACTAGAGTGGATAAGCAAGTTCCATTCCATTTTCCCCCCAGGGTTTGGTTTCCAATGACAGGTGCCAAATCAGCCTCGCAAAGCGAGGAAAAGGGTGACAATGTCAGCCGTTGGTATAGTAAACTACGTTCAGGGCTTTTTTTGGAGCAGGAATTCCTTTGCATATTAGGCCACACCCCCTGATGCAGCCAATCCTCCAAGAACTCACAGTAGGCCCTGGATGAAGAGCCCTGCAAGCTTGTATTTGGGGACTGGGCAATCCACAAATCTAAAATATAAATAAATGTAATAAATACATGCAAGGGGTGCTTTTAGCCATGGGACATTGGGGGCAGCTGCCTTGGGCTCTAGGTAGGGCCCTGTACTAAGAGCCCTGCAAGCTCCAGGAGGATTGGCTCCATCAGGGGTGTGTAGCTTACTATGCAAAGGAGTTCCGGCTACAAAAAAAGCCCTGATTCTGATGTAGCCAATCCTCCAAGAGCTTACAGGGCTCTTCGTACAGGGCCTACTGTAAGCTCTCGGAGAATTGGCTACATCAGGGAGGTGTGGCCTAATATGCAAAGGAGCTCCTGCTACCAAAAAAAAGCCCTGATTACCTTTTGTGTTTTATACTTCAGTGCTTTACAAAGGAACATCACAAACCAGGCAGTTTTCATTTCCTTTCGGCCTCCATGTCTGAACCTCCTACTTCATACCTGCATGTGCAATAATTTATTAAGTTAAAACATCCATTAGCTGCTTTTCTCCCTCGTGGAACTGAAGGCAGCTTACAATATAAAGACGAGCACAAAAAATGCAATAAAAACAATGTAAATAATAATAAAAAACAACTATAGAAGACGGTCACAATTTAAAGGCTATGCTCGGGACCAGTCAAATGCAATCCTTAATAAAACTATTGTCAAATCCTTCCTAAAAATCCAAAGTGTGGGGGCCAGGTACACTTCCCTGGGGGTTTGTTCCATGATCAAGGGGCTGCCACCAAAAAGGCCATCATTCATATGACCCCCCAGACGAAGACAACATTGCATCAGATGAAATGTACTTAGAATCATAGTATCATAGAGTTGGAAGCAGGGGTCGTTTTGTAGAAAAAGAGGTGATGGAGCTTATTAGAATAACTCATTAGCATATGCTGCCCCCCACCAGCCAAAAGCAACCTGATGCAAGAAAGGAGAGCCCTGGCTGATCAAGGCCTGCTTGGGCTGGCTAGAGATCCAGCCATCCCAAGCAGGCCTCACTCACATGGGGCTCTCTGGCCACACACACACACACCCAGTCCAAAGGCCAGCAAGCCACCCGTCACCCAAAATCACATAAGAAGTGGAGAAGGGGTGGTGCGGGCTTCTCCAGAGGTTAATGAGGGCTGCTGGGGGCGTGGCAAAACCCCTGGTGGGTGGGTGGCTGCCCGCTCTCCTAATCCAGGGATTGTTATGCAGATGTACCTACTACTCAATGGACAAGGTAGGTGGGGAGGAGGAGGGGGAACCCTCAGAAAGATTCAGGAGCTGTGCTCCTGTGAGCTCCTGCTGAATTCAAGGCCTGGTTGGAAGGGACTTCAATCTGCCTTTTTATATCCATGTACCCAATGGTCCCATGGTCGATAAACCACCTTTAATGTATAATTTTATACACAGGGACATCTAGTCCAACCCCCTGCAGAATGCAGGACATTCTTAAAGACTTTCCCCTAAGTTCACAGAATCAGCATTGTTGTCAAATGGATGTCTAGTCTAATTAGACAGCTAGAGAGGCAAACAGACAGCTAGAGAGGCAATGGCGGCGTACTCAAGACGAAGAGACTAGAACATCTTATAGAGAGCTTATGAGATCCTATGAGATGGCAGTAGGGTTGCCAAGTCCAATTCCAGAAATATCTGGGGACTTTGGGGGTGGAGCCAGGAGACTTTGGGGGTGGAGCTAGGAGCAAGGGTGTGACAAGCACAATTGAACTCCAAAGGGAGTTCTGGCCATCACACTTAAAGGGACCTCACAACTTTTTAAATGCCTTCCTTCCCTCCACCCCCCCCTTTTCTGATTTCATCTCAGAGGCGGAGCGGAGCAGGCGACGCTGCTGCACTGCTGCCGCCTCTTCTCTGCTTCACCGTAGCTGCTCCTCTGAGATGGGCTCAGCCTGAACCCATCTCGGAGGAGCAGCTACGGTGAAGTGGAGAAGAGGCGGCAGCAGCGCAGCGGCGTCACCCGCTCTGAGATGGGGCGGCTCGCTATGCTCCTTGGCGCCGTTTTCCCCCTCCCCCCGCTTCCGTTTTTTTGGGGAGAGGGGGAAGAGGCTGGAAATCCTGGGGTCCCCCGCCAGGGTGGGAGGGTTGGGAAGCCTAGATGGCAGTCAAAGCCACAAAGAAAATTTACTTTGCGGCCAAGATTGCTTGTGCAAATTTGCACCCGGCACAATTGTTTAGGACAATTCAGACTCTTACAACACTGCCGCAAGGCAGGCCAAACATTAGGGAATTGGAGATAGGCTGTGAGGCTTCCGCGGAATTTTTTGCAGATAAAATCTCGTCTCTCCGTCATGACCTCCCCGCACACATTGGAAACAGTATGTGAACTTGAGGCCCGTGCCTGTCTTCTGGACCAGCTCTGGATTGCTTCAACATGTTCAGTCTGGAGGAAGTCGACAGAATCCTCTCCACTGTACGCCCAACAACTTATGATCTGGACCCTTGCCCTTCCTGGCGAATTAAAGCTTGCCAGAGGGAGCTTAGGTGTCCTATACGGGACATCGTAAATAGATCCCTCTTGGAGGGGCTTTTTCCAACACCTCTTAAAGAGGCCATGGTCTGCCCCCTCTTGAAAAAAGCTACATCAGATCCAGCCGAATTGGGAAATTACCAACTGGTCTCGAATTTAGGGGAGGGACAGTGGCTCAGGGGAGGGACAGTGGCTCAGTGGTTAGAGCATCTGCTTGGTAAGCAGAAGGTCCCAGGTTCAATCCCCGGCATCTCCAACTAAAAAGGGTCCAGGCAAGTAGTCGTGAAAAACCTCCGCTTGAGACCCTGGAGAGCCGCTGCCAGTCTGAGTAGACAAGACTGACTTGGATGGACCGAGGGTCTGATTCAGTATAAGGCAGCTTCATATGTTCATTTACCCTTTTTGGGTAAAATTATTGAGAAGGCAGTGGCGTTACAGTTACAAAGTTTTTTGGATGACACTTCCATCTTAGACACCCACCAATCCGGCTTCTGCCCAGGTCATGGGACAGAGACAGTGCTGGTAGCCCTGGTGGATGACCTCCAGCGGCATCTGGATCGAGGTGGCTCGGCTGTGCTGATGCTGTTAGACCCATCAGCTGCATTTGATACGGTTAACCATCGGTTATTGACCCGCCACCTCGCTGACGCGGGGATTCAGGGGTTGGCCTTGAAATGGCTTTCCTCTTTCCTTGATGGTTGGGAACAAAGGGTGGTGATTGGGCGAGAACTGTCCTGGAGGCACCCACTTAACTGCAGGGTGCCACAGGAGGTGGTTCTCTCCCCGATATTGTTCAACATCTACATGCGCCCCCTTGCCCAGATTGGCCGGAGGTATCGGTTGGGCTGTCACCAATATGCTGATGACACCCAGCTCTATCTACTGATGGATGGCCGGCCTGACTGTGTCCCAGAAAATCTAGATCTGGCGCTGCAGGCTGTGGCATGGTGGCTCAGGCTGAGTAGGTTGAAGTTGAATCCAGTGAAGACAGAGGTCCTTTGCCTGAGTCGGGGCGGTCCGGGAAGGGAAATTCCCTTACCAGCGCTTGATGGTGAGCCACTGAAAGTGGTGCACAAGGTCAAGAGCTCGGGGTACTGCTGGAGCCTGCCCTGACAATGAAGGCCCAGATAGCAGCCACTGCTAAATCCACTTTCTTTTATCTTAGGCGGGTGAGGCAGTTGATCCCCTTCCTCGACCGCGATGACCTGACAACAGTGATCCACGCAACGGTCACCTTGAGGTTATACTACTGTAATGCCCTCTACATGGGGCTGCCCCTGTGCCGAACCCGGAAATTACAGCTAGTGCAGAACATAGCGGCCAGGCTGTTATTGGGGCTCCCTAAGTGGGAGCACATACAACAGGGGCTACAGGAACTGCACTGGCTGCCAATAGTGCACCGGATTCGTTACAAGGTGCTGGTTATTACCTATAAAGCCCTATATGGTTGAGGACCTGTCTACCTTAGGGACTGTTTCTCCCCATATATTCCCCAGAGGGTACTTCGATCTGGCTCTCAAAACCTACTGGCAATCCCTGGGCCAAAGGAGGCCAAACTGAAAGTCACCAGGGAAAGGGCCTTTTCTATCACCGCCCCTCACTGGTGGAATCAGCTGCCAGAACAAGTGCAGGTCTTGCAGGATCTTGGCCAGTTCTGCAGGGCCTGCAAAACCACCCTCTTCCAGCTGTCTTTTAACTAACATGGAAAAATGGAATAACACTTAGATCTTAGCACCAAATAATATGCAATGCTGATTTTAATTGCTGAATGTATAGATTTTATTGAACATATTATTTTATAGCTGGTGTATTTTACTATTGTGGAGTTTTATGTTGTGAGCCGCCCTGAACCTTCTTCGGTGGGGAGGACGGGATAGAAATCAAATCAAATCAAATCAATAAATTTAAAACCTCCCAACTTCATAAAAGCATATTTGTTTATGGAACTGATGTGCTAATAAAAGTCAGCCTGTTCTGTTCTAGTTATTTAACTGATATTCTGCCTTTCTTCTTAATGGGGACTCCCACAATCCCTCAGTGTTTTTCTTCATTTCTTCAGAGCATGCTCCCTCTTTTACTAGGCTGTACATATGTAAAACAATTGTCTAAAAGCATTATGGGGGAATACATCCCAAGCTTATTCTGGCAGTGATCCTTATTGCCAGGTACTGTTATAACATATACTTATCGCATATGCGAGGGTGTGCAGTTCCATTATCTATTGGCAGCAGCATTAGGCAGGCTCACATTAACATTTCATTATGGAAGCACGTCCCTGCAAGGTAGGCTTTGAGTGTCAGGTTTCTGTATCTGGGGCCATGGCCTCCAGTGAGTCTATCCTGACTAGAGTCTGCCCATGTAACGGAAGGCACCTTGAAACGGTCGCCCATGTCTTACTTTATTGTGATTTTTATGGGGAAGTGCGGGACTGCATAATCCAACCTATTCTAATTTCTATGGATTACCTGAAGCGAAGTTAGTTTTTTTTCCTACTATCTGACCAATGTTCCCATATCACAAGCCTAGTTGCAAAGTACCTTTTGGCTGCCACAACAATCAGGGAGCAAAAGACTAGCTCCCCTTCTTGACATTTGACTGGTTTTTATAGCTGAAACTCCATGTAAATTTGCTACGCTGTACTTTTTATTTCTATGCCAATAAAGGTATTTGGATTTGGAGTCTATCCTGACCCAGGCTTGCCCGACAGGAAAGCAGAAGCGCCTGTCGAACTGGTGACCTTTTCTGTGTGTGGGCATGCATAGGAGCAGTCTACGTTTTCCACATAGACCGCTTGAAGGTCAGAGATGACAGTCTCTATAATGTGGAGCCACTACAATACGGAAGCTGCATTGGGTCTATCACAATGACCTCAATTTTTGTCGAAGACACAGTCGTCAGGTTGGGATCCCAACCACACACGATGGTAAGGGAAAGATTCTGAGCACGAAAAAAAGGGAAGGAAAAAAAAAAGGGGTGGGGGGTTGAAACTGGTGGGTTAGTCTTTTCTCCCCCCCTCCCCAGTATTATTTCATCAGTTGCAGCAGTTCCAGGGGTGGGGAGTATGAGAAGTAGGGTTGCCAATCCCCAGGTGGGGGTGGGGGATCCCCCGGTTTGGAGGCCCTCTCCCCACTTCAGGGTCGTCAGAAAGTGGGGGGAGGGGAGGGAAATGTCTGCTGGGGACTCTTTTATTCCCTAGGGAGATTTATTCCCATAGAAAATAATAGAAAATTGATTCGCGGGTATCTAGGGCTCTGGGGGGGCTGTTTTTTGAGGTAGAAACACCAAATTTTCAGTATAGCATCTAGTGCCTGTCCCCAAAATATCCCCCAAGTTTCAAAAAGATTGGACCAGGGGGTCCAATTCTATGAGCCCCAAAAGAAGGTGCCCCTATCCTTCATGATTTCCTATGGAAGGAAGGCATTGAAAAGTTGTGCTGTCCCTTTAAATGTGATGGCCAGAACTCCCTTTGGAGTTCAATGATGCTTGTCACAGCCTTGATCTTGGCTCCACCCCCAAAGTCTCCTGGCTCCACCCCCAAAGTTCCCAGATATTTCTTAAATTGGAATTGGCAACCCTAATGAGAAGCTTTCAATGTATTTGATTTGCTTACGAACCCAGCAGACTACGGCTATGAATGCTACCACCACCACGATCTGAAAAATTAAGATTACAACAATAGGGCGTAGCATAACATTAAGAATGCAGGGGACAAAGACATTACATCAGGGGTCCCCAACCCCAAGGCCGCTGCCCCCCGTGGCACTGTGCAGCCTCACCCCCTGCCCCTCCTCATGCCGCCTCCTTCACCCTCTGTTTCTCCAAAGTTAAGACCGGAGAAGGGGCAGTGAAGCGCTGCCTTCCCCGGCTCTTTAAGAGCCGACTCCCCCCTCTGCTGATCTGCTGATCAACCGGGAAAACCTCCGCAGCAGCGGCTGGTAACCCGCTGAAGAAGCACCGCCGCCCGTGCCTCCTCTCCACTCCCCCCCCCCACACTAATCGTGGGTGTGGGTATTGGGGGTTGGCTCCGGGGACGACAGCGCCTCACTGGCCCTTCTCCGACCTTAAATTGGGAGAAATGGAGGGTGGGGGAGGCACCGTGAGGAGAGATGCAGCAGCGAGGCTGCATGGCCATGGGGGGGCGGGGTGGTGAGGCTGCATGGCCTTGGGCAGGGGAGGGGCAGGGAGGCTGCAAGGCTATGGGGGATGGGGAGACTGCACAGCTGTGGGGGGCAAATTTGGGGGCCCTGAGGCCATGGTGGGCAGGTATTACATCATTCGCCTCCCCTCCACATTATGCTCCTGACAATGCTGTGAGGTTCGGTTAGGCTGCAAGTATGGGATTGGCTCAAGGTCACCCACCAACCTTCTGTGGCAGAGTGGGGAGTTGAACCTGGGTCCCCCAGCTCCTAGTCTGAAATCTGAACTGGTAGATATACTAGCTGGTAGATGCTAGCCAGTAGATATTCAAAACTACGGTGCCACAAGACTCTCTCCTTATTGTGCCATGGTCAGCTACATATATTATGTCGTAGAGAACTTGGGTAACTAGGGGTGTGCAAAAAAAATCATGATTAATCAGATTCGGAAATATACGGGGCCAAAATATTGGGAATACCATATATTTCTGAATACCGATATTCGGAATAGCCGTATATATGGGAGATATATGTCTATTTCCGAATATACGGCCCAATTATACCTTATGGGCCATTAAAATCAATGGCAAAATAGGGTATATTGGAAGCCGCCTGGAGGGGAGGGGGTTTGAGGGAGAGCTCCCAAATTTTCAGGGGAGCTGCAGGGGACTCTCCCCTATGAACTCCCCAGGTCCCAAAAAGATTGGACCAGGGGTTCCCATTCCAGGGGCAACCAAAGAGGGTGCCTCATCCCACCATTATACCCTATGGCAACATAGGGCATAATCAAAGGCTACTGGGGGGCAGTGGGTTTGAGGGAGAGCCCCGAAACTGCATGCAACCCTCAGACTCCAACAATAGCTCTATAAAACATGAAAGTGATCCACCCCATACAGCCCATACACAACAACCCCCTCACACCAACCAGCGATCATTTAAAAAAACCAAAACGTGACACACACACACACAAAAACAGAACCAGGAAAAGGGACAACAGGACAGGATGCCAAACCAACAGCAACAGATCCAAACAAATCCGAGAAAAAGCCAACAAACTCAACTGTTAAAAAACTGAACTTTTTAACAATAAAAATTAGGCCAAACAGCACCCCCGCAAAAGAACCAGAAAAGAAAAGGAACAACAGCAGCACAACACAGCAGCAACAAATCAAACACAGAATCCTTTTAAAGCAGTAAAAAACTTGACTTTTAACAATACAGGAACTTAACCAATTCCCCCCCCCCCCCAAAAAAAAACCTTCACCCTAACCCCAAGAAATCCAAGCCACCCAAATCAGGAAAAATAAAAGGACACTGCACTTTTAAAAGTCCTCTCACTAAAGTTAGATATAGGCAAATTGGCAACCCCCCTAGACCCTCCCCCAGCAGAACCCCCTAACCCCAAATAAGCTACCCATCCACCCAAATCTGGATAAGTAAAGGGAATTTGAGTTTTAAAAAGTCCTTTTACTTTTCTCCTAACTAAAATAAAAACAAGAACCCCGAGACTGTCTTACCTTAGATGTCTTTTCCAGGCAGGTTAAGCAAGGCTGAGAGAGAGCAGCAGCAGCTGGGCCAAGGGTCAGCGTAGCACAATCTCTCACACCAACACAGCAGCAATGGAATGGAGTCCAGCCAGGCAGACTCCTTAAAAAGGTTCTCTGGCCCTACACAGAGCAGTTCCAAAAAATACCACTGCTCTGTGATTGGCCAGAGAACAGTGTTTACTTGGATACCCAAGTAAAAAAAAAGAACAACAATGTTGCTGATGGCTGGGGGATTAGCCCAGCCATCAGCTACACAACAGCCCTGCAAAGCATGCATTTGCAATGCATTTTGCAAATGCATGCCTTGGATTGGCTGCTGGGGCTCCTCTCCCCCTCCCTTCCTGATCCCAGGGAGGCTATGGGAGAGGTGAGAAAAGGCTTCCAAAGGTGGGAAAGGAGTCAAGCAGCTTCCCTGAGACTGCAGAAGCTCCTTTCCCACCTTTACATTTAGTTCCGTATACTTCCGAATATTGGGAGCCATATACAGCTCCCATATAATGGGGAGCCATATACGGCTCCCCTATAATGGCTTCTAATTGGATTCAGACGTAAACGACACCATATACTTCCAAATCAGGGGGTATTCGGCAGTCTATTTCGTTCAGCCGAACTGAATGCACACCTCTAGTGGAGATCCAACATGCACCAGCACATGGACTCCTTTCGGACGACACTGTATACTTCCGAATCAGGGGGTATTCGGCATTCTATTCGGTTCAGCCGAACCGAATGCACACCTCTAGTGGAGACCCAACATGCACCAGCACATGGACTCCTTTCTGACTCACGGGGTGCAATGTAGCAGAAGACTGGATCATAGGGTTGCCAAGTCCCCTGGTATCTATTGTACCATAGAGTTTTCCCTCCAAGTGGCTACAGTGTCCGGGAAAACCATAGAGTTTTCCCAGAAATGCCTAGAGCGGCCACGTGCAACATTATCAGCATGTCCAGAGGAAATGCGGGCCCTGCGGGACCTTGAACAGTTCCGCAATGACTGCAAAACCATCCTCTTCCGATCGGCTTTCGCTGAAGAAGGAGGAAACCGTTAAGAAAAACCGCCATCATAAAAGCAAACATAGCATTAGCACTTTTACTAATTTAATTTTAAAACTCAATCAGAATTTTAATTAAATTGTTTAAATGTAATTTTATTCATCTTTGTATAATTAAGGTTTGAATTATGCTGTTAGCCGCCCTGAGCCTGCTCCGGCGGGGAGGGCGGGATACAAATAAAATTTTGTTGTTGTTTTTGTTGATGTCATTGTGCCGGCAACATAGGGGGAGGTTCCCCCCACCGGCCCAATGTGGGGATTGGGGGCTTGGCAGCTCTACTGGATCATACTACTAGTATCAGTGTTTTGTGTGGCCCACTATGGTAACATAAAATGACTTGGATGAACACTTAATATATTTTGTTTGAAAGGAAAGGTTCTCTGTGCAAGCACCAGTCGTTTCCGACTCTGGGGTGATGTTGCTTTCACAATGTTTTCATGGCAGACTTTTTACGGGGTGCCAGACTTTTTGCCCTTGCCTTTCCAGTCATCTACACTTTCCCCCCAGCAAGCTGGATACTCATTTTTCCGACCTCGGAAGGATGGAAGGCTGAGTCAACCTGGAGCTGGCTTCCCGAAAACCCAGCTTCCACCAGGGATCGAACTCAGGTTGTGAGCAGAGCTTAGGACTGCACTACTGAAGCTTTAACACTCTGCGCCACAGGGCAGTAAAGCGCGGGGTATAAATCCAATTTCCTCTTCCTCCTCCTCCTCTTCCACAACTTTAATACCAGTAGCTCACAAAGTAGAATTTTTGCTCACAACACTCTGCAGCTTAGAGGGAACATTGCTCACCACCTGAGTTCGATCCCCAGCAGAAGCTGGGTTTTCAGGTAGCTGGCTTGAGGTTGACTCAGTCTTCCATCCTTCCGAGGTTGGTAAAATGAGTACCCAGCTTGCTGGGGGAAAAGTGTAGAGGACTGGGGAAGGCAATGGCAAGGAAAGGAAAGGTCCCCTGTGCAAGCACCAGTCGTTTCTGATTCTGGGGTGATGTTGCTTTCACAACTTTTTCGCGGCAGACTTTTTATGGGGTGGTGAAAAGGTTGACTCAGCCTTCCATCCTTTCGAGGTTGGTCAAATGAGTACCCAGCTTGCTGTGGGGAAGACGTAAATGATTGGGGAAGGCAATGGCAAACCACCCAGTTAAAAGTCTGCCGTGAAAACGCTGCGAATGCAACGTCACCCAAAGTCAGAAACGACTGGTGCTTGCACAGGGGACCTTTCCTTTCCTTGCCATTGCCTTCCCCAGTCATCTAAACTTTCCCCCAGAAAGCTGGGTACTCATTTGACCGACCTCGGAAGGATGGAAGGCTGAGTTAACCTGGAGCTGGCTACCTGAAAACCCAGCTTCTGCCAGGATCGAACTCAGGTTGTGAGCAGAGCTTTGGACTGCAGTACTGCAGCTTTACCTCTCTGCACCACGGGGCTGCTCTATTTTATTTGAAAGGGGTGTATAAAAGTCTCCATTGTACAGATTTCCTGATTCCTTATCGCTTTGATTTTAGGTTTTAATTAAAGTTGCTTGAAATCCTTCCTTTATTGACTTCCTCAGCGCCCATTGATCTCAACACAGTCAGGATTCACGGCCTTGGGTTTTACACAGGCGGAAGGCTATTTATCACTAATCTGCAAGGAATTTCGAAGCTGTCTCTCACCCCCCCCCCCTTCAGACATACCACTCAGAGGTTCAAAAAGGTCAAATATCTTACTAGCAGAGAACTTGATTAAAATATATTCAGTTTTATGAAATCCTCTCGAGGTTGTGGCATTCCTTAAAATGCTGTTCTGTTCTGCTGGGCAATCGGCCTTTCGTAACAGGCTATTGGTTAGCTTAATCTTCCGCTTGAACTTGGCAAGTTGCTGACCTTGTAGATTTGCGGTTGAATCTGTCAATACATGCCTTCTTATTCCCATGTACCCAATGGCTCCATGGTAGATAAAGGTAAAGGTAGTCCCCAGTGCAAGCACCAGACTGGGGTGATGTCACATCACAATGTTTTCACGGCAGACTTTTAACAGGATGGGTTGCCATTGCCTTCCCCAGTCATCTACACTTTCTCCCCCAGCAAGCTGGGGACTCTTTTTACCGACCTCGGAAGGATGGAAGGCTGAGTCAACTACCTGAACCCAGCTTCCGCCAGGATCAAACTCAGGCTGTGAGCAGAGAGCTCGGACTGCAGTACTGCAGCTTCACCACTCTACGCCCCCACCTTTAATGTATAATTCTATACACAGGCAACCCTTTCAGTGCAAGGTGTTGGTCGGTGGTTTTTGATAGGGCTGGAATAGAATTTCTCACATTCGGACCATGATAAAAGCAGATTGAATAATGGGTTTTCAATCCATTTTCAATGCCCTTTCCCTCTGGATTTAACTGTATGAACCGCCAAAATCTAGTTGGAAAGTACACTGAAAGTGGATTGAAACAACTATTGCAACGGTGAACATGGAAAAACAGAGAAAGTGGTGCAAACGTTGCCTGTGAGGTAGGTGGAGCTGAGAGAGCTCTTCTGAGAACCGCTGTTGAGAGAATGGCTCTAAGAGAGGTTGTGACTCACCCAGTGGCACCCAGCAGTTCCGTGTGGAAGAAAAGTGAGGGAATCAAACCTGGTTCTCCAGATTAGAGTTCACCGCTCGTCACTGCCACACCAAACTGGTTCTAGTGAGAGTTCAGGCTTGGTTTGGTCCAGAACCCACTTATTTGTCTTTTGGGCAGTCCACAGTATCTGTAAAACTCTCCTTCCATGCTACATTTCAAATGAATCAGCTTTCTTTCTGTCAGTGTTCTTCATTGTCCACATCATCTACTACCAGATCTTTTCACTTGAGACCCTGGGGATTGAACCTGGGATCTTCTGCATGCCACGGAGATGTTCTACCATTGAGCCATCACTCATCTTTGAACATCGGACATATTCAGTTCCCATTCAAAGTCTGTGTGGATGACAGTTGTCTCTGTTGTTTTCCTTTTATTGGTATTTTTGTATTTTGTGTGTTTGTGTCTGAACCCAGAAGTCCATCTCTGGTGACTGACCCCTGCTGGGTGCCTGGAGGATATTCAGGGAGGTGGCTGAAAAGACCTGCCCCTGTCTTCCGACTGGGTATTTCAAGGACAGTCTCCCATTCAAGTACTAACCACAGTTGACCCTGCTTAGCTTCTGAGATCTGATGAGATCAGGCTTGCCTGGGCTGTTTTGTTTCTCTTTTTAATTGATTTTGGTGTTTAGAATGAATTATCTGTTCTATCGTATTCTGGTTGTCTTCATTCTTCCACTGTCTTTGTTTCTCTCGTGGCCTGGATGTGTTCCCAGCATAGTATTTTAGCCAAACTTCCCCTATGCACTGAGAGAAGCCATGTTGGATCAGGCCAATGGCCCACCCAGTCCAACACTCTGTGTCACATAAGAACATAAAAGAAGCCATGTTGGATCAGGCCAATGGCCCATCCAGTCCACCACTCTGTGTCACATAAGAACATAAGAGAAGCCATGTTGGATCAGGCCAGTGGCCCATCCAGTCCACCACTCTGTGTCACATAAGAACATAAGAGAAGCCATGTTGGATCAGGCCAGTGGCCCATCCAGTCCACCACTCTGTGTCACATAAGAACATAAGAGAAGCCATGTTGGATCAGGCCAATGGCCCATCCAGTCTAACACTCTGTGTCACACAGTGGCCAAAAAACCCAGGTGCCATCAGAAGATCCATCAGTAGGGCCAGGAAGAAGAAGAAGATATTGGATTTCTATCCCGCCCCCCACTCCGAATCTCAGAGTCTCAGAGCAGCTCAGATTCTCTTTTATCTTCCTCCCCCGCGACAGGCACCCTGTGAGGTGGGTGGGGCTGAGAGGGCTCTCACAGCAGCTGCCCTTTCAAGGACAACCTCTGCCAGAGCTATGGCTGACTCAAGGCCATTCCAGCAGGTGAAGGACAGGGGAATCAAACCAGAGACACCAGAAGTCTTCCCACTGTTGCCCACCCCTCCCAAGCATCAAGAATACTGAGCATCACTTGCCCCAGACAGAGAGTTCCATCAATACATTGTGGCTAATAGCCACTGATGGACCTTTGCTCCATATGCTTATCCAATCCCCTCTTGAAGCTGTCTATGCTTGTAGCCGCCACCACCTCCTGTGGCAGTTAATCCCATGTGTTAATCACCCTTTGGGTGAAGAAGGACTTCCTTTTATCCGTTCTAACCCGACTGCTCGGCAATTTCATTACCCTGTTGTGTAATAGCATTTTTAAAGTCATCTACCCTATGTGCCTTTATTCATAATGTAGGCAATGATTTCCCAAAGCATAGAGTTTTATTGTATGGAATGAGGTTGTCTGTGAGAGCCAAGTATGTAATGCTAGAAATGAGATTATGCAGATGAGTTTAAGTGTGATAACTTCAGCGGTGATGATCACCAAGGATATTTATTTACATACACTTCATGGTGCGAGCACGGCAGTTCCCCCTCTTCGAACAGAAGAAATACCTCTTTTGGAACACAAAGTATTCCACTACGTTTGTTGTGCTATTATTCCGAATCTGCAGTACAACTTACCTGGAGAAAGAGCAATTCCCCCGACTTGACAAGCATCCATAAAAATGTAGGCTCCAGTGAAACTTGAAGAGAACCTGGAAGATGTCCTTGATTAATTGATTAATTATCATAGGACAGAGGGGTGCACTATAACCAGGAGATCCAAAGATTGTCTGGCAGCCTGAAACTCTAGCTCTTTTTCATAGCGAGCTAGGTTAAAAAGAGCCCCATGGCACAGAGTGGTCAGCTGCGCTACTGAAGTCCTAAACTCTGCTCACAACCTGAGTTCAATCCCGGCAGAAGCTGGGTTCAGGCAGCCGGCTCAAGGTTGACTCAGCCTTCCATCCTTTCGAGGTCGGTAAAAGGAGTACCCAGCCTGCTGGGGGGAAAGTGTAGAGGACTGGGGAAAGCAATGGCAAACTACCTCGTAAAAAGTCTGTCATGAAAACGTCATTGATGATGATGATGATGAAGAAGAAGATGACGACGACGATTTTGGATTTATATCCTGCCCTTCACTCTGAATCTCACAATCTCCTTTATCTTCCTTCTCCACAACAAACACCCTGTGAGGTAGGTGGGGCTGAGAGAGCTCTGACGGAAGCTGCCTTTTCAAGGACAACCTCTGCCAGAGCGAGGGCTGATCCAAGGCCATTCCAGCAGATGCAAGTGGAGGAGTGGGGAATCAAACCCGGTTATTCCCAATAAGAGTCCACACACTTAACCACTACACCAAACTGGTTCTCTGAGATGGATATTGGATTTATACTCTACCCTTCTCTCTGAATCAGAGTCTCCTCTTCCCCCACAACAGACACTGTGTGAGGTAGGCAGGAATGAGAACTTTTACAGTAGCTGCCCTTTCAAGGACAACTCTGCGAGAGCTATGGCTTACCCAAGGCCATTCCAGCAGCTGCAAGTGGAGGAGTGGGGAAAAAACCTGGTTCTCCCAGATAAGAGCCCGCGCACTTAACCACTGCATCAAAATGGTTCTCTAAGAAGAAGATATTAGATTTATACTCTACCTTTCACTCTGAATCTCAGAGTCTCAGAGCTGCTTACAATCTCCTTTACTTTCCCCTCCCTCACAACAGCTACCCTGTGAGGTAGGTGGGGCTGAGAGAGCTCTCCCAGAAGCTGCCCTTTCAAGGACAACTCCTGCGAGAGCTATGGCTGACCCAAGACCATTCCAGCAGGTGCAAATGGAGGAGTGGGGAATCAAACCCAGTTCTCCCCGATAACAGTCCGCACACTTAACCACTACACCAAACTGGGTCTTATAGGAGCTATTTGGGATCCTACAGCCATGGATCAAGACAGAAACTATCCTCAAAGAGAGACGGTTTAATGGTCTGGTGATAGGACAACATTAAAAAAAAACTGGATGAAAGCACTTTGAACTTGATAAGGAATGCAAACGTGGGACAAAAAAGAAAAGCCAGAAACCTCCCCACCCCCCAAGGGATAGATTTATGTCACACAGAGGGGTGGTTGTTTAGAAAGGAATGAATCTTGGAGAGTCCCGGAGATGGGCTAAGAGATAACAAAGAATAGGAGCCATTCATTTAGCCCCTGTATTGTCAGTGAATGCTGAGAACAGAGCAGGGGGAGAAAGAATGCTTATCTCCGGAGCTGAGAATAAGCAGATCCCTGCAGTCTTCTTTACCACCCGTGCAGAACAGAGAGGACAGAGACAGGTACTCCCTTGGACCATGTGCATTTCCCTGCAGCTGGTGGTTAGCGTTTCTCCATATCAGGGGGGGGGGGGGAAATTAAAGTGATCCCTAAAGACCTTGTTAAGGCAATGCCAGCTACTCCCAGTCATTTTGTGACCTCTTTAGTTCAATTCTTTAGTCTTCTTTGGTTCAATTGTGCTGGGAATTGCCAAGTCCCCCCCATACCCTCTGCAAGGGATGTCATCACACCGGCGATGTTGTGCACCGGCCGCTCTATGTGTTTCTGGAAAAAAACTCTATGGTCTTCCTGGACGCTCTAGCAATTTGGGAGGGAAAAACTCTATGGTACCTTAGAGTTTTCCCTTCCAAATTGCTAGAGCATCTAGGAAAACCATAGAGTTTTCCCAGAAACACCTAGAGCGGCTGGGACGTGACGTCGCTGGTGCGATAACGTCACCCACACCTTACTGGTGATGTTATCATGCCGGCGACATCAGGGGAGGTTTCCCCCCACTGGCCCGTGGGCCAGTGGGTTGGGAACCTCCAGGGTGAGAGAGCCCCTGCCTGGCTCGGGGGCTTGGCAGCCCTTCTCGGAAGGTTACTGATTCTGATTAGTTAGCAGAGAATAGGGTTGCCAATCCCCAGGTGGGGGCAGGGATCCATCAGTTTGGAGGTCCTTCCTCCCCCAGAGGTGTAACCCAAAAACACTGGAGTTCTCTCTTGGTCAAAGTGAGAAGAAGTTGGTAGGCAAGTAATTTATATCTACTCAGGCAGGTGATGTAGGGAGCTTCCTGGGTTATACCTCTGAGGATACCAGCCACAGTTGCTGGCGAAACGTCAGGTCTCACAATGCCCAGACCACGGCCACATAGCTTGAAAAATCTACAACAACAAAAAGAACTCAGGCCATGAATGCCTTCAACAACTTATTTGCTTTGACTCTTCAGCTCTCTTCTGATTGGTTGTTCTGCACGAGGCAGCCAATGGCTAACAGCCAATAGGGCTCTCCAACCTTTGGAGTGGCACAAAGTCAGCGGGCGGTGGGGGTGATGCTTCCCTGCCTTCAGCTCCTGTTCCTACCCTTGGGAAACTGAGGCGCAGGAGAAAAAGAATAGTGAGAAAATGGTGCCAAAAGTGACCCTCTAGAAATTTCCCCTTGTCTTGAGGGTTTTAACTATAGAGATTAGGAGAAATTCCTAGAACATCACTCAGAAGTGATGTCATATCCTCCCAAACTCCACTTTCCCTAGGCACCATCCTCAAATTCTCCTAGAGTTTTCCCAAGCCGTGCTTGACCAGGCTCTAAATGCTTGGTACTAAGTTAAGCAGGCGTGAAATTCTAGCAGGAGCTCCTTTGCATATTAGGCCACACACCCTTGATGTAGCCAATCCTCCAAGAACAAAAAAGAGCTTTGTAAGCTCTTGAAAGATTGGCTCCATCAGAGGGTGTGACCTAATATGCAAAGAAGCTCCTGCTAGAATTCCACCCCTGGAGTTAAAGAATATATTGTCACTAATGTTCTGCTTGTTGATAGCAAATATCACCAAATTATGGGTTACTCAATGCTAGCAGACTTCTGTAGGAACCAAGGGAGAAAGGAACATAAACAGAAGAGTTCTGAGGATTTTTTTGTTCAACGGTACATAAGAAAAATGCGGAGGCCACCTGAAATATCAAGTTAATGTTCAATAACTCTTTTTCTGGCCCTAAAAGAATGTTGGCATCATTCATATCTTTCCCCCCCTCCTCCTATTTAATAGCATTTTTATAGATCAGTGGCAAAGCTTGTCCTTGAAATGTCTTGAGATATCATACAATGCTCACTTATTACAGAATGATTCTTTAATTTTCAAGGTGAAATGCTCTCCTAGCAAGCTGAGTTGGGAATATATGACCCAAACAATCAAACCTACCTTTACTTTTTAATGCCACAGAGAAAATATTCTTCTTCTTTCTTTCTTTCTTTCTTTCTTTCTTTCTTTCTTTCTTTCTTTCTTTCTTTCTTTCTTTCTTTCTTTCTTTCTTTCTTTCTTCTTCTTTCTTTCTTTCTTTCTTTCTTTCTTTCTTTCTTTCTCTACCGAATACTCCGAACGAAGGTACACAATTGGTTTTGCAGTACTGGCTTTCTATAGTCAAGTCACTTTCCTCATAATACCCCAGCATGCAGTGACCACTTTTCATCCTGCCTTCACTCTGAGAAGGTCTTATGGGTTGTGTCGCCATCGTCGAGGCATAGCTGGAGTTCTCCTGGGATCAATTCCCCTGGAGAAAAATGGCCATTCCACAGGCACAGAATACTTTGTCGCTGGAACCCCACTTAATGATGGCTCGAAATTCCAGCATGTTTTTTGTTGTCATTGTTCACTTGCACAGTTGAGTCCAGCTCTTTGCGACCCCATGGACCAAGTCACGGTAGGCCCTCCTGTCCTCCACCATCCTCCAAAGTCTGCTCAAATTTGTCTTAGTTGCATCAGTAGCGCTGTCCAGCCGTCTCATCTTTTGCCGTCCCCTTCTTCTTTTGCCTTCTGTCTTTCCCAGCATCAGGATCTTCTCCACTGAGTGCTCCCTTCTCATTGGGTGGCCAGAGTATTTGAGCTTCTGCTTCAGCATCTGACCTTCTAGGGAACAGTCAGGGTTCCTTTCCCTTAGGACTGACTGATTGGATTTTCTTGCAGTCTAAGGGACTCTCAAGAGTCTTCTCCAGCACCACAGCTCAAAAGTATCTATTCTTCTGCACCTCAGCCTTCCAGTGTGTTAGGAAAGCGGAATTCCTGCTTTAATTTTAGTCAGGTGGAAACAGCGACAATTTTGGAAGAGGACTTCTTCCCGAGCCTTTGTGCATTACGGAAGATCTCGCCAGCCTTTGTGCATTACGGAAGATCGCGTTCATGATGTGCTGAAATGTGAATAAGAGACTGAAAGGGAAATGGCACAAAACATTGGTTAAATATTTACATATGTGGTCTGCAGCTCAACAAAACAAAAACCTCACTCTTCCGGTCGTTCAACAGTGATTTCAATGAATTACAGCCGTGTACCCAGTTGGGGATATTTACATGTTCAATATATAAGTGAGAAAACTTTAACAGAACTGCTTCCTACGAAGAATAGAAAGATATTTCCCCCTCTCCATGTGAGGGTAGGTTAAACCAAGAGATGGGGCCAACATCACCTTATTGACTTTATTTATCTCCTGCCTTTCACCCCAATGTGGACTCAAAGCCAGTGTGGTGTCGTGGTTAAGAGCGGTGGACTCTAATCTGAAGAACCGGGTTTGACTCTTCACTCCTCCACACAAAGCCAGTTGGGTGACCTTCGGTCGGTCCTGATTCTCTCAGAGCTCTCTCAGCCCCGCCTGTCTCACAGGGTGCCTGTTGTGAGGAGAGGAAGTGAAGGAGATGATAAGCTACTTTGAGACACACGAGGCCTACTGGGTGACCTTGGGCCAGTCACAGATCTCTCCGGGCTCTCTCGGCCCCGCCTACCTCACAGGCAACGTTTCCTCTAAGCTGTGGAGCCTTGTGAGCAAAAATTCTACTCCGTGAGCTACTGGCATTATAGTTGTGAGCGACTGCTTAAATGATTTGGTTCTGGGGCCATGTTTCCTGAGCTGAGACGAAAATGTGTGAACCAGAGGCTTAAAAACTGTGAGCAAGCTCACACTAACTCAGCTTAGAAGGGTGTCTGTTGTGGGGAGAGGAAGGGAAGGTGATTTTCTGCCACACTGAGACTCTTCAGGTAGTGAAGGGCGGGGTATAAAACCAACCAACTCTCCCTCCCTCCATCTCTCCTCCTTCCTTCCTTCCTTCCTTCCTTCCTTCCTTCCTTCCTTCCTTCCTTCCTTCCTTCCTTCCTTCCTTCCTTCCTTCCTTCCTTCCTTCCTTCCTTCCTTCCTTCCTCCCTCCCTCCCTTCCTTCCTTCCTCCCACCCTCCCTCCCTCCCTCCATCTCTCCTCCCTCCCTCCTTCTGTCCTTCCTCCCTCCCTCCCTACCCCCTTAGATAAGCATTTTTTTTACATTATCCTTTTCCCAGCGTTCTTGTTTTTTTTCCTGATGATTCTCCGTCGAACATCGATGATCCCATCCAATTATTTTTCTCCATGCGAATTGCATCCTTCTGCATAATTTTGTTCATCTTTAGGGATAAACAATTAAGCTCACTGATGGGTAAAACTTTGTATTAATTAACTTAAATTTATTGTTAATTAACCAACGTTTATTAAGCAAGAGTCATTTACTTAGCACTGCTCAAAATAAAACATGACCTTTCCTTGCCGGAGGGAACAGTGAACTAAAGAATATAAACAAATGCTCAAAAGAAGAGGGAAGTGCCTTACAGCAGACATCGGCAGAATTAATATTAGGGTTGCCAAGTCCCCTGCTTAGCATGCTGGTGCGATGATGTACCATAGAGTTTTCCCTCCCAAATGGCTAGAGCATCTGGGAAAACCATAGAGTTTTCCAGGAAATGCTTAGAGTGGCCCAGCATGGACACCGCCATTTTGATGATGTCACATCTGGGGGATGTCATCGCACCGGCGATGTAGGGGGAGGTTCCTCCTACATCGCTGGGAACCTCTCGGGTGGGGGATTCCCCACAGCCCTAATTCATATCATCAGCCAAGTTGGAAAGGGAGGAATAGATTGGAATTTAAGACTACGGAGGGAGCACTCCAAGGTTTTTTTTTTGTAGCAGGAACTCCTTTGTATATTAGGCCACACCCCTGATGTAGCCAATCCTACTGGAGCTTACAGTAGGGCCCTGTATTAAGAGCTCTGTAAGCTCTTGGAGGATTGGCTACAGCTGAGGTGTGTGGCCTAATAGGCAAAGGAGTTCCTGCTACAGAAAAAGCCCTGGAGCACTCTAATATGTCCTTACTGCATTGAAGACGGGGAGATTTACTTCCAAGGAAACATGTATAGGATCAGGTTGTGAGTCAGCAAAGATGGGGAAAGACTGTGTACAATCTATCCATCTATTATACTTTTATATACCCTTCTTACAAGGATCTTAAGGTAAGAGCATCCGAAGAGCCCTGCTGGATCTCACTGATAGTCCGTCTAGTCCAGCATCCTGTCTCACACAGTAGCCAACCAGTTCCTCTGAAGGGCCAACAACAGGGCACAGAGACAGAGGCCTTCATAAGAACATCAGAAGAGCCCTGCTGGATCAGACCAGAAGTCCATCTAATCCAGCATCCTGTCTCACACAGTGGCCAACTAGTTCCTCTGGAGGAGGGCTAAAAACAGGGCAGAGAGGCCGAGGCCTTCATAAGAACATCAGAAGAGCCCTGCTGGATCAGACCAGTGGTCCATCTAGTCTAGCATCCTGTCTCACATAGTGGCCAACCAGTTCCTCTGGAGGAGGGCCAATAACAGGGCAGAGAGGCTGAGGCCTTCATAAGAACATCAGAAGAGCCCTGCTGGATCAGACCAGTGGTCCATCTAGTCCAGCATCCTGTCTCATACAGTGACCAACCAGTTCCTCTATAGGGCCAACAGCAGGGCTGAGGGTTCTAGGAAAAAAGCCCAAATGGAAACCCCCCCCCCCAAAAAAAAAACCCATGGTCATAAATGCTCACAGGAAAAAAGCCCATATGGAAACATGCCCACATGGCTTATTCTCACCACAACCCTATGAGGTAGGCCTGACTGAGAGAGAATGGGGAGGGGTTAGCCTATATTCATTTAGTGAGCTTCATGGTGCAGTAGAGATTTGAAACTGGTCCTAGTCTAACACAGCAACCTCATCATACTCTATCACTCTTCCTCACGCTGGATACAAACAACCCTATGAGAAAGAGACTCTGGATGTTTGATTGTACAGAATCATTCCATCTCTTTCGTTTAAAACCCTAAAGCTTCAGGAGTGGGACTGGATACACATCTGGAGCAGAGGTCTATCAGTGGCTATAAGCCAGAAGGTACAGCTAGAGCACTGTCTGCAGCAGTGATGCTCTGTATTCTTGGTGCTTGGCAGGGGCTACAGTGTGAGGGCTTCTAGTGTCCTGGCCCCACTGGTGGACCTCCTGATGGCCCTTGGGTTTTGGTCACTGTGTGACACAGTGTTCGACTGGAGAGGCCATTGGTCTGATCCAACATGGCTTCTCTTAAGTTCTTATGTCTGGGGCAGTCTTCTTGGTGCTTGGGGAGTAAGATTGAGTTCGGGCCCCACTGGTGGACCTCTTGATGGCACTTGGGTTTTGGCCACTGTGTGATGGAGTGTTGGACTGGATGGGCCATTGGCCTGATCCAACATGGCTTCTCTTATGTTCTTTTGTCCTTACGATTGCAATCAGACAGCTGTGACCTGAGGGCACTTTCACCACCACCACCTAGCATGTGACCCTGACTCTGAGTAGCCTGACCTCATCTGATCTCGGAAGTTAAGCAGGGCCGAGTCCAGGAATCCTAAAAAGAGGTAGGCGATAAGAAACCACCTTTGAACATCTCTTGCCTTGAAAACCCCATTAGGGGGGTCACCATAAGTAAGCTGCAAGTTGACAGCAATCTCCTTCCTTCCTTCCTTCCTTCCTTCCTTCCTTCCTTCCTTCCTTCCTTCCTTCCTTCCTTCCTTCCTTCCTTCCTTCCTTCCTTCCTTCCTTCCTCCCTCCCTCCCTCCCTCCCTCCCTCCCTCCCTCCCTTCCTTCCTTCCTTCCTTCCTTCCTTCCTTCCTTCCTCCCTCCCTCCCTCCCTCCCTCCCTTCCTCCCTCCCTCCCTTCCTTCCTTCCTTCCTTCCTTTCCTTCCTTCCTTCCTCCCTCCCTCCCTCCCTCCCTCCCTCCCTTCCTTCCTTCCTTCCTTCCTTCCTTCCTTCCTTCCTCCCTCCCTCCCTCCCTCCCTCCCTTCCTTCCTCCCTCCCTCCCTTCCTTCCTTCCTTCCTTCCTTCCTTCCTTCCTTCCTTCCTGGATAATGCACTTCCAACGCACTGCAGCCATGTTTTTCAAGTAGATTTCCCCATTCCAGGCTTCAGTGAATGAGTGCTAAAGTGGATTATCCGAGGTGTGTGAAAGCAGCGCCAGTGTCACTACGAAGAGGCAGACGAGGACAAACCACCTCTCAACGTCTCTTGCTTTGAAAACCCCACAGGGTCGCCATAAATCTATTGTGACATGACGCCACCACCTTCCACCACCCCAAACTGACCTGCATTTGGGGGGCTACTACCCTCTCACCAAGTGTGGTGTAAACCATTAATGTAGTCAGTTCTCAACAAAGCAGGGGTGGAATTCTAGCAGGAGCTCCTTGGCATATTAGGCCACACACCCCTGTTGTAGCCAATCCTCTAAGAGCTTACAAGGCTCTTTTTTGTAAGCTCTTGGAGGATTGGCTACATCAGGGGGTGTGGCTTAACATGCCAAGGAGCTCCTGCTAGAATCCCGCCCCTGCTACAAAGAAAAAGAAATAGAATGTGGCAGGGTTTAAAGAAAATAGATTTCTGATTAGGCATCAAAGGAAAAGGAAACGATAATTGCACATTTATTTAAATAAGCTCAGTTTTTGATGGAAGGCTACACCTCGGGAGAACATTTAGCCTGCGGTGTTGAATACCTTGCTGAAGAGCTAATAATCAAAAAGCTACCAAAGTATATATAGTCCTTGGGGGGGGGGGGATGTTAACTTTGTTTATCTCCCACGTGCTTCCTTCCCCACCGCTGCCATCAAATATTTCCATGACACGTTTTCATAGCTCGCAGTTGCCAAAACAGTCTCGTTCGACAGAATGGATATTGGCGCTCTGGTTTTTGTAAATTCTATGTAGTATCGTCCGAGTCTGCCTTGCATTAAAGGCGAGCCCCGGTTTACATGGAAATGCATAACAATGAACTCCCGTCCTCTCAAGTTGCGGGTGTAACGCTCATCAGGCCGGTTCAAATGTCGGCGGTGATTAGAAGTTATTACCATCTGACAGCTGTTCGGTAGCCGACACAAACCGCGCCGGTTGTTTCCGTCCTGTACCTGGTGCCCGTGTTAGAAAAATTACCACCACAGCTGCCCTTAATTGCCAACAGACTTGACAGACTCGCTGTGGTGCCCAAGGTTTCGGTGAACGCGGACAGCACTTCCTGAGGGGCGATGGGTTCCTTCTCCCTCCAGACTCAGCCCTGTCAGAACCTTTGAGGGAAGTTTGGGTTGGATCGTGTCCCTGGGACTGTCAAAGACCTGGCACCTTTCATCACGTTTATAACATAATTAATGCCACATAAACGCCACATGCGCGCCCTGAAGCGATGGGGAAAGAAACACGCACGAGTTAGAGTTCGTTATTTGCACTCCATTAATGGGCTCTGGGTCTTTGAGCCACGCTGTTCACCTCGAACATATGTGCTTCTGCCGGCGCTGTTGGTAATTAAGGGTAATCTTCGCAGTGCTTTTAACTGAACCATAAAGGAATCCATGGCTTGTTCCACTCTAGGACAAGATGTGAGTCGGATATTATAAATCATTCACATCTTGTGAAGGCTTCCCTTCTCTTCTTTAATGACTGGGTTTTGCTACTCTGGCCCCGTGCTTCTTTACTGGTCAGGCTTGACTACTGTAAAGAAACCTGCCTTGGACTGCCTTTGAGTACAACCAGGGGCAGAATACTAGCAGGAGCTCCTTTGTATATTAGGCCACACACCCCTGATGCAGCCAATTCTCCAAGAGCTTACGGTAGGCCCTGGAATAAGAGCCCTGTAAGTAGAGACATCACCCTGCCAACAAAAGTCCATATAGTCAAAGCGATGGTATTCCCAGTAGTAATGTATAACTGTGAGAGTTGGACCATAAGGAAGGCCGAGCGCAGAAGAATAGATGCTTTTGAGCTGTGGTGCTGGAGAAGACTCTTGAGAGTCCCTTGGACTGCAAGGAGATCAAATCACGCAGTCCTGAGGGAAATCAACCCAGACTTTTCCCTGGAAGGTCAGATGCTGAAGCTCAAATACTTTGGCCACCAAATGAGAAGGGAGCACTCCCTGGAGAAGATCCTGATGCTGAGAAAGACAGAAGGCAAAAAAGAAGGGAACGGCAAAAGATGAGATGGCTGGATAGCGTTACTGATGCAACAAACACGAATTTGAGCAGACTTCGGACAATGGTGGAAGACAGGAGGCCTGGCGTGACTTTGTCCATGGGGTCGCAAAGAGTCGGACTCGACTGTGCGACTGAACAACAACAAAAAAGCTCTTGGAGGATTGGTTACATCATGTGTGGCCTCATATGCAAAGGAGCTCCTGCTAGAATTCCACTCCTGAATACAACCATTCAGAATGCAGCTCTTGGCACAGCTAAACGAGGCAACCAGTCCTCAAGCTGATGTATCCAGGACCTACCTTGGGCCATCATTAAAGAGGGATAGAAACCCCTTAGAAGAGGAGAATTTCCTCATGGGGGACAGAGTGACCAGTTGCTACTAGCCATGGTGACTAAAGGGAACCTCCACATTCAGAGAGAAAACCTCTGAAAAGGAGTGCTAGGAGACAACATCAGAGGAAGGTCTCAGCTTCTTTGCTCAGCTGTCAGCCCTTCATGTGAGACAGGATATTGGACTGGATGGACCTTCACTGGTCTGATCCAGCAGGGCTCTTCTGTTATTCTTATAAAGGCCTCGGACTCTCTCAGCTCCACCAATCTCGCAGGGTGTCCGTTGTGGGGGAAGAAGATAAAGGAGATTGTAAGCCGCTTTGAGACTCTGATTCAGAGAGAAGGGCAGGGTATAAATCTACGGTCTCCTCCTCCTCTTTCTTCTTCTTCTTCTTCTTCTTCTTCTTCTTCTTCTTCTTCTTCTTCTTCTTCTTCTTCTTCTTCTTCTTCTTCTTCTTCTTTTTCCATTCTCAGCTGCCAGTCATTAATATATGAACCCTCTTTTTCTGAGCAACGGAGCTAGGCCAGTTGGAAAATGGAATGATTGCAATTGCGCGTTGACTTGCCTCCAATTTCAGCTCAAAGCGTTTCGATTCAGTTCCAACCTTAAAAGCCATTTCTGGCCCAGGACCTACAGACTGCTGCTGGAGGAACCCGGCATGCCAATTAAAGTCCAGCCAACAAAGGCTTTTGACGATTCCAACTTTCCATCAAGACCGAGTAAAATGTGCCGGGTCAAGTGTATTGGCTGCCGGAGCTCCACCTCTCTGGAATTTCCTTCCAGAAATTAAATGAGTAGGTTCTCTAGTGGATTTTCACAGGTGTGTGTTTTTTTTCTTTTAAAGATTAGCTTTTTTAATTCGATCAAGTGTGAATTTCTGGAAATAGCACTACAAAACACAGAAGAGTGGGGGGAAGGGCATTTGTGGTTTTTTGGCCATTAAGTCACAGCAGACATATGGGGAGAGCCAGTTTGTGGTTGTGGTGAAGTGCATGGACTCTTAGCTGGGAGAACCAGGTTTGATTCCCCACTCCTCCACTTGCAGCTGCTGGAATGGCCTTGGGTTAGCCATAGCTATCGCAGGAGTTGTCCTCGGAGAGCCCTCTCAGCCCCACCCACCTCACAGGGTGCCTGTTGTGGGGGGAGAAGATATAAGACATTGTAAGCTGCTCTGAGTCTCTGATTCAGAGAGAAGGGCGGGGTATAAATCTGCAGTCTTCTTCTTTTCAAGGCAACAGATGCTCAGAAATGCCTCTGTGTAGCAACCCTGGACTTCCTCGGTGGTCTCCCACCGAAGTATTCACCAGGGCTGACCCTGCTTAGCTTCAGAGATCTGATGAGATAGGGCCAGCCTGGGTCTTCCAAGTCAAGACAAGAGACATTCAGAGGTGGCTTGCCACTGCCTGCCTCTGCTCAGCAACCCTGAACTTCCTTGGTGGTCTCCCATCCAAGCACTAGCCAGGGCTGACCCTGCTTAGCTTCTGAAATTGAATGACACTGGGCTAGCTTGGGCCATCCAGGACAAGGCAAGAGATGTTCAGAGGTGGTTTGCCATTGCCTGTCTCTGTGTAGCAGCCCTGGACTTCCTTGGTGGTCTCCCATCCAAGTACTCACCAGGGTTGACCCTGCTTAGCTTCAAAAATCTAATAAGATCAGTTTAGCCAGGGCCATCCAGATCATGGAAGATGAACAGAGATGGTTTGCCATTGCCTGCCTCTACATAGCAACCATGGACTTCCTTGGTGGTCTCCCATCCAAGCACTAACCAGGGCTGAAGCTGCTTAGCTTCTGGGATTGCATGACACTGGGCTAGCTTGGGCCATCCAGGACAAGGCAAGAGATGTTCAGAGGTGGTTTGCCATTGCCTGCCTCTGCGTAGCAACCCTGGACATCCTCGGTGGTCTCCCACCCAAGTATTCACCAGGGCTGACCCTGCTTAGCTTCTGAGATCTAATGAGACTGGGCTAGCCTGGGCCACTCAGGTCAAGGTGTCCCCCAGGTTATGCAGTAAAAAAACAACAACAACTAGGGCAAGTATAATATGGTGGGTTCCATACAACGATGAGGCGAGGTGGTAGTGCAACATTAGCTCTTTATTGAGTTCAGCATACTCAAGGCTAAGCATGACCACTGAACTGCCAACGGGGCCAACTATATACACACCCGTGTTCCCATGTAAGCATTTGACTCGTCCATTCAAATCAGTAGAGAGCCCGTGATTGGAGCAGGGCAGCAGGGCTTAGGAGCTTGCTGCCTTGTTCCCAAGTCCCCAAGCTCTGACCGTCAGGCTCCAATGAGCTAGGCAGGAGCACCCAGCTCAGTTCTCACTTGAGTCCACATACATTACAGCAAGTAAGGTAACGACGCTCTCTGGGAACACAACTTCTCTATGACCTCACAGGCCTGGTCCACAGCACAAAAGAGACCAGATCAGAAAGGCGAAAGGACAGCCAGGCTAAGGAGGGCAGGATGAAGGCAAGTCCTTATTCTATCTTAAGTTATGGTGACTCCTAAGGGTTTTCATGGCAAGAGACCCTGAGAAGTCTCTTGCCTGCCTCTGTGTAGCAACCCTACATTTCCTTGGATATATTCCTTGCCCCCTTCACTTGGAGTCTCAAAGTAGCTTACAATTACCTTCCTTTTCTCTCCCCACAACCACCCATACGGTTGCCAAGTCTGGCTTGGAAACTTCCTGGAGATTTGAGGGCAGTGCCTGGGAGGACGGGGTCTGTGGAGAGGAGAGGGCTCCGTCAGGAAGTGATGTCATAGGGTCTGCCTCCGACGCTGTCATTTCCTCCAAGAGGCAACTCTTCTTTGTAGCCTTCCCGGCGGCCATTTTGATGGAGTCTCTTTTCATCTCCCTCTCCCACCAGCTTCCTCGTCAGAATTATCGAAGTCTGCCAAGCTGCATAAGGAACCAAACCAGGGCTTTTTTTGTAGCAGGAACTCCTTTGCATATTAGGCCACACACCCCTGATGTAGCCAATCATCCAAGAGCTTCCAGGGCTCTTCATCCAGGGCCTACTGTAAGCTCTTGGAGGATTGGCTACATCAGGGGTGTGTGGCCTAATATGCAAAGACACTCCTGCTAGAAAAAAAGCCCGGCTGAACTCAAGAGACCCAAAAAGTCAGCTGGGTATGCTTAGCCTGGAGAGGAGGTGGCTGAGAGGTGATATGATCACCATCTTCAAGTACTTGAAGGGTTGTCATCTAGAGGATGGTGCGGAATTGTTTTCTGTGGCCCCAGAAGGCAGGACCAGAACCAATGGGATGAAATTAAATCAAAAGAGTTTCCGGTTCAACATTAGGAAGAACTTCCTGACTGTTAGAGCGGTTCCTCTGTGGAACAGGCTTCCTCAGGAAGAGGTGGGCTCTCCTTCTTTGGAGGTTTTTCAACAGAGGCTAGATGGCCATCTGACAGCAATGAAGATCCTGTGAATTTAGTGGGAGGTATTTGTGAGTTTCCTGCGTTGTGCAGGGGGTTGGACTACACCGCAACATAGACTGATTGAAGAAGCAATTCCACACCGCCCCCCCCACAGCTACTGTCACATTTATTTTGGGGAAAACACTTCCAAAGTGCAGCTTTTTCACCCAGTACGCATATCTTCGAACATGGTAGGAACTTCGAGCGCATAATACTTACCTTTACAACACCTCCTGCGTGAGCTTGATGGAACGTTTGCCTGTAACCACTTCGTCACACGTAGGCTCATTATAACGAGCTTTGAGTTGCACCTCAACCTTTGAGAGGACTTCAGCGATAACTTATCGGGAGGTGTTCATCTGACTGCAAATTACTCAGGCTCGGGAAACAGGTTTTTAGCTGCTGTCAGGCAGCTTGGGTGACTGGCACGTTGTCATCTCCATAACACACCTAAAAATGAAAGTGCCAAAAACCATAAGCCACTCGAGTGAAGTATATTCCCCGCCCCCCCCCCCCCCCGATGATACGCTACTTCATTAGGACGGAGTGCCACAAATTCAGCATTTTGATTAGCAAGTGGCGTGCAAAGCTCATTTAATATCTCGAGATGTATGTGCGCATCTTGATGAATTTCTTCACATGTTATGGGAATTGAGAGATCTGCTTGTGTCCTGGAATGTGGGAAATACGTGCCTACCTTTCACTGTACATGGTGTGTACCGTGGAAATATATAGCGACACCCTAAACAGAGTTATATCCAGTTTGGTGTAGTGGTTAAGTGCGCGGACTCTTATCTGGGAGAACCGGGTTTGATTCCCCACTCCTCCACTTGCACCTGCTGGAATGGCCTTGGGTCAGCCATAGCTCTGGCAGAGGTGGTCCTTGAAAGGGCAGTTGCTGGGAGAGCCCTCTCAGCCCCACCCACACAAGGTGTCTGTTGTGGGGGAGGAAGATAAAGGAGATTGTGAATCGCTCTGCGACTCTGAGATTTGGAGTGGAGGGCGGGATACAAATCCAATATCTTCTTCTTCATCATCTTCTAACGATCTTGAGTTCTAAATGTATAACATGGTTTGACTCTGGATAGCCCAGGTAAGCTGGGTTTTATCAGTTTTCAGAAACTGAGATGTAAAAGTGATCGTAACGCTTGGGAGCAGTGACCATAACGTTATTGATTTCACCATTTGTATAAATAAAGAGTTGCCCCAAAAGACCAGCACAACCATGTTTAACTTTAATAGGGGTAAATTTTCTGAGATGATGAGGCATGTGAAGAGGAAACTGAAAGGAAAGGTAAATATAGTCAAAACCCTTGGGGAATCTTGGAGGCTAATTAAAACTACAATCCTAGAAGCTCAGATAAATATATATACCACAAGTTAGGAAAGGCACAAACAGGTATAAGACAAGGCCTGCATGGTTAACAAACAAAGTAATGGAAGCTGTAAAAGGTAAGAAGGACTCCTTTAAGTGGTGGAAAGCTAGTCCAAATGAGATTAATAAAAGGGAACACAGGCTGTGGCAAATCAAATGCAAGACTGTGATCAGGCAGGCAAAAAGGGACTATGAGGAGCATATTGCAAAAAACATAAAGATCAACAATAATTTTTTTTTTCAAATATAATAGAAGCAGGAAACCAGCCAGGGAGGCAGTGGGGCCCTTGGATGACCAAGGGGTCAAAGGATTACTGAAGGAGGATAGGGAAATGGCTGAGAAGCTGAATGCATTTTTTGCCTCCGTCTTCACTGTGGAAGATGAGAAGTGTTTGCCTGCTCCAGAACCACTAATTTTGGAAGGGGTGTTGAAAGACCTGAGTCAGATTGAGGTGACAAGAGAGGAGGTCCTACAACTGATAGACAAATTAAAAACGAATAAGTCACCAGGTCCGGATGGGCCATGTTGGATCCAGTCCAACACTCTATGTCACATAAGAACATAAGAGAAGCCATGTTGGATGGACCTCTGCTCCATATTTTTATCCAATCCCCTCTTGAAGCTGGCTATGCTTGTAGCCGCCACCACCTCCTCTGGCAGTGAATTCCACATGTTAATCAACATTTGTGTGAAGAGATACATTTTCTAATATTTTCCCCACAAGAAAAAAAGAGAGGAAAAAATATCCCAAGCATATAGAGCAAACAGATGGAAATCTTCCTCATGCCACTTTGGCTACATAGGAGAAAGTCATTTAAACAGTATGATGGGAGTAAGGTTTGATGATGACCATTTTAATTCAAGAACTTTAAGGTAGATGCTGAGCTGATAGAATTTAGCACTCCTTCTGGTGATGTCAGGAGCAAGTGACATATCCAAAATGAGTTAGGCAAAGGAGTTGTGATAATGAGCTCCAAGGCGCAGAGCGGTAAAGCTGCAGTACTGCGTTCCGAACTCTCTGCTCACAACCTGAGTTCGATCCTGGCAGAAGCTGGGCTTAGGTCACCAGTTCAAGGATCACTCAGCCTTCCATCCTTCCGAGGTCAGTAAACTGAGTCCGCAGCTTGCTGGGGGGAAAGTGTAGATGATTAAGCAAGGCAATGGCAAACCAACCCGTAAAAAGTCTGCCGTGAAAATGTCATGATGCGACATTATCCCAGAGTCAGAAACGACTGGTGCTGGCACAGGGGACTATCTACCTTTTTTTAATGAGCTCCAGCACCTCTTTCCCCACAAAATGACCCCCGTTGTCAACTCTAAGTTCAGCAGACATATTTAACAGATCCAGAAGATCAAAGTGAGAAGACTCATCGGCCCGTCAGGAATATCTGAGCCCTCCCATGTGAAACACAAGTTCCGTCTCCTACATTCTGCGCATTAGTGTGTTTATATCACGTTATCGTTTCATTATGTTCGATATTACGGCGCTTGTCACAGTTCAGTGCACCGAGTGATGACATGGGGAAAAAGGCTTGTTTCCTGTGTTATCTGCCGAAATCTTTCCGGCAAACGCTCACCCGAGCGCACATGTTCCCTAATTAAGTCCATCCAAAGAAAATAACAGCGACTTACAAGCCCGTAGCATGTTGCTTTCTGGCAAGAGATTTGAAGACAGGCATTTCTGCAAATGAGCATTGCTCTGGCACGGAAACGGGATTCCTCTCCCACCCCCGCTCAATTTTCTTTCTTCTTCTCTTGTGTTTGTAAACCGGGAGGCACGCATGCTAGCCCCGGTGCCGGCTTCATTTATTTGTAAGCCTCGCGACAAGATGGCCGTGGAAATGGCTTATTGGAGGTCATTACCCTATTGATTAAATAATGTGGTGAAAAGGGCAAGGGAATGCAGCACTGAGAAGATTAGTGCCGGACACTTTGCAAATGAGACGGCGGAAAGGCTGTGAAGCCTTCAGGATCAGCGGGTAATTAGTAAGCAAGCAGGAATGAAAATAATGGGTGTAGGATGAAGCAATTACAGAGGAAAAAAACAGATTCGCAGGCCTCCTTCTGCTTTTTCTGAAGGAGAAGAAGGAGAAGGAGAAGATGTTGGATTTATACCCTGCCCTTTACTACAAATCTCAGAATCTCAGAGCAGCTCACAATCTCCTTTACCTTCCCCCCCACCACAACAGACACCCTGTGAGGTGGGTGGGGCTGAGAGAGCTCTCCCAGCAGCTGCCCTTTCAAGGGCAACCTCTGCCAGAACTATGGCTGACCCAAGGCCATTCCGGCAGCTGCAAGTGGAGGAGTGGGGAATCCAACCTGGTTCTCCCAGATAAGAGAGCTATGGCTGACCCAAGGCCATTCCAGCAGCTGCAAGTGAAGGAGTGGGGAATCAAACCCGGTTCTCCCAGATAAGAGAGCTCTGGCTGACCCAAGGCCATTCCAGCAGCTGCAAGTGGAGGAGTGGGGAATCCAACCTGGTTCTCCCAGATAAGAGAGCTATGGCTGACCCAAGGCCATTCCAGCAGCTGCAAGTGAAGGAGTGGGGAATCAAACCCGGTTCTCCCAGATAAGAGAGCTCTGGCTGACCCAAGGCCATTCCAGCAGCTGCAAGTGAAGGAGTGGGGAATCAAACCCGGTTCTCCCAGATAAGAGAGCTCTGGCTGACCCAAGGCCATTCCAGCAGGTGCAAGTGGAGGAGTGGTGGAATCAAACCCGGTTCTCCCAGATAACAGAGCAATGGCTGACCCAAGGCCATTCCAGCAGGTGCAAGTGGAGGAGTCGGGAATCAAACCCGGTTCTCCCAGATAAGAGAGCTATGGCTGACCCAAGGCCATTCCAGCCGCTGCAAGTGGAGGAGTGGGGAATCCAACCCGGTTCTCCCAGATAAGAGAGCTCTGGCTGACCCAAGGCCATTCCAGCAGGTGCAAGTGGAGGAGTGGGGAATCAAACCCGGTTCTCCCAGATAAGAGAGCTATGGCTGACCCAAGGCCATTCCAGCAGCTGCAAGTGGAGGAGTGGGGAATCAAACCCGGTTCTCCCAGATAAGAGAGCTATGGCTGACCCAAGGCCATTCCAGCAGCTGCAAGTGGAGGAGTGGGGAATCAAACCCGGTTCTCCCAGATAAGAGTCCGCCTACTTAACCACGACACCAAACTAGCTCTCAATGAGACCTCTAGCTGTAGAGTTGGTCCTGGGGTACTAGAGTTGCCAGCTTTGCGTTGGGAAATACGTAGAGATTTGGGGGGGTGGAGTCTGAGGAGGGTGGGGTTTGGGGAAGGGAGGGACTTCAGTGGGGGATAACGCCACATGGCCCACCTCCTAAAGCAGCTATTTGCTCCAAGTGGGCTGATCTTCATTGCCATTACTTGGAGGTTGAATGCATGAGAGCTCACAGCATGAGATGGGAAAATACCAAAATGCAACCATGACATAACAATTTGGGGAGGGATGGTGACTCAGTGGTAGAGCAACTGCTTGGTAAGCAGAAGGTTCCAGTTTCAATCCCCGGCATCAACAACTCAAAAGGGTCCAGGCAAGTAGGCATGAAAAACCTCAGCTTGAGACCCTGGAGAGCCGCTGCCAGTATGAGTAGACAATACTGACTTTGATGGACTGAGGGATGGGGAGGGACGGTGGCTCAGTGGTAGAGCATCTGCTTGGTAAGCAGGAGGTCCCAGGTTCAATCCCCAGCATCTTCAACTTAAAAGGTCCAGGCAAGTAGGCATGAAAAACCTTCACTTGAGACCTGGAGAGCTGCTGCCAGTCTGAGTAGACAATACCAACTTTGATGGACCCAGGGTCTGATTCAGTAGAAGGCAGCTTCATATGTTAATATATAATTAATTATAAGACAAATAATGCTTAGAACGGACACAAGGAAGGAAACAGAAAACAACAACTAATGGTGACCCGGTTCTTACCTCTCACCGACAGGGGGATGGAGAGTGCCTTCTGGGAAAGGGAGGAGCTCCACTACAAGCAGTCAGAGACATTGCATATGGATGCTCTGGTTTAAGGGCAAAACTCTATTGTAAAATTGCCCTCAGACTTCCCTTTTGAGATGACATTACTTCCATGTGACATCATTGTGTTGGCAATGTTGTTGTTTGGGGTGGGGTTCCCCCCACCAGCCAGTTGACCAGAAGCCCCCCAAAGTGGAGGATCCCCCGCTCAGATCTAGGGACTGGTAACCCTACCTTGGTTCTTTGGTATGCCCTGCTTTTTCCCATGTTCCTTTTTCCCTAAGCTAAAACAGTCCCAGCAGACTTTAAAAATTACATTCCCACAGCTTCTGTGTGGCTTCAGGGAAGTGAGTCTGGGTTTCCTAGACCTCACTTATTAAAAATGTGTTATGTGGTTTCACCGTAACGAAAAACAAGGTTCTCTGAGGTTCAAGCTTGTTGAGAATAATGGTGGCTAGGCTAACTTCTTCCAATCTAAAATATTCCTTACTCTTCTTAGACTGTCTTCTCCTGATAATATCTCCTGCTCTTTCCCAATATCTACCTTTTCTACTCCCATTCCCCAAACCCATTCATTACCTGAGTACATTGCTCAAAAACATGGAAATTCCATTTAGCTAACATGGTTAAGAGCTTCCAGTAAAATAATCCTTCATGGATTTGTCTAATATCTTTGAAAAAGCTAAGAGAAGAACTCAATAGAATGCTGTTGTGCTTTGTCTTGAAAGGGATTGGGGTGGAAAATGTGGAGAAGAGCAGAAATCTGACCGTCCAATGAGAGTAAGTCCAGTGGTATCATTATTCAAGGTGTCATAGCAGTGCCCACCAGACCCTTGATCAACAACATGGCACTTTTGAGTAGTCAGTAGGCACTAGCTGGTCACATTGCCAAGCGTGAGGAGAAATTTGTTTACCTCACAAATTGGTCTTAAAATCTTGGGAGGGGAGGTAGTTGAATATTTTTTGTCGGAAAAGTTGGTTTTGATCTTGGGAAGGAGAGTGAGTAGGATTTTGTTTTTCTACCTCAGAAGATGGTCTTGATCTTGAGATGTGGGGTTAGTAGGAATTTTTTTACCTCACAAATTGGCCTTGATCTTCAGAAGGGATATGAGTAGGACTTTTTTACCTTACAAACTGGCAATCTTGGGAAGGGAATGAGTAGGTTTCTTTTCTTTTCTTTCTCTTTACCTCATAAATTGGCCTTAATCTTTAGAAGTGGGGTTGGTAGGAGATATATATAACCTCAGAAGATGGTCTTGATCTTAGGAAGAGAGGTTAGTAGGATTTTTCCCCTCACAAGTTGGCCTTGAACTTACAAATGAGGGTTAGTAGGGTTTTTTTTATTTAATATACAAATTGGCTTTGGTTTTGGAAATGGGGTTTTCACTTGCTCCACTTCGAAAGTTGTGGAGAACATAATTAGGTAGGTTCATATTGGGTCCATTTGCTTTGTTAGGTTTCACCAATCATCCATGTGATTAAAGCATTTTAAGGCCCAAACAGAGCATCCTGAGGTATTCATTGAAGGGGATATTCCTCAAACCAGGTCCTCAGTTGCTTCTGGGAACCTTTGGGGCTGCCATTTACCCAAAGGCTTTATATTTGAATAAGCGTTTGGCAGGAAGGAAAATAACATGACAAGACTCAAAGAAAAGGTGGGCTCAGCCAGGTAATTCATAGACTGAAGAAGCCTGGCCCCTCCACACCCCAGGAGTTCTCAGATAGCTGAGTATCAGATTATTAGTCATTTTGCCTGCTGCTGATTTCAGGGCCGGCTTGCCCTGAACGCCTAGTTTGCCTAGGGCACCGGAAGGGGGCGAGCCGAATTGGGCTCTCCTTTCCCTCCCTGTAGCCAAGACAAATGCCTAGTTTACTCCCCCCCCCACCACCAATAGTAAAAATCAGCCTGATTTTTACTATTGTGGTAAAGTTATAGTTCTTAATATTTTGCCAGTAATAGCATCTGCTCTCATTGTTCTTAATGCAGTGTAGAATAAAATCATAGGATAGGCCATGCCGCTTTGGGATGCAGGTCCAATATTTTGGAATATTTCCCTATCTCAAAACTAGAAAACAGAAGAAAAAAAAACCCAGCTGAACAAACAGAGAGGGAGTAGAAATTTCCACCCAGCAGCGCTATGTTTCTATTTGTGTGCATTGTTTTTTAAAATGCAAAAGAACATACCTGCACCTCAAAAGTGGTACACTCCATATTGCCACTCCAGTGTCCCCCCACATCATGTGTAAACGAAGCCTAAAC
Source organism: Heteronotia binoei (assembly GCF_032191835.1). NCBI lineage: Eukaryota > Metazoa > Chordata > Lepidosauria > Squamata > Gekkonidae > Heteronotia > Heteronotia binoei. The sequence goes on from NW_026800037.1 coordinate 138,363, forward strand.
TCCTTAGGACATCTTTTAATTAATTCCAATAAAGAACTAGTATTGTACTTATAGTCTTAGAGATTAGATTCAAATCCCTGTTGTCAGGGGTGGAATTCTAACAGGAGCTCCGTTGCATATTAGGCCACATACCCCTGATGTAGCCAATCCTCCAAGAGCTTACAAGGCTCCTTTTTTGTAAGCTCTTGGAGGATTGGCTACATCAGGGGTGTGTGGCCTAATATGCAAAGGAGGTCCTGCTAGAATTCCACCCCTGCCCATTCTGAAGATGAAGGAAGAAGAGGAGGAAGAAGATGAGAAGAAGAATTTATACTCACCTTTCACTACCTGAAGGAGCCTCAGAGTGGCTTACAATCTCCTTCCCTTCCCACAACAGACACTCTCTGAAGCAGGTGGGGCTGAGAGAACTCTGAGAGAGCTGTGACTGGCCCAAGGTCACCCAGCCGGATGTGGACAGAGGCATGGGGAATCAAACCCAGTTCTCCAGTTTAGTCAGCCACGGCTCTTAACCATTACACCATGCTGACTCTGACTGGATGACCCTGGGCCGTCATTTATTCTCAGCATAACCTACTTCACAGGGTTATGAAGATAAAACGGAGGAAGAGGGGAATGGCGTAACCCACTTTGGGTCCCTACCGGATATAAACAATGTATAGGACAAGACAGGATATACACAATGTAAATAAACAAAATAATAATAAGACGAATCCACTAATGTGAGCTTTTGTGCATGAAAAGCACAACTTCATCAAACAGAATTGTTGATCTTCAAGATGTCACCGGACTCCAACTTTGTTCAGTTGCTTCAGACCAACATGGCTGCCTGCCTGGATCTTTGAATCCACTAATGCCACTTTTGATTAAACATGCTAGACAGTCTTTGTTACTCATTGTGTTGTGTCCTAGGCTCAAATGGGAGAACTGTTACTTTTGGAGGGAAGCTGAACAAGCCAAGCTTGTACTCCACACCAGGGTTCCAGAGAAGGCCTAAGCGTGCCCAATCAGGGGAAGGATTGAAACATAAGTAGCCAATTAACATCTAGGCTCATACTGTACCCTGATAGGCCCTTAGGCCCCTGTAAATAGCCAATCCATGTACATAGTTAAGGACCAATCAGAAGGGGGCAAGAATTGTATAAAGGAGCGGGAGGTTTGAATAGAGCTCAGTCTGTGTTTGTGTTCCTGAAGTAAAGCTTCCTGAAATCACTCTCCGACTCTGGTCTCTTACTGCGTCGACCCCAGTACTTTACACATTGGTTACAAAGGCCTTGGAGTTGTGGATAGGGTTTGCAGGTCCAATTCCAGAAAAATCTGGGGACTTTGGGGGCGGAACCAGGAGACTTTAGGACTGGAGCCAGGAGACTTTGGGGGTGGAGCTTGGAGCAAGGTTGTGCCAAGCGTGAATGAACTCCAAAGGGAGTTCTGGCCATCACATTTAAAGGGACCGCACACTTTTAATGCTTTCCCTCTGTTGGAAATAATGGAGAATAGGAGCAACTTCTTAAGGGGCTCATAGAATTAGACCCCCTGGTCCAATCTTTTTGAAACATCGAGTGTCTTTTGAGGAGAGGGACCGGATGCCATGCTGTAAACGTGGGGCCTCTACATCAAAAACAGCTCCCCTAGAGCCCCAGATACCCGTGGCTCAATTCTCCATTATACCCTACGGGAATCGGTCTCCCGCAGACATTTCCCTCCCCCTTCCATTTTCTGATGTCCCTGAAGTGGGGAGGGCCTCCAAACGGGGGGATCCCCTGCCCCCACCTGGGGATTGACAATTGTGGATGCAGGCGTTATTGGAGGGATCCCCTCCTCCTGGAGGGAAAAAAAAAAGTCATATTGGAGGATTACAGACCACTGGCTTGAGGTGGCATGAAGCTGTTCCAAAGGGAGCCAGCAGGAAAAGGGGCAGACGAGAAGCATCCAGATGGCACATGGTCCACCCCTGGAACAGGGACGGGCTGTGTGTGCTCTGGAGAACTTTCCAGAGCGTTTGTGCACCTCCTGGCTGCTACCCAGGTGCTTCCCATCCATCCAGATGGCTGGGAAGCGCCTTGAAGCCATCTCAGAATTTAGGCACCACTTTGTAAGTGGTACCTTTCCGAAGTGGCTTGGACCTGGCCCCAGGTGGGCTGTGGTCGAGATGGGGATGGGAGGCAGATGTGCACATGTGGACGCACTTTTTTTGGTCCTCCCGCCTGTAGTCCCCAGGGCGGCTTAAAGCACCCATCTGTATTCACCCATTTAGTGCCACTTTCCCACCGAGTGCCGTTTTCAAGTGTTTCAAAGTGAGTGAAAAATCAATTGTACTTTGTTTCACTTGCAAGAACGGAGGGGGGTTCTCCTGCCTTCTCCTTTCTTCTTTTTTTCTTAAAAGGGAAAAAAAAATCTAAAACATCCATTTCTGTGCCAGAAACGGAGCGAAACTGCTGAGTTGGCCAAGGCTATAAATTGAACCGGTCCTTTTTTACCTCGCTCGGCGATGGGAAAGCATCCTTCTGCCACTGAACTGGCACGCGTTACTGGATCGAGTGTGACTATTAACGGGAAATCAGGAAAGTACATTATCACTCCGCTGCTGTCATTACCAGAGGGCTTTGCGGTGAACTATGGCGTTCAGGAAAGCTAAGCCACAAAGACGGGACGAAAAATGGGAGACTTAATGGAAGATAATATATATAAATATATAAATGTATCTACTACTGACAAAAAGAAATGGGGAGATGTATTAAGGGTTTCTGAAGGCATCTGGCATACCCGTGGTTATTTTAGAAAAAAGATACAAATAGACAGAGACACTCATCATTCTTCTGGAAGCCAACAAGAGTCAATTCCGACCAAGGGCCCTGTCTAATCAGTTCTGGAACCTGTCAAGCGAGCTTGTGTCAACCTTAAATCTAACGAGGGTTTTGTGTGGAGGAAAATTCACAAGGGGAGGGTTTTAGAGCGAACGTCTTCCTGGATTCAACTGGAATCTTAAGGAGAAGGTGGGAGAGTCAGTTTGGTGTAGAGTCAGTTTGGTGTAGTGGTTAAGTGTGCGGACTCTTATCTGAGAGAACCGGATTTGATTCCCCACTCCTCCACTTGCAGCTGCTGGAATGGCCTTGGGTCAGCCATAGCTCTGGCAGAGGTTGTCCTTGAAAAGGCAACTGATGTGAGATTCCTCTCAGCCCTACCCACCTCACAGGGTGTCTGTTGTGGGGAAGAAAGATAAAGGAGATTGTGAGCTGGTCTGTGACTCTAAGATTCGGAGTGGAGGGTGGGATATAAATCCAATGTCTTCTTCTTCTTCGCCATCTATGGAAATTTATCACTTTTTCAATAAATTGAAAGAAAAAGGATATATCTGGTGTACATCTGAAATGACGTTGAGCCGTATGGGAGGATAAGGACAGAAGAAGAGCCCTGCTGGATCTGAGACTCCAAATGAAGAGAGGGGTATCAATCCAATCTCCTCCTCCACTTGCAGCTGCTGGAATGGTCTTGGGTCAGCCATAGCTCTTGTAGGAGTTGTCCTTGAAAGGGCAGCTTCTGGGAGAGCTCTCCCAGCCCTACCTACCTCACAGGGTGTTTGTTGTGGGGGAGGAAGGGAAAGGAGATTGTGAGCCACTCTGAGACTCTTGAGATTCAGAGTGCAGGGTGGGATACAAATCCAATGTCATCGTCGTCATCATCTACTTCTTCTTCCCGGGAGTCCTGTATTCCCCCCCTTCTCAAGCAACATTTCATGGAGATAGTGGTCTACAATGGGAGAGGGGAGGCAAGAAAATTCCACATGGTCATTGAGAAAATTTAGCTTGGATCCAACCCTGTCTGCTCACTCAGGTCATCTTCGTAGACTCTGTTTTGGTTGCTTCCTCCATCTCAAGCTAGACAGGTGATGACCTGAGGAAGAGCCTTCTTGGCTGTGGCACCCAAACTTGGAAAAACTCTCCCCAGGAGCGTTTGTCTATCTCCCTCTATCCGTGCCTTTCACCAGGAGGTGAAGACTTCTTAGTTTCATCTGATTTCCCTCCCACAGCGTTTGCTCACCCTCCTTCTCTTGCTTGTCTATGTTTTTAATTGAATTATTTTATGATTTTAATTACTCAAATGATTCAATGTTGTTGTTGTGTTGTACATTCGCCATGTTGTAGAGCCTGACTTCTGGCATAGAAACGTTTCAAATAAATGGATCACGGGCAACAATGATCCATGCAACCGTTTCCTCGAGACTAGACGACTGTAACACCCTCTACATGGGGCTACCCTTGACTCAAATTCGGAGGCTGCAACTGGTGCAAAACTCAACAGTCAGGTTGTCAATGGAGCTAGCTGTATGAGAACACATTCAGCCTGTGCTGGAAACGTTACCTTGGTTGCCTGTGGCATTCCAGATTCGCTTCGAGGTGCTGGTCATAATCTTTAAAGCCCTATATGGCCTGGGACCTGCCTACCTTCAGGACCACCTCTCCCTATACATGCCCCAGAGAGCACTACATTCAGGGTCCCAAAATCCTCTTAAGATCCCTGTACCGAAAGAAGCTAGATTGCCCACCACCAGAGCCAGAGCCTTCTTCGCTGCGGCACCCAAACTTGGAAAAACTCTCCCTAGGAGCATTTGCCTATCTCCCTCTATTTGTGCCTTTCACCAGGAGGTGAAGACTTCTTAGTTCCATCTGATTTTTTAATTGAATTATTTTATGATTTTAATTACTCAAATGATTCAATGTTGTTGTTGTGTTGTACATTCGCCATGTTGTAGAGCCTGACTTCTGGCATAGAAACATTTCAAATAAACGGATCATGGGCAACAATGACCCATGCAACGGTTTCCTCGAGACTAGACGACTGTAACACCCTCTACATGGGGCTACCCTTGACTCAAATTCGGAGGCTGCAACTGGTGCAAAACTCAACAGTCAGGTTGTCAATGGAGCTAGCTGTATGAGAACACATTCAGCCTGTGCTGGAAACGTTACCTTGGTTGCCTGTGGCATTCCAGATTCGCTTCGAGGTGCTGGTCATAATCTTTAAAGCCCTATATGGCCTGGGACCTGCCTACCTTCAGGACCACCTCTCCCTATACATACCCCAGAGAGCTCTACATTCAGGGTCCCAAAATCGTCTTAAGATCCCTGTACCGAAAGAAGCTAGATTGCCCACCACCAGAGCCAGAGCCTTCTTCGCTGCGGCACCCAAACTTGGAAAAACTCTCCCTAGGAGCATTTGCCTATCTCCCTCTATTTGTGCCTTTCACCAGGAGGTGAGGACTTCTTAGTTTCGTCTGATTTTTTAATTGAATTATTTTATGATTTTAATTACTCAAATGATTCAATGTTGTTGTTGTGTTGTACATTCGCCATGTTGTAGAGCCTGACTTCTGGCATAGAAACATTTCAAATAAACGGATCATGGGCAACAATGATCCATGCAACGGTTTCCTCGAGACTAGACAACCGTAACACCCTCTACATGGGGCTACCTGTCTGCTCCCTCCGGTCATTGAATTATTTTATGATTTTAATTACTCAAATGATTCAATGTTGTTGTTGTGTTGTTGTGTTGCTCACCCTCCTTCTCTTGCTTGTCTGCGTTTTTAACTGAATTATTTTATGATTTTAATTACTCAAATGATTTTTCTTCTTCTTCTTCAGAGCCTTCTCAGTAATAGCCCCCGCTCTGTGGAATGCCCTCCCTGAAGACATCAGGGCCCTGCGGGACCTGCCACAGTTCCGCAGGGCCTGTAAGACCGAACTGTTCAAACTCGCTTTCGACAGTTAAGGAGAGGTGGGTATTCTTCCACAGCACCGATAATCTCACTGAAACCAATTGAACTGAAGTCAGAACATCAGAATAACCAGAACATCAATATGCACCTTGGACTTTTTTAATGAAATGTAAAATGTATGGAAACGATTTTATTGCTTATTGTGTTTTTTTAAATATTTAATGTTGCTTTTAACTGTTGCTGGCTGCCCTGAGCCCATTGGGGAGGGCAGAATATAAATTTGATAAATAAAATAAAATAAAATAAGAAATAATACAGGACATTTTTTATAGAAAAAGTCTAGCAGGGACTGATTTAGGGGGAGGTATTGTTGAGTTTCCTGGATGGTGCAGGGGGTTAGACTAGATGACCCTGGGGTACATTCCAACTCTCTGATTCTATGATTTGCATACTAGACCACACCCCTTGATGCCAAGGCAGCTGGAACTGCGTTCCTGTGTGTTCCTGCTAAAAAGCCCTGAATACACAGACCCAATCTCTATTCCTTATTTCTAAAATAGCTTCTTTCCATTAAAAAAAAACTGTGCTCAAGGTGACTTTACAATCTAATTTTTAAAACCCATTTAAACCCATTTTTTAAAACCCATTTTAAACTCTGCTGTAGTCCGTTTGGTTCGGCTGCACCTTCGCACCGGGTCCCTTGACAGTCCCTCGGAAACAAATTTAACAGCACAGTCCTGTGGAAAGCTACTCTAGTCTAAACTCATTCAAACCATCGACTTTGGAAGGGAAGAGCTCTACAAAAGATGGCACCGCAAACCAAACCACCTTTGCCTTCGGGATAGCCAAAGGGCCGTTGTTTCCCTCTCCTCCCTGGCCACACCCCAACCAAACCCTTCCAGGATTTCCCCTGCCAAGCACTAGATGGTGCCCCGTTTCTTTCTGTGCAAGAAAGCACCGGATTCCCCCCCAAGAGAATGGCTGCGGTTTGTGACAATTGCCATACACTAACCTCCTAGCTTAAAAGGGTCACGGAAGTTAAACTGTAAGATGTGAATGGAACCCAGGGAAGATTCGTTTTCCGTCCCCTTGTCCGTCTCCGTTTCGGATGCCTTCCTATCCCCCTGCCCCTTTCGCTACTCCTCTATCCTTGAGTGCCTTTGATGCTGCAGAAAGAGGGGGAGGGGCGACCCCCCAACTTTAACCTCATGCATTTTTAATTCGAGGCTTGCAAGAAAATCTAGTTGATATAGTTAATTCATTAATTGTGTTATTACCCTTGGAGTGCGAGTGACGGGCGCAATTCAGAAGGAATGGGTTTTATTCTGATGCCGCATAGGTGGAGTAGGTCTGAAAATGATCTTTTGGCCCATCCTGTCTGTCTTTCCCCACCACCCCTTGATTATATAGTCACTCGTGCTTTAAAGAAAACTTGATGCATGTAATTACAATATGGGGGGCAACCCCTAAGTAAAGAGAGTACTGTAGATTGTCTTCTGAGTGAATAAAAAGATGATGATGATATTGGATTTATATCCCGCCCTGCACTCCGAATCTCAGAGTGGCTCACAATCTCCTTTACCTTTCTCCCCAGAGCAGACACCCTGTGAGGTGGATGGGCCTGAGCCCAGAAGCTGCCCTTTCAAGGACAACTCCTATGAGAGAAGAAGAAGAAGATATTGGATTTATATCCCGCCCTCCACTCCGAAGAGTCTCAGAGCGGCTCACAATCTCCTTTCCCTTCCTCCCCCACAACCTGTGAGGTGAGTGGAGCTGGAGAGGGCTCTCACAGTAGCTGCCCTTTCAAAGACAACCTCTGCCAGAGATATGGCTGACCCAAGGCCATTCTAGCAGGTGCAAGTGGAGGAGTGGGGAATCAAACCCGGTTCTCTCAGATAAGAGTCCATGCACTTAGCCACACACTTAACCTGGATCTGGCAACCTTATTCCCCCACCCCCCACCAGAGGCTGGGGGGGGGGGGAACCTGTCAACCCCACCTCCCTTTCGCACATTAAGTCTGATCTCATTCTATATAATGCAAAATAACGTTATCTGCTTTTTTCTAGTAGAAAACGGGAAATGGGTTTTAGCTAGTTCAGTGGCTTCAGGCCAACTTTACTACTTCAGGAAGACCAATGAAATGTTTTAAAACAGGGGTGGCCAAACTTGCTTAATGTAAGAGCCACATAGAATACATGTCAGATGTCTGAGAGCTGCAAGACATGATCGTCCGATGTTTGAGAGCTGCAAGACAGGAAGGAGGGAGGGAGGGAGGAAAGGAAGGAAGGAAGGAAGGAAGGAAGGAAGGAAGGAAGGAAGGAAGGAAGGAAGGAAGGAAGGAAGGAAGGAAGGAAGGGAGGGAGGGAGAGAGGGAGGGAGTGTGGGAGGGAAGGAGGGAGGGAGGGTTGGAAAGAAGGAAGGAGGGAGGGAGGAAGAAGGGAGGAAGGAAGGAAGGAAGGAAGGAAAGAAGGAAGGAAGGAAGGAAGGGAGGGAGGAAGCAAGGCAAGGAGGGGGGAGGAAGGCAGGGAGGAAGGAAGGGAGGGAGGGAGGGAGGGAGGGAGGAAGGAAGGAAGGAAGGAAGGAAGGAAGGAAGGAAGGAAGGAAGGAAGGAAGGAAGGAAGGAAGGAAGGAAGGAAGGAATGCATTCTCCAAGCTGCTGACTAGAGAAATGATTTAACGAGAGAAATTCTTTCTCCAAGCTGGCGGACAGGGTGGTGGGGGCTTTGAGAGCCACACGTGGCTCCCAAGCCACAGTTTGGCCACCCCTGTTTTTTTAAAGAACCGGACGCCTCTAACGACGGATCAAATTATAATCCCCGCAGCAGCTACTAAATTAGCACTACTTTTCATCAAAGGCTTCGTTTGCAGGTCAATTTTTTTGTTTTTTTTTAAGAAAAAAGAGAAAGCTTCGCCCTGCTTATTGCAACCCGACGCTGTCTTCAGAAAGCAGGTTCGACAGGAGCTCATGTCCCAGACCGCCCACGAAAAAGGCCGACGCTTATTTGTGCGGCTTTAACTAACAGGCTTCTTTTGGCATTTAATATATATTCGCTTGCCTTAACCATAATTTATGAATATTTTAGCACATGTGTACTCAGTGGGACGTATTATCATACTGATATAAATAGAATTAATGAGCAGTCAACTGGTCATATGTCATGGCATACGACAGGATAGCGGGAGCATAGAAATAATTTCTCTTGGATTCGTATTAAGGCTTGTTTGCCCACTTTTCCATGCCTCAGCGAGTGAAGAGAAAAAGATTTTGAGCTTCTAAAAGAATTTAGGAGAAACCAGGGGTCGTTTTGTAGAAAAATAGGTGGTGGAGCTCATCCAGGGATTGTTATGCAGCTGCACCGACTATTCAATGGACAAGGTGGGAAGGAGGAGGTGGAACTCTCAGAAAGGTTCAGGAGCTGTGCTCCTGTGAGCTCCCGCTGAATCCGAGGCCTGGGAGAAACTATGGCATTTGTACACCAAAATTAGCACTACAGATGTGTTGCTAGCTATGCCATAAAATGGAAGTTCTATAAAATATGGTTTTATTTACTGTGTAGTACTGTGCTTCCCACCTGAGGAGATACGGGCATCCGTTTGGCCCTCTGTGAGATAGATAAGGCTGAAAGAAAGACTTTACATTTCTCCCTGTTAAAATTCATTTAATTGATTTTAGTCCAGTTTTCCAGCCTGTCAAGGTCATTCTGTATCCTGTTTCTGTCTGCAAGCACAGAAGAAGACAGAAACAGGTTACAGGATGACCTTGATAGGCTGGGAAACTGGGCTAAAATCAATAAAATGAATTTTAACAGGGAGAAATGTAAAGTTCTGCATTTTGGTAGGAAAAATCCAAGGCATGGTTATAGGATGGGGGAGACTTCTCTTAGCAGTAGTATGTGCAAAAAGGATCTAGGGGTCTTAGTGGATCATACACTGAACATGAGTCAACAGTGTGATGCGGTGGCTAAAAAGGCAAATGGAATTTGGGGCTGTATCAACAGAAGTATAGTGTCCAGTTCACGTGATGTGATGGTATCGCTTTACTCCGCTCTGGAGTATTGTGTTCAGTTTTGGGCACCATATTTTAAGAAGGATATAGACAAGCTGGAACGGGTCCAGAAGAGGGTGATGAAGATGGTGAGGGGTCTGGAGACCATGAGAAAAGGTTGAAGGAGCTGGGGATGTTTAGCCTGGAGAGGAGGCGGCTGAGAGGTGATAGGATCACCATCTTCAAGTACTTGAAGAGTTGTCATATAGAAGATGGTGTGGAATTGTTTTTTGTGGCCCCGGAAGGTAGACCCAGAACCAATGGGTTGAAATTAAATCAAAAGAGTTTCCGGCTCAACATTAGAAAGAACTTCCTGACCGTTCAAGCGATTCCTCAGTGGAACAGGCTTTTTCAGGAGGTGGTGGGCTCTCCATCCTTGGAGGTTTTTCAACAGAGGCTAAGATGGCCATCTGACAGCAGTGAAGATCCTGTGAATTTAGGGAGAGGTATTTGTGAGTTTCCTGCATTATGCAGGGGGTTGGATTAGATGACCCTAAAGGCCCCTTCCAACTCTATGATTCTGTGATTTGAACTGAGTTCACGCAGTGATGACTTTCCTTCTTTCCCTCAAACATCTGATGTTCATGTCTTGCAGCTCTCAAACATCTGGCATTTATTCTATGTGACTCTGACATTAAGCAAGTTTGGCCACCACTGGTATCACTGGACTTGTTCATGGTGACAACTCCTCCCTCTTTTGTCATCTTCCTTGATTACAATGTCAGGATTGGTTTCAAGACTATTTATGGCTTCCCTTTCCGCACAGTTGAGACTGTGTTGTAGTGGGGGCGGGCGGGTTGTAGAAAAAGAACTCATTGGCATACTAGACCACACCCCCTGATGTCACCATTGTTTCACACAGGGCTTTTTTGTAGAAAAAACCAGCAGGAACCTATTTGCATACTAGACCACACCCCCTGATGTCACCATTGTTTCACACAGGGCTTTTTTGTAGAAAAAACCAGCAGGAACCTATTTGCATACTAGACCACACCCCCTGATGTCACCATTGTTTCACACAGGGCTTTTTTGTAGAAAAAAAGAGCAGGAACCTATTTGCATACTAGACCACACCCCCTGATGTCACCATTGTTTCACACAGGGCTTTTTTGTAGAAAAAAACAGCAGGAACCTATTTGCATACTAGACCACACCCCCTGATGTCACCATTGTTTCACAAAGGGCTTTTTTGTAGAAAAAACCAGCAGGAACCTATTTGCATACTAGACCACACCCCCTGATGTCACCATTGTTTCACACAGGGCTTTTTTGTAGAAAAAACCAGCAGGAACCTATTTGCATACTAGACCACACCCCCTGATGTCACCATTGTTTCACACAGGGCTTTTTTGTAGAAAAAACCAGCAGGAACCTATTTGCATACTAGACCACACCCCCTGATGTCTCCATTGTTTCACACAGGGCTTTTTTGTAGAAAAAACCAGCAGGAACCTATTTGCATACTAGACCACACCCCCTGATGTCACCATTGTTTCACAAAGGGCTTTTTTGTAGAAAAAACCAGCAGGAACCTATTTGCATACTAGACCACACCCCCTGATGTCACCATTGTTTCACACAGGGCTTTTTTGTAGAAAAAACCAGCAGGAACCTATTTGCATACTAGACCACACCCCCTGATGTCTCCATTGTTTCACACAGGGCTTTTTTGTAGAAAAAACCAGCAGGAACCTATTTGCATACTAGACCACACCCCCTGATGTCTCCATTGTTTCACACAGGGCTTTTTTGTAGAAAAAACCAGCAGGAACCTATTTGTATACTAGACCTCACCCCCTGATGTCACCATTGTTTCACACAGGGCTTTTTTGTAGAAAAAACCAGCAGGAACCTATTTGCATACTAGACCACACCCCCTGATGTCACCATTGTTTCACAAAGGGCTTTTTTGTAGAAAAAACCAGCAGGAACCTATTTGCATACTAGACCACACCCCCTGATGTCTCCATTGTTTCACACAGGGCTTTTTTGTAGAAAAAACCAGCAGGAACCTATTTGCATACTAGACCACACCCCCTGATGTCTCCATTGTTTCACACAGGGCTTTTTTGTAGAAAAAACAGCAGGAACCTATTTGCATACTAGACCTCACCCCCTGATGTCACCATTGTTTCACACAGGGCTTTTTTGTAGAAAAAACCAGCAGGAATGCATTTCCATACTAGACCACACCCCCTGATGTCACCATTGTTTCACACAGGGCTTTTTTGTAGAAAAAACCAGCAGGAACCTATTTGCATACTAGACCACACCCCCTGATGTCACCATTGTTTCACACAGGGCTTTTTTGTAGAAAAAAACAGCAGGAACCTATTTGCATACTAGACCACACCCCCTGATGTCACCATTGTTTCACACAGGGCTTTTTTGTAGAAAAAACCAGCAGGAACCTATTTGCATACTAGACCACACCCCCTGATGTCACGATTGTTTCACAAAGGGCTTTTTTGTAGAAAAAACCAGCAGGAACCTATTTGCATACTAGACCACACCCCCTGATGTCACCATTGTTTCACACAGGGCTTTTTTGTAGAAAAAACCAGCAGGAACTTATTTGCATACTAGACCACACCCCCTGATGTCACCATTGTTTCACAAAGGGCTTTTTTGTAGAAAAAACCAGCAGGAAGTTGTTTGCATACTAGACCACACCCCCTGATGTCACCATTGTTTCACAAAGGGCTTTTTTTTAGGAAAAAAACAGCAGGAACTCATTGGCATACTAGGCCACACCCCCTGATGTCACCATTGTTTCACACAGGGCTTTTTTGTAAAAAAAACCAGCATGGGATAAAAAAAATGCATAAAAATTATGCCTGGGATAGAGAAGGTAGAGAAAGGTACTTTTCTCCCTTTCTCACAATACAAGAACTTGTGGATATTCAATGAAATTGCTGAGCAGTTGAGTTAGAACGGATAAAAGGAAGTACTTCTTCACCCAAAGGGTGATTAACTTCTGGAATTCACTGCCACAGGAGGTGGTGGTGGCTACAAGCATAGACAGCTGCAAGAGGAGAATAGACAAGCATATGGAGCAGAGGTCCATCAGTGGCTATTAGCCACAGTTTATCATTGGAACTCTCTGGGGCAGTGATGCTCTGTATTCTGGTGCTGGGGGGGGGGGGAGGCACAGCAGAAGGACTTCTAGCTCCACTGTTGGGCCTCTTGATGGCACTTGAGTTTGGGTGGGTTTTTTGGCCGCTGTGTGACACAGAGTGTTGGACTGGATGGGCCATTGGCCTGATCCAACATGGCTTCTCTTATGTTTGTATATTAGGCCACACCCCCTGACACCAAGCCAGCCAGAACTGCGTTCCTACTTTTTAAAAAGCCCTGATGTGTGGTACGCCATGCTATGGGTTCATTTGAGTTTGCTACAGCAGGCTAACATGGCTGCTTTTTTGAAAACCAGTCATGGCCATTCGCAGCTTAGCTAGCAGTGACCTCTCCCTCAACGATGCACCTCTCAGCAGGAGACGCCAAAGGTGGAGAAGCCTACGGAATGGTTCTGAGGTTGAAAAACGCTCAGCTGCTCTAGTCATGTACATTGCTGTGGGGGAACTGCGTAGGAGACAGGTCATATGTTTTCTGCATGAATTCACCCCTTATGGACTGTGGGTGCTTCATGCACAACTGTTGGAAGTGGCCCTTCGCCTCGAGTTCAGCAGGGATATTTAGGAGTAGGTCAAGGATAGTAGCTGTCTGTCTGGTGTAAGAGCTTCCACCTTGGGTTGCCTCCTGAGGCTATGTCGTGAACATGTAAAGGAGAGTTGCGAGGAGGAAGGGTTCAACATCTTTATCAATGATTTGGATGAAGGAATAGAGGGAATGCTTATTAAATTTGCAGATGATACCAAATTGGGAGGGGTTGCAAGCACAGAAGAAGACAGAAACAGGATACAGGATGACCTTGGCAGGCTGGAAAACTGGGCTAAAATCAATTAAATGAATTTTAACTGGGATAAATGTAAAGTTCTGCATTTAGGTAGGAAAAATCCAAGGCATGGTTATAGGATGGGGGAGTCTTGTCTTAGCAGTAGTATGTGCAAAAAGGATCTCGGGGTCTGAGCGGATCATACGCTGAACATGAGTCAACAGTATGATGCGGTAGCTAAAAAGGCAAATAGAATTTTGGGCTGTATCAACAGAAGTATAGTGTCCAGATCACGTGACGTGATGGTATCGCTTTACTCTGCTCTGGTAAGACCTCACCTGGAGTATTGTGTTCAGTTTTGGGCACCACATTTCCAGAAGGATATAGACAAGCTGGAACGATCCAGAGGAGGGTGACGAAGATGGTGAGGGGTCTGGAGACCAAGTTCTACAAGGAAAGGTTGAAGGAGCTGGGCATGTTTAGCCTGGAGAGGAGGCGGTTGAGAGGTGATACGATCACCATCTTCAAGTCCTTGAGGGGCTGCCATATAGAGGAGGGTGTGGAATTGTTTCTGTTGCCCCAGAAGGTAGGATCAGAACCAATGGGTTGAAATTAAATCAAAAGAGTTTCTGGCTCAATGTTAGGAAGAACTTCCTGACCGTTTGAGCGATTCCTCAGTGGAACAGGCTTCCTGGAGAGGTGGTGGGCTCTCCTTCCTTGGAGGTTTTTATACAGAGGCTAGATGGCCATCCGACAGCAATGAAGATCCTGTGAATTTCGGCGGAGGTGTTTGTGCAGGGGGTTGGACTAGATGACCCTAGAGGACCCTTCCAACTCTGTGATTTTATGATTCTATAAAATGCCACACAACGCCCACACAATCTCCAGAATTTGGATTGTGGAGGAAGTCACAAGCAACATTCTCTCTCTTATTTGGGGGAGATCCATTGAGATGTTCACCATAAGCTTTTATTTTATTAAGAACTTAATATCAGATCAGGGAGTTCCTGCTACCCAAAAAAAAAGCCCTGGCCACAAGCACAATTATGTGTCTGTTTGTTGAACGTTAAAGGATTTAAAGTTTAATAGTAGTAAGCAGGGGTCACTTTGTAGAAAAATAGGTGGTGGAGTTCATCCAGGGATTGCTATGCAGCTGCACCTACTATTCATTGGACAAGGTAGGTGGGGAGGAGGAGGGGGAACCCTCAGGAAGGTTCAGGAGCTGCGCTCTTGTGAGCTCCTGCTGAATCCGAGGCATCCATCCATCCATCCATCCATCCATCCATCCATCCATCCATCCATCCATCCATCCATCCATCCATCCATCCATCCATCCATCCATCCATCCATCCATCCATCTCTCTCTCTCTCTCTCTCTCTCTCTCTCTCTCTCTCTATCTATCTATCTATCTATCTATCTATCTATCTATCTATCTATCTATCTATCTATCTATCTATCTATCTATCTATCATCTCATTGTTCCCTCAAAGCTGTGGAGTCTTGTGAAGGAAAGGAAAGGAAGGAAAGGTCCCCTGTGCAAGCACCAGTCGTTTCCGACTCTGGGGTGACATTGCTTTCACAACGTTTTCACGGCAGACTTTACGGGGTGGTTTATCATTGCCTTCCCCAGGCATTTACACTTTCTCCCCGGCAAGCTGGGGACTCATTTTACCGACCTCAGAAGGATGGAAGACTGAGTCAACCTGAGTCGGCTACCTGAAACCAGCTTCCGCTGGAATCAAACTCAGGTCGTGAGCAGAGCTTAGGACTGCAGTACTGCAGCTTTAACACTCTGTGCCGCGGGGCTGTTCAGAGTCTTGTGAGCAAATCCCCAAATCAGTATTGTCTACTCAGACTGGCAGTGGCTCTCCAGGGTCTCAAGCTGAGGTTTTTCATGCCTATTTGCCTGGACCCTTTTTAGTTGAAGATGCCAGGGATTGAACCTGGGACCTTCTGTTTACCAAGCAGATGCTTTACCACTGAGCCACTGTTCCTTCCTTCCTTCCTTCCTTCCTTCCTTCCTTCCTTCCTTCCTTCCTTCCTTCCTTCCTTCCTTCCTTCCTTCCTTCCTTCCTTCCTTCCTTCCTTCCTTCCTTCCTTCCTCCCTCCCTCCCTCCCTCCCTCCCTCCCTCCATCATTTTGTAGAAAAAATAGGTGGTGGAGCTCATCCAGGGATTGTTATGCAGCTGCACCTACTATTCAATGGACAAGGTGGGAAGTAGGAGGGGGAACCCTCAGAAAGGTTCAGGAACTGCGCTCCTGTGAGCTCCCTCTGAACCCAAGGCCTGGTGGTAAGTTCAAGATAGAACTCTCCCTCATCTTTGAAATGTTTCTAAATATGTAGGAAATCATCAATACGAAGATATAGCCTTTTAAATCAAACCACAGGTCTGACTGAACATTCACTTTAAAGTAACAAAGAACATTCACTTTAAAGTAACCGTAGATGTTCGGGAATGTACGAATATTTCCCTCAACCGTTTCTGAAAACAGTTTTGCTTCAGTGGCACAGAATTCATTCCAACAAGGACGCCAGCGAAGCCTTCGACTCTTGAACTAGCATCTGACGAGAGTTCTGTACCGTTCATTAATATTGGATGTTCATTCTTTCCCCCCACCCCCAGCCCAAACTAGGTTAAATTAGAGGCTCATTTCATTTGGGTTTTTTTTTTTGTTGAAAAAAAAAAGGCTTTCTTTTAGATCTTCCCAGCCTTCTTGCCAAAGAAGTCAACTTCATTGACGCAAGTGATTTAAATGCCAAAAAGTATTTATCTTTTTTTTTTAAAAAAGAGCTCTCATTAATCTTTTTGAAAGTTTCCTGTACGCTTTCATGTCAAATCTGGCCTCCGTACAGCGCTTCTGTACGATCCTTTCCATCGGAGATTTGAACATATTGGAAGAACGAGAGCAGTTCCTCTACTGGCCTGTCATTCTTTTCCCTGGGAAATGACGAGCATATGGCATCCGCCCCTCAATGGATTTCCAGACGACAGGAGGGACTCGATTTCGATTCCTGCATCCTGTCATTGGCAAATCCCAGGATATTTTGCCTCTTGCAAGGCTAAAGATGTGCTTCGCGTTTGCCATAAGGACAGAGCCTAATGCAGCGCCATTTGTTCCACAGGAGCCCTCCATCAGTTAATTAAACATGATGTAAATCACTGCATGGATCTGTAAAGGAAGACGGATTGGCAACAGAGCCAAAGTAATGAGAAAAAGTCTTCCGCCATTGTCTGAGAGCGGGAAGCGTGGATGGAACGGAGGGGGGACGAGACCGCTTAGGGCTTCTCGGAGGTTGACTTAATCCCTCTGTCTGCTTGCTGAAATCCAAAACCTGGAGCTGTCATCTTTAACCCCGAAAAATTTCAGCCATAGCTTCCTCGCTTTTCCACCCCATCATTTACGTCAGCGTCCCGAGCCCTTCAAAGAGATCAAAACCCTTTCTGAAAAGCTTTGAGATTCTTTGAGCTATCTTGCAGGCTGGGATGTCCTAAATATATATATTTAGGACATATATACATTTAGGACTGTATATAAAATCGTTCTAAATCAAAAATAAAAGCTAAATCAAAAATAAAGGTGTCCTAAACTTGCTTATTTTTACATAATTTTATGACGGTCGTAGACCAGCAATAACATTACCAACACTGCAACACATCAAAGGAAACATGCACATACAGTAAACTCGTAACTTCGCTGTAATCTAAATCTGTGTCATGGGCTCAGCTAATAAAAAGATTTAAGCAGGTGTGTTGCGTCTTCTTGCACATTCTGCTTGTTTGTATTTGAAGGAGAAGACAGAAACAGGATACAGGATGACCTTGGAAGCTGGAAAACTGGGCTAAAATCAATTAAATGAATTTTAACAGGGATAAATATAAAGTTCTGCATTTAGGTAGGAAAAATCCAAGGCATGGTTATAGGATAGGGGAGACTTCTCTTAGCAGTAGTATGGGCAAAAAAGATCCAGGGGTCTTAATGGATCATATACTGAACGTGAGTCAACAGTGTGATGCAGTGGCTAAAAAGGCAAATGCAATTTTGGGCTGTATCAACAGAAGTATAGTGTCCACATCACGTGATGTGATGGTATTGCTTTACTCTGCTCTGTTAAGACCTCACCTGGAGTATTGTGTTCAGTTTTGGGCACCACATTTTCAGAAGGGTATAGACAAGCTGGAACGGGTCCAGAGGAGGGTGACGAAGATGGTGAGGGGTCTGGAGACCAAATCCTATGAGGAAAGGTTGAAGGAGCTGGGAATGTTTAGCCTGGAGAGGAGGCAGCTGAGAGGTGATAGGATCACCATCTTCAAGTACTTGAAGGGCTGTCCAATAGAGGAGGGTGTGGAATTGTTTTCTGTGGCCCTGAAAAGTAGGACCAGAATCAATGGGTTGAAAGTAAATCAAAAGAGTTTCCAGCTCATCATTAGGAAGAATTTCCTGACTGTTCGAGCGATTCCTCAGTGGAACAGGCTTCCTCGAGAGGTGGTGGGCTCTCCTTCCTTGGAGGTTTTTAAACAGAGGTTAAATGGCCATCTGACAGCTATGAAGATCCTGTGAATTTCGGCGGAGGTGTTTGTGAGTTTCCTGCATTGTGCAGAGGGTTGGACTAGATGACCCTGGAAATCCCTTCCAATTCTATGATTCTATTATTCTAATTTCCATTTCATTCTGAAGAAGTGGAGGTGCACTGGAGAGCTTTAACCTTGGATAAAACTTGGTTGGTCTTAAAGGCGCAGTTGGACTTGAACTTTGGTTTGGTCACATAAGTTGATGGCCTTGATTTTTTTTTTTAAAAAAGAAATTGCCCCTCCCATCCCTTCCCATGCTCCGAATCCCCTACAGCAATTACGGAAACACAAGATAGGTGCTCGGGAAAGATCAAAGCCCTCCTGAAGACGGCTCTGTCGGATTCCAGAGTTCACTTTGAAAAGTGCTCAGTTTACAAAGCATAGATGTTTTCGGTGACATATTAGAGAAACTAACCTGCATTCATACAATGCCAGATGCCTGTCAGTAATTCATAGGGAACAGACAGCAACCAGTTATTCCATCCGCTTTCATACTTAGAATATTTCCAGAGGAATAGTTAGAATGCGTAAGAATGTCATTCAAGTTCATGACATATTATCCTCAAGAACCTTTCGTGTTAATAGCTAGTGTGGTTGCGATCATTTTAATAGTGTGCAATTTTTTATGAACACTGTTCAACCCTGTTTGCTTGAAATGAAGATCCCCGCAAAAAACTGCTCTCAACTCGGCTTTATCCCCAAAGGTATGTGCATACTGAGTCGAAATGTCAATTTTTTAAAAACGATCTGGTCCCTGAGATCTTCAGTGCTGATGACACATTTCTTAGAGAAATTCTTGAAGTTCAAAATTTTAGATAGCCATGTCCTTTACTGTACTTATCTGTATAGAATCCTAGATCTATTTCCTTTGGCTCAAAGTTTTATATGCTGCTACTTTTCTTAGGAATTCTTACATTTTCAGTTTTCCAACAGTTGTTGTTCAGTCGCCCAGTCGAAATATATATATTTCAATCCCTGCTTCTATTAGTTGTATTTTCACTCCTCCAGTTTTCTTTGGTCATTTTCTTCTTTCATTTTGATGGAGTTTTTAGACCACTGTTATGTTATTTATATACTGTTTCTTCTGTTATTACCAGACACCACTGTAGGACCCTTGCAGCATATAAAAGCTCGTGGCAATTTTAGTGTCAGCTTCACTATCAAGTTTTCTTGAGAGCCGGTTTGGTGTAGTGGTTAAGTGTGCGGACTCTTATCTGGGAGAACCGGGTTTGATTCCCCACTCCTCCACTTGCACCTGCTAGCATGGCCTTGGGTCAGCCATAGCTCTGGCAGAGGTTGTCCTTGAAAGGGCAGCTGCTGTGAGAGCCCTCTCCAGCCCCACCCACCTCACAGGGTGTCTGTTGTGGGGGAGGAAGGTAGAGGAGATTGTGAGCCGCTCTGAGACTCTTCGGAGTGGAGGGCGGGATATAAATCCAATATCTTCATCTACCTCACAGGGTGCCTGTTGTGGGGGAGGAAGGGAAAGGAGATGGTGAGCCGCTCTGAGACTCTTTGGAGTGGAGGGCGGGATATAAATCCAATATCTTCATCTACCTCACAGGGTGTCTGTTGTGGGGGAGGAAGGTAAAGGAGATTGTGAGCCACTCTGAGACTCTTCAAAGTGGAGGGCGGGATATAAATCCAATATCTTCTTCTTGTTCTTCTTCTTATTTGACCAGGAAAAAAAGTTGATCTCAGTTTTGTCTCAAGCACTAAGAAGAAGAACATGCCATTGAATTGGAGCCAACTCACGGCAAGCCCTTCCATGGGGCATTCCAGGCAGGAGAGGAACAGAGGTGGTGTTCCATGGTCTTCCTCTGCGTAGCAACCCTACTCATCCTTGATGGCTCCCCATCTAAGTACTAACCAGGCCCAAACTTGATTAGCTTCCAAGATCTGATCCAACTGAGCTAGCCTGAGTTGTCCCGGTCAAGGAAAGAGACAAAACAGAGGTGTTTTGCCATTGCCTGCCTCTGCATGGCAACCCTGGACTTCCATTATGGTCTCCCATCCAAGTATCAACTGGAGCCAACCCTGCTTAGCTTTTGAGAGCTGACAAGATGGGGCTGGCTGGGAGATCCAGGTCAGGGCAGAGGTGGCTCGCCATTGCCTGTCTTTGTGTAGCGAGCCTGGGCTTCCTTGGTGGTCTCCCATCCAAGCGTTAACCAGGGATGACCTTGCTTAGCTTCTGAGATCTGATGAGACCGAGCTAGCCTGAGCCATCCAGGTCAGGGTAGCCAGGATTGTTCCCTTACTATATATACTCCTACAGGACTGGCTCTTCTGTAGACCCGCACAGGAGGTAACATCACGGGAAGGGCTTGGCCGCTATGACCTATTGTTGGCCCTCCAGAGGAACTGGTGGGCCACTGTGTGAGACAGGAGGCTGGACTAGATGGATCCCTGGTCTAATCCAGCAGGGCTCTTCTGATGTTCTCATGAAGACCTCAGTCTCTATGACCCATTTATTTGGCCCTCCAGAGGAACTGGTTGGCCACTGTGTGAGACAGGATGTTGGACAAGATGGACCACTGGTCTGATCCAGCAGGGCTCTTCTTATGTTCTCATGAAGACCTCGGCCTCTCTGCCCTGTTGTTGGCCCTCCAGAGGAACTGGTTGACCACTGTGTGAGACAGGAGACTGGACTAGATGGACTACTGGCTTGATCTAGCAGGGCTCTTCTGATGTTCTTATGAAGGCCTCAGCCTCCATGCCCTGTTGTTGGCCCTCCAGAGGAACTGGTTGACCACTGTGTGAGACAGGATGTTGGACAAGATGGACCACTGGTCTGATCCAGCAGGGCTCTTCTTATGTTCTCATGAAGACCTCGGACTCTCTGCCCTGTTGTTGGCCCTCCAGAGGAACTGGTTGGCCACTGTGTGAGACAGGATGTTGGACTAGGTGGACCACTTGTCTGATCCAGTAGGGCTCTTCTGATGTTCTCATGAAGACTTTGTATTCTATACCCTATTGTTGGCTCTCCACCTTAGACCCCTGACTCCATCACAATGTTCGTATGAACATATGAAGCTGCCTTATACTGAATCAGACCCTTGGTCCATCAAAGTTGGTATTGTCTACTCAGACTGGCAGCGGCTCTCCAGGGTCTCTAGCTGTGGTTTTTCACGCCTACTTGCCTGGACCCTTGTTAGTTGGAGATGCCGGGGATTGAACCTGGGACCTCCTGCTCTACCACTGAGTCACTGTCCCACCCTCTCCAATGCAGTGACTAATAAAACACTAATAGTACCAGGAAGATACAAAAAGGTAGATTCAAAAGTGGTAGAGTGGCATCCCTCTGAAAACTGTCAGAATGAGAGTGGTTCATTTTTCCAAAAAGGGAAATGGAGCAAGGTCCAAAGCCCTTCATTCACGAAGGGACATTTTCAGGTATGATGCCTTTTTCCCCAGGGCCTTTTTTTTGTAGCAGGTACTCATTTGCATATTAGGCCACATGCTCCTGATGTAGCCAATCCTCCTGCAGCTTACAGCAGGCCCTGTACAAAGAGCCCTGTAAGGAATTCTAGCAGGGCCTCCTTTGCCTATTAGGCCACACACCCTGATGCAGCCAGTCCTCCTGGAGCTTCCAGTAGGCCCTGTACGAAGAGCCCTGTAAGGAATTCTAGCAGGACCTCCTTTGCCTATTAGGCCACGCCCCCCTGATGCAGCCAATCCTCCAGGAGCTTCCAGCAGGCCCTGTACGAAGAGCCCTGTAAGGAATTCTAGCAGGACCTCCTTTGCCTATTAGGCCACGCCCACCTGATGCAGCCAATCCTCCTGGAGCTTCCAGTAGGCCCTGTACGAAGAGCCCTGTAAGGAATTCTAGCAGGACCTCCTTTGCATATTAGACCACACACCCCTGATGCAGCCAATCCTCCTGGAGCTTCCAGCAGGCCCTGTACGAAGAGCCCTGTAAAGAATTCTAGCAGGACCTCCTTTGCCTATTAGGCCACAACCCCTGATGTAGCCAATCTTCCTGCAGCTTACAGCAGGCTTTGTACGAAGAGCCCTGTAAGCTCCAAGAGGATTGGCTACATCAGGTGGTATGGCCTAATATTCAAAGGAGTTTCTGCTTTAAAAAAAGCCCTGCTTCTCCCAACTTCAGTTCCCGGTAGTAGGACTAATCCTACCGATTGAGCTTTCTCATTTTGATAATGCCTTAAATATCTTTGATGTATTGGGAGGTCTTTTAGGAATATTGCAGAACTGAAGGTCTTGACTCTGCACCGCTCCGCTGCTCATTTTACTCCCCTCTGCACTTCTCCATCTGCATGGGGAACATTAAGGCGGGTCCTTTCTTGGCCTTTCCCAGAAATGCATTACATAGATTGGATTGGTTCAGTGTGCAGCGTTAAGGGTCACGACTCTCTCCAAGATGAATCATTATGCCTCCTTTGAGCTTCATTACTTGGACTGCTCACTATATTTAGCAGACATTATGAGATGTTGCTTTTAACTTACAAGACTTCGGACTAAGCCCTGGTAACCTCAAGGACAAGCTGTTCAGGTATGTGTGTGTGTGTGCCCCCCCCCCCCATGCTGTCTTTATAAGAAGATTGTGCCTTCAAGACAGTACACTTCTAATCACAGTTACACCCTCTGTTGACTTACATAGATTCAGAAGGATATAAACTTCTAGTAATGTGTGGCTGTGAGAGTTGGACCATAAGGAAGGCCGAGCGCAGAAGAATACATGCATTTGAGATGTGGTGCTGGGGAAGACTCTTCAGAGCCCCTTGGACTGCAAGAAGATTCAATCAGTCAGTCCTAAGGGAAATCAACCCAGACTGTTCCCTGGAAGGTTGGATGCTGAAGCTGAAGCTCAAATACTTGGACCACCCAATGAGAAGGGAGCACTCACTGGAGAAGACTCTTGAGAGTCCCTTGGACTGCAAGAAGATCCAATCAGTCAGTCCTAAGGGAAATCAACCCAGACTGTTCCCTGGAAGGTCAGATGCTGAAGCTGAAGCTCAAATACTTGGACCACCCAATGAGAAGGGAGCACTCACTGGAGAAGACTCTTGAGAGTCCCTTGGACTGCAAGAAGATCCAATCAGTCAGTCCTAAGGGAAATCAACCCAGACTGTTCCCTGGAGGGTCAGAAGCTGAAGCTTGACTTGGATGGTCCAGGTTGGCCTGATCTCATCAGATCTTGGAAGAGAAGAAGAAGATGATGATGATGAAGACAACGACGATGACATTGGATTTATATCCCGCCCTCCACTCTGAATCTCAGAGTCTCAAAGCGGCTCACAATCTCCTTTATCTTCCTTCTCCACAGCAGACATCCTGTGAGGCGGGTGGGGCTGTGAGAGCTCTCCCAGAAGCTGCCCTTTCAAGGACAACCTCTGCCAGAGCTGTTGGTTTACCCAAGCCCATTCCAGCAGCTGCAAGTGGGGAATCAAACCTGAAGCGGGGAATCAAACCTCGTTCTTTCAGATAAGAGTCCGCACACTTAACCACTACACCAAACTGGCTCTCGCCCCTGTCTTTATATGGAAGACCACCCAGGAAGTCTGTGTTGCTATGTGGAAGCATGCAATGGAAAACACCTCCGCCCTGACGGGCCCAGGCTAGCTTGATTTCATTAGATCAAAAGCTAAGGAGGGTTGGCTTTGGTTAGTATTTGGATGGGAGACCACCAAAGAAGTTGCAAAACAGGTGCCAGAAATGGCAAAACACTTCCTGTCAGCTTGGTGTAATGGTTAAGACCGGTGGGCTCTAATCTGGAGAACCAGGTTTGATTCTCCGCTCCTCCCCTTGAAGCCAGCTGGGTGACCTTGAATCAGTCACAGTTCTGTCAGAGCTCTCTCAGCCCATCCTGCCTCACAGGGTGTCTGCTGTGGGGAGAGGAAGGGAAAGAGATTGTAAGCTGCTCTGAGACTCCAAGATGAGGGCAGGGTGTAAATCCAATGTCTTCTTGTCTTGAAAAGCTTATCCTGGGGTCATCATGAACTGATTGTGACTCAATGGCACACAGTTATTATTATGCCCTGTCCTGTATGGCCCATTATATCCCATTGAAGCCCCTCCCCTCCCCAAACTCAAGGGTTGAATTCTAGCAGGAGCTTCTTTGCATATTAGGCCACACACCCCTGATGTAGCCAGTCCTCCAAGAGCTTACAAAAAAAAAGTCTTGTAAACTCTTGAAGGATTGGCTACTTCAGGGGTGTGTGGCCTAATATGTAAAGGAGCTCCTGCTAGAATTCCACCCCTCCTTCTTCATGCTCCACCCCAAAAATCTTCAGGTTTTTTCCCACCTGGAGCTGGGACCCCTACTACTGGGTGGAAACAACCTTGTAAAGATTGGAGAACATTGTAGATTTTGCATCGTGCGTTGTTCCAATCAACTCCTGGGATTTCTTTCATAACATTTCAGACCATTTCCCACAAAACCGAGCCATCATTTTGTTTCGAACGAAGCCCAGCTTGCCCCGCTCATCTGGTTCGGTGCGCAGTCCAGAATGTGAGCCACGATGACATTTCCCCCAAAGATACCCGAACCACAAATTTAGCTAACCGAAATGAACAGAGCAAAACAGTCCAACTTGGATTCTTCCCCTACAGCTGAGTCCTATGTAATCTTCTCAAGCATAAAGGGGAAAAATGCCCAGTGTACAAAAAACATCCCTTTTGAAGGACAATTGAATAATTGTGCCTGTGGTGTTTGCAACCTCAAAGCTAGGAAAAAATTAAGGGTACGTTGCGGGTGGGGGGGGGAGAGATCTATGTCAGGGTCACAACAATGACAACCGTTGCTGAATTTAGCAACGCAAAGAGTTTGGGCTTCAGCGTTGAGTGATGAAAACGCTATTTATCTTAATAGTTCAGGGGGTGGGTTTTGTTTTTAATTTTAAAATCCGGTGTAGTCTTTTGAAAGAAAGGACGTAGGCACACGGCAAAGGCACTGGCAGTCCATGGTTCAGCGGTGGAGGCAGTCCCGGATTGACATGTTTTTTGAGGCGGGGGGCAAAATAAAAAAAATGTCACCCTCTTGTGGGCCCATTCTATCTTATGGGCCTATAGAATAGAATGGACTCCATACCCATGTTGGTGCCCCCCAGCCCCGTGGCAAGCACCCCCTCCACCACTCCCTAGATCCGGCCCTGGGTGGAGCATCCAAATCATATCAAGACAAATCAAACTACAGAACACTCGCTCTCGGGCCTTTTCGGCCGCAGCCCCATATCTCTGGAACCAACTTCCAGAGGAGGTGCGGGCCCTGCGGAACCTTGATCAGTTCCGCAGGGCCTGCAAGACCACCCTTTTTAAATTAGCTTATGAATAACTGAATTATACTGATAAGAAGAAAATCCGCCATCAGCACCAACTAGAAGAGCATCAAGGATAGCGTTATAATATGTTTTAGTTAATTGTTTTAATCAGGTTTTTAAGGTCAATTAATGTTTAATGTTTCTAATGTAACTGTTTTATTGTTGGTGCACCATTGGTCACCGTATTGTTAGCCGCCCTGAGCCTGCTTCGGCAGGGGAGGGCGGGGTACAAATAAAATTTATTATTATTATTATTATATTATATACCGAAGGATCCAGGTTAAATCTCCGGAATCTCCTGCTCAAAGGATCGGGGGTAGTAGGTGATGTAAAAATCCTCTACCTGAAAGTTTGGAGAACTGCTAAGGATGCCACGTTCCAGGTGGTAAGAGGAAATAGGCACTGCTTTCGTGCAGCCGTGCCTCCAAAATTCTCTTAGAGTAACATGGCAATTCATATTATTTAAGGATAATAGAAAATACATAATTAATACAAGACAGAACGAACACAGCAAGGAGCAAGACGTCAACTCCAAAAGCCCGGAGCTTTTTTTGAAGCAGGGACTCCTTTGCATATGAGGCCACGCAGCCATACCATACCAAACCTTTAATGGCATAACAGTTGCAAATAAAAATACACAGAACGTAAAAATTTAAACATGGGAGATAAAATGAAACCGAGCCTACAGAGGCATTCATACGTGGTCAGATTTAAATTTAAGGATGTCAGCCAAAAATTTTGCCACAGCCTCGCTAACCTCCCCCTTAGTATCGTTCGATAAATAATAACAGGGTGGCAGAATAGACAAATCTGGGGAGAAAGAAAGCTTGCAAAATAAATCTTTACGGAGGTTATGATAAAAAGAATAATCAAGCAATGTATGTTGAATTGAGTCGAGAATATTCGCTCCACAGGAACAGACTCGATGATATCTCCTTTGTAAAATTTTGGAGGGAAACGCATTTAGTCTAAAGGCCACACACCCCTGATGTAGCCAATCCTCCTGGAGCTTACAGTAGGCCCTGGACTAAGAGCCCTGTAAGCTCCAGAAAGATTGGCTACATCAGGGGTGTCCAGGGATGAAATTCTAGCAGGAGCTCCTTTGCATATTAAGCCACACCCCTG
This sequence comes from Heteronotia binoei, assembly GCF_032191835.1. NCBI lineage: Eukaryota > Metazoa > Chordata > Lepidosauria > Squamata > Gekkonidae > Heteronotia > Heteronotia binoei. The sequence continues at coordinate 164,988 of NW_026800037.1, forward strand.
TGATGTAGCCAATACTTCAAGAGCTTACAAGACTCTTTTTTGTAAGCTCTTGGAGGATTGGCTACATCAGGGGTGTGTGGCCTAATATGCAAAGGAGCTCCTGTTACAAAAAAAGCCATGGATATAATGCCACAGAATCTACCCTCCAAAGCAATCATTTTCTTCACAGAACATATGAAGCTGCCTTCTACTGAATCAGACCCTGGGTCCATCAAAGTCAGTATTGTCTTCTCAGACTGGCAGTGGCTCTTTAGGATCTCAAGCGGAGGTTTTCCATGCCTACTTGCCTAGACCCTTTTGAGTTGGAGATGCCAGGGATCGAACCTGGGACCTTCTGCTTACTAAGCAGATGCTCTACCACTGAGCCACCGTCCACTCCTAATTAGTATAATAAAGAAATAAATAAATCAATGCAAATCACAATAAGTCACAGCAACATTATAGTCCTTACAATATTCAGCAACAATATAGTCCATGACACTCAAAGTGAAGCAATCCTCTAAAGACAGAACTTCAGGCACTGTACAATGTACCCCATATCCTTCAGAAATGTCTTCCACTTCAAGAATTCTATGTGAATACATCAATATAGACTAATTCCATGCAAAATTGTCTGTGTCAGTTTTTCATCTCTTGCATTAAGTTCTCAATGGTGGTTCGATATCGACTGTTTCGGATTGATCCGTTTCCAAGAGATGATCGCATGTGTCCAAAAATGGCTTCGGAACCATGGTCAGTATTCACTAGGTATAACTGGAGCACAATCACCTCTAAAAATTATTCATGACATGATAGCAAATATACAGCAGGAGTAGTGCTCTCCTATAGGTATAATAATAATAATAATAATAATAATAATAATAATAATAATAAATTTTATTTCTATCCCGCCCTCCCCACCTCGGCAGGCTCAGGGCGGTTAACAACATTTCATAAAAACATACAATGGTTAAAACTTTTACATTTAACAATATAAACCAGTAAATATTAACTTAATAACATTAAAACAATCCAGTAAGTGCAGTTATTCAGCTGTGTGGTCTTAACCGCATTGGCGGGTGCTTAATTGCCGATCTTCTTAACAGTCCAGGTATGCGAGTTTAAAAAGGGCGGTCTTGCAGGCCCCGCGGAACTGGTCAAGGTTCTGCAGGGCCCGCACCTCCTCGGGGAGTTGGTTCCATAGGGTAGGGGCCGCGACTGAAAATGCCCGTACCCTAGTATTCTGATATTTAGTCTCCCTCGGCCCGGGGATGGTCATTAGATTTTTCCCAACTGATCTCAGTGCCCTCTGGGGTTCATACGGGGAGAGACGGTCCCTCAGGTAGGTAGGTCCTCGGCCATATAAGGCTTTAAAGGTAATGACCAACACTTTGTACTGGACCCGGTATATGATCGGCAGCCAGTGCAGTTCACGTAGCCTCGGCTGTATATGTTCCCGTTTTGGGAGTCCCAACAACAGCCTGGCCGCCGCGTTCTGCACTAACTGCAGTCTCCGAGTCCGGCACAAAGGTAGCCCCAAGTAGAGGGCATTACAGTAGTCCAATCTTGAGGTGACCGTTGCATGGATCACTGTTGCGAGGTCCCGGCGCTCAAGGAAAGGGGCCAATTGCCTTGCCCGCTTCAGATGGAAGAATGCTGACTTGGCAGTGGCTGCTATCTGGGCCTCCATCGATAGTGAAGGCTCCAGTAAAACACCCAGGCTCTTTACCTGGTGCGCTGCTTTCAATGGCGCGCCATCGAAGACCGGGAGAGCTATTTCCCTTCCCAGAGCGCCGCGACCCACGCAAAGGACCTCTGTCTTCACTGGGTTCAGCTTCAGCCCACTCAGCCTGAGCCATGTCGCAACAGCCTGTAAGGCCCGGTCGAGATTCCCTGGTGCGGGGTCGGGCCAGCTGTCCATTAGTAGATAGAGCTGGGTGTCATCCGCATATTGATGGCAACCCAGCCCAAACCGCCGGGCAATCTGGGCGAGGGGGCGCATATAGATGTTGAACAACATCGGGGAGAGCACTGCTCCCTGGGGCACCCCACAGTCCAGTGTGCGCCTCCGGGACTGTTCACTCCCGATAGCCACCCTCTGTCCCCGACCTAGGAGAAAGGAGGAAAGCCATTGCAAGGCCGACCCCTCAACCCCAATGTCGGCGAGGCGGCGCGTCAGTAGCTGATGGTCGACTGTATTGAATGCAGCCGACAAATCTAATAGCATCAGCACCGCAACGCCGCCTCGATCACCCATGGTTAGAACTTGGACATGAGACCACCAAGGCAATCCAGGGTAATTATACAAAGTCAGGCACACCATGCCTGAGTAGATATTCCCCTGAAAACCTAAGAAGAAGAAGAGGAGGAGGAGGGGGAGGAGGAAAAGGAGGGGGAGAAGGAGGAGGAGGAGGTGGTGGTGGTGCTTGGATTTATACCTCCACTTGGAGTCTTAGAGTGGCTTACAATCTCCTTCCCTTCTTCACAACAGACACCCTGTGTGGTAGGCGGAAATGAGAGAGCTCTGAGAGAACAGCTCTTGAGATAACTGTTCTGAGAGAACTGTGACTGCCTCGAGGTCACCCAGTTGGCAGCATGTGGAGGAGTGGGAATCACACCCGATTCTCCATATTAGAGTCTGCTGCTCTTAACCGCTACACCAAATTGACCCTGGTAATAATTGAAATAAATGAAAGAATCTTCAGTTGCCAGAAAATGAGGGGGTAAGCATTTCATTATCTCGAACAACTGAAACTGTATATGATTGTTATGGGATCAGATTAGTTTGATCTATTTATATTTTTATTAGCTACTAGTGTAGGTCGGTGGATTGGTTTTGATTCAATTATATGGACTTTACTTGATAGAGAAGGAGACTGGTGTTCTCATTGCGGTTCCCTCTATCTCATCTGCTGTAAAACCTGAAATACCTGAAAATCTAACCCTTGCAAGATGTCTGATAGAACTAGGGGAAAACCACGAGTTCTGTGAAGCCAGCCTCCAATTAGAAACCAAACGAAATAAGAATTCATAACTTTTAAATCATGTAGGTATCCATAAAGTAACAAACATGGAAAATCAAGCCACGTGCAACAGTAAATGAAACCTCATGTAAATACTGGAAATTAAGCCACATATAATGATAAATAAAGCCTCATATAACAACAATAGAAGGAACTTGCTGAAGTGGAAAACAACAACCATCAAATAAAGTCCATTTATGTCCAATCGTAAATACGAAACTCCATTTCTTCCAAAGTCGTTTCCAAATGCATTTAAGCATGACGATCCAAATGCAGCTGTGCACGAGAGTGGACGGGATAGTACTCCATTGTCCCCGTTTCACAATTGTGTCTTCTCTAGCTGAATGTTTTAACAATCAAGACATGGCAGGAATGCTTCAAGGCGCTCCCAAATCTCTGGTGCAGCGGCTAAAATCTTGCAAGATCTTCATTTGGCTTCTCATTTGAGGCTGGCTTCACGGAGCCAGTGGTTTTCCTACTTCGATCTCTTCCATGATTTCTCTTTGGTTGCTTATTCTAAACAATCAGGTAGTGGTTGGAAATCTCTTGGAATTACAACTGATTTCCAGGTAACCAAGTTCATTTCACCTGGAGAAAACGACTGCTTTGGAGGGCGAACTCAATCGCATTATGCCTTGCTGAGTCCCCTCCCTTCCCCAAACCCTTGTATCCCCTTCCTGCTCAGGGTCCACCCCCAAAATCTCCAGGAATTTCCCAAATCAAACCAGTCCCTCTGGACTGCCAACAACAGTTCATAGAGGCCAAGGCCTTCCCCAATGTTGCCTCCTGGCTCTGGGAGTCGGAGGCTCAGTGCCTCTGAATGAGAGGTTCTCCTCACACATTGGCAGACTTATCCTCCAGGAATTGATCTAATCCCCTTTCCAAGCTGTTTATTCCTGTGGCCATTGCTGCATCCTTGGCAGCAAATTTCACATTTTAATCACTTTCTGTGTAAAGAAGAATTTCCTTTTGTCTATCCTGAACCTGCTACCCGTCAGTTTCATCGGATGCCCTCAAGTTCTAGTATTTTCGGAGAGGGAGAAAATGACTTCTGGAAACCACTTCACTCAATTTCGGTCGATCGAATACAGTTCAGAAGTGAAAGTTTCATATCAGCTTTGGGTGGCCATTTCTGTTGAGCTAATATATGGGGGCATGTGTCCCATTTTGATCCCCGCCCTGGCTGCTTCTGAGGCTTCCAGAATACCTTCACTAGACTGAAATGTCGAATTGTAATATTTCATTCCTGACGAGAAAAGACAAAACTTCTGGGGGAAAAATATTGATGTGTAGTATATATATGCTTATGTTTGTTTCCACTAAGCTGTGACCCATCTCTCCACAAATACGTGAGGGAAATTTGTCCCAATTTTCTCTCTGGCCACAACCTTCTAAACGTGTCTCATTTTCAGGGACCTGGAACCTCTCGAGGAATGGTTTTGTCATGGGGAATAGATAAATTGGCAAAGATCCCTTCTGTGAAATCCAGACTGTTCAGGGTTCTTAGAATCCAAGCATGCATGCTCACTCACACAAAAACAGAGAGAACCCATGTTACTTTTAATATTCATGCAACAAGATTATAGCATACGGCAACTTATCTTTGGCAGAAGATTCTGCAGTGATAATTGCGTAAGAAATGGGCGGTGTGTATCTTTGACATTTCTATGACTCCTCAAATGCTGTAATTTTAACTATTCCATTTCTGTTATTACTGAATCTATAATTTTGTCATCCCTTTTCCGCTGCTCTGCACCCCATTTATTTAATCCTCTATGCCGCCGTTACCTAGATGTTGAGTGCTGTATCATCTCGTTGAAAAATCTTCGGATGTCTCTATTGTTTTCTTCTTTGCTGTTGCAGAATTATTATCTCCTTTCCTAACTGGCTCCTACAGCAACTCAGCAGGATGTCTCTTGTTCTTTGGTGTGCCCGTGTGCTATTGTAGCTTTTTTTGATGTGTGTTTTTATTATATTTATTCTTTTTTTAAATAACATTTTGCTAACTTTTAAAACAACGTATAATGCCATCACTACATCTATTAAACACCAAAATACAAGCAATCAAAATAAAAATGGAAACAAAAAATCAAAGCAAAAAAAGCATGTGTCGTTATTCCATATTATTTAAGAAGGTTATTATTTTTTCTTATTTTTTAAAAAAAAATATTCTTGCCTATAAAAAGGAAAGGTAGTCTCCTGTGTAAGCACCAGTCGTTTCCGAATCTTGGGTGACATCGCATCACAAAGTTTTTACAGGGTGGTTTGCCATTGCCTTCCCCAGTTATTTACACTCCCCTCCCCCCAGCAAGCTGGGTCCTCATTTGACTGACCTCGGAAGGATGGAAGACTGAGCCAGCTACTTGAACCAGTTTCCGCTGGGATCAAACTCAGGTTGTGAGCAGAGCTTAGGACTGCAGTACTGCAGCTTCGCCACTCTGTGCCATGGGGCTGCTATTTTTGCCTATACATATTCAAACTTATGTTTAATAATGATACCCTTTATTGACAATATTTGGTACCTCACCCTGAGACGAGATTAAATAACCTAAAATTGGAAACCAAATAGCCACAAAGTTTGTAGTCTGAGTAGGATTTGCCTATTATAGTTATTCTTAATACTTTTATTTATATTTATTTAAAATATCTGTACACTATTTTCTCTGAGCAAGCTTTATGCATTCCGCCCCCATACACAGACTTCTCAGACATTTCTGCATCTGAAAACATCTACCCAATTTGCACACAACCTCATTGTGCAGCTTTTTTTTTTTCCCCATTTGCATGCTGGAGCCAAATTGAGAATCAGATGCATAATCAAGGTTGCTTGGGAGTGAAGGCATAGATGATTGTCCAGCTTTCTACATTATAAATTTAACATCCTTGTCAAGTTAGATTTTCTGTTCCTTGTAACCCCTATTCAAACATAAACAGGATTGCTAGCCCCCCATGGAGTCAGGGGATCACCCTGCCCCAGGACAAACACCCCCCCCCCCCCAAACAGTAGGCCAGCAAGCACATCGGCTCTAGCATTTGGGCAAAAACTCCACGGTAGAAGCCATTTTTACCATAGAGTTTTTGCTCAAATACCAGAGTGACGCCACTATGTCTCACTGTGAAGACATCACTTCTGGCACACACTGGAAGTGATGTCACCACATAGCTGGCGGCATAGCCTGGGCTTCCCTTCCACTCCTGGGAAGTCCCCCCCCCCTCTGCCAGTCACCCAGACGAAACTGGCAAACCTAAACATGACAGTCAGGGGTGGAATTCTAGCAGGAGCTCCTTTGCATATTAGGCCACACGCCCCTGATGTAGCCAATCCTCCAAGAGCTTACAAAAAAGAGTGTTGTGAGCTCTTGGAAGATTGGCTACATCCAGGGTGTGGCCTAATATGCAAAGGAGCTCCTGCTAGAATCCCACCCTGATGACAATACAATGGAAGTGATGGTATAGACAATATATCTATATCTTGGCTTGGCTTCGCGAACGAAGATTTAAGAAGGGTGCAGTAGTCCACGTCTGCTGCAGGCTCGCTGGTGGCTGACAGGACCAATGTGGGACAGGCAGGTCCGGCCACAGCGGCTGCAGGGAAAAGTCTGATTTAGGGTTGGTCCTGTAGCAGTGCGATTCTTCCTCAATCTCCTTTTGTCCTCAAGACCAGCTATATAGACAATATATCAAATAATAATCTGACATTAGGCTATAATTCAATTTCACGTAGAGTTCTGCTTTGCCCAAGAAGCCCAGACGAGGACCCCAGGTTTTTATTATATATTATTATTATTTCTCCAACAGTGGTATTGACTTTAATTTGGATGCCAAGGAAGAACAACATCGATACACTTATTCCTATTATTATTCCTTGTTCCTTCTTCAGTTATGGATGCCAAAGAAGAAGAACATCAAATAGACGTACTTATCCTGATTGTTTTTACTTCTTTCCTTCTCACTTTAACTAAGCACTATAATGGAATCAATCCGTTAGTCAGTTAGACGGGGTCTTTGTCTGGATGTCTTGGGCAAAGCAGAACTCTACGTGATATTGAATTATTGCCTAGCGTTGGACTATTATTTGATATAACGCTAAACATGAGCCTTTCTAAGAACCATGCATAAAAATTGCCCCTGTAAAGAGGTGAGTGGAAGAAAAAGAAGACCACAGATTTATACCCTGCCCTTCTCTCTGAATCAGAGCGACTTACAATCTCCTTTATTTCCTTCCCCCATAACAAACACCCTGTGAGGTGGGTGGGGCTGGGAGAGCTCTCCCAGAAGCTGCCCTTTCAAGGACAACTCCTAGAAGAGCTATGGCTGACCCAAGGCCATTCCAGCAGCTGCAAGTGGAGGAGTGGGGAAAGAAACAGCATTTACATACTAGATGATTTATTGAAAGCCAGCCAAAGATTTTTTTTAAAAAAAACTCCCCCCCCCCCCCAGTCCCTCTTTTGATTGCATGGGCCTTGAATAGTGCAATATTTACAGAGCTGCTAATTTGTGCTTTTAGGTCCCCAAACACAAAATTAATTCTGGAAGAGGTCAGATGATCCATTCGTCATGTGATTTTGAGATCATTTTTACATTTTGCCAATTTATCTGTCACTGGGTTGTCTCTCAGTTTTCCATACAGCTTCTTGGGCAAGAGGGGGACACTTATATAAAGTGGAGATCAACTGATAGTAACAAGGGATACCATGAGAGTAATGAGGTAATTTGTCTTTTCTCCCCTGTACTTCTTTTCAGTGTTTCCAAAGTAAACCTTGAGTTAAAAATCTTTTTGGAGGAGTTATTGAATTCCTGTGGCATCCACAATACAAGAACTCGTGGGCATTCGATGAAATTGCTGAGCAGACAGGTTAAAACGGATAAAAGGAAGTACTTCTTCACCCAAAGGGTGATTAACATGTGGAATTCACTGCCACAGGAGGTGGTGGCGTCCACAAGCATAGCCACCTTCAAGAAGGGGTTAGATAAAAATATGGAGCAGAGGTCCATCAGTGGTTATTAGCCACAGTGTGTGTGTGTGTGTGGGATGGGCCATTGGCCTGATCTAACATGGGCCATTGGCCTGATCTAACATGGCTTCTCTTATGTTCTTATGTTCTTACAATGGCACATGGCTTTGAGGCACAGGTGACCAAAATGTCATAGCCTCATATAATAGTGTCAAAATCAGATTCCTTCCTTCCTTCCTTCCTTCCTTCCTTCCTTCCTTCCTTCCTTCCTTCCTTCCTTCCTTCCTTCCTTCCTTCCTTCCTTCCTTCCTTCCTTCCTTCCTTCCTTCCTTCCTTCCTTCCTTCCTTCCCTCCTTCCTTCCTTCCTTCCTTCCCTCCTTCCTTCCTTCCTTCCTTCCTTCCTTCCTTCCTTCCTTCCTTCCTTCCTTCCTTCCTTCCTTCCTTCCTTCCTTCCTTCCTTCCTTCCTTCCTTTCTCTATGGCTTTTTTGTAGCAGGAACTCCTTTACATATTAGCCAATCCTTCAAGGCTTATAGTATGCCCTGTAGTAAGAAACCTGTAAGCCCTTGGAGGATTGGCTACATAGGAGGGGAGTGGCCTAATAGGCAAAGGAGTTCCTGCTACAAAAAAGCCATCTATCTATCTATCTATCTATCTATCTATCTATCTATCTATCTATCTATCTATCTATCTATCTATCTATCTATCTATCTATCTATCTATCTATCTATCTATCTATCTATCTATCTATCTATCTATCTATCTATCTATCTATCTACCCACCCATCCACCCACCCATCCACCCACTCATCTATCTATCTATCTATCTATCTATCTATCTATCTATCTATCTATCTATCTATCTATCTATCTATCTATCTATCTATCTATCTATCTATCTATCTATCTATCTATCGTCTGTCTGTCTGTCTGTCTGTCTGCCTGCCTGCCTGCCTGCCTGCCTGCCTGCCTGATGAAAACGCTGAATAGGAAAACAAATGAAAGAATATTCTATGGGGCAGGACTTTTCTCAGCAAAGTCATGCTGGATTAAACCGTTCTCACAGAAACTACCGTTCAGCTTGCTAGTCTCCCTCCTTGATTGTTCACAACTCTACGCATAGCATGCAGGCACAGAGACACACACTGGGGTCCAGGAAATTAAGAGTGTTCATAAACCGGAGAGGAACAAAGGCTAAGTTTACTTCAGGTGAAACAAAGTGCCTCCCCCACTGAGCAAGCAGCTGCTCTGTCACAGCCTGTGACTTTCATCGCTTCTGACATATAATGACGTCTATCTGCGACTCTGAACAAGATCTAGAGCGTTGAAGTGACCCATATTCTGTCCGTCACAGTGGGAGGGACTTTAGAAGTCAAGGCAGCCAAAGGGAACAGGAGGGGGAAGGAGAAGCTTAAAAAGAGAGCATCTTTGAGCTGCTCCAGGTTTCAGAAACCCTGCTGGGATAGGCAGGGTTTCCCCAGAACATAAATTATCAAGGGTGGGATAGGAACAGGGCCGGCTCGCCCACTAGGCAAACTAGGCAGTTGCCTAGGACACCGGGAGTGGGGCGCCAAATTGGGCTTCCCCACTCCCGGTGCCCAAGACAAATGGCTAAATTTGCCTCTTCCCCCCCCCTGCTGCCACTGCCACCACCAGCCCCTCCCTACCCTTCCGCACGCTGCGCTCTGGCCACCCCCTCACTTCTGGTTCTGGAAAGTAGGGGGGAGAAACCTCCTCCAGTGCTCTCTTCAAATAAATGCTCAGATGCCAGCTGTCTCAAAGTCAGTAAGGCCCAGCCTCATCAAAGCACGCTCCTCTGATCTACTGTGTGTGTGTGGGGGGGGGCGTGATGGAGTGCAGTGCAGTGGAGGAAGTGTGGCAGGGGCGGGAGCAGCAGGGGCGGGTAGGGAGCCTGCCTGGGGCACCACGAGCCCTTGGGCCAGCACTGAATAGGAAGAGGCTCTGCATTGGTGGGACAACAGTATTGGTCCAGGAAGGTAGGTTAATCCAGAACAGGCAAACAGTGTCAGATCTGAATAGTTCTACCATCAGTGCAGTCTCTTGCCATAACCTCACATTTTTGAAAGAATATATGGATGTGTAAAGGACTATCAAGCTGCAGCTGTTAGATGATGACCCCAGCAAGGGGTTTTCAAGGTAAGTGAGAACCAGAAGTGGTTGGCAATTGCCTTCCTCTGCAGAGCCTTCTTTGGTGGTCTCCCATCCAGATACAGATTTAATGGCAACCCTATCAAGGTGCTTTCAAGGCAAGTGAGAAGCAGAGATGGCTTCCTTGGTGGTCTATCATCCATGTAACAACTTAATAGTGACCCTAGCAAGGAGCTTTCAAGGCAAGTGAGAAGCAGAAGTGGTTGGCCATTGCCTTCTTCTGCAGAGCCTTCCTTGGTGGTCTCCCATCCAAGTACTGATGAAACGGCAACCTAGCAAGTGGTAGTCAAGATAAATGTTCAAGAAAAATCATTTGCTAGTGCTTTTGTCTGCAGAGCCTTCCTTGGTGGTCTCCCATCCAAGAACCAACGTAATGGCAATGCCAGAAAGGGATTTTCAAGACAAGTGAGAAGCAGAGGTGATCGGCCAATGGCTTCTTCTGCGGAGTCTTCCTTGGTGGTCTTCCATCCAGGTAACAATTTAATGGTGACCCCAGCAAGGGGCTTTCAAGGCAGGTGAGAAGCAGAGATGGCTGGCCAATGTCTTCCTTTGCAGAACTTTCCTTGGTGGTCCTCTATCCAACTTAATGGTGACTCCAGTAGGGGTCTTTTGAGGCAAGTGAGAAGCAGGCAGTGGCATAAAAAAATTGGCTTCTCCTCTTTCTCCTCCTCCTTCTCCTATGGATATTCCACCATAATTCCACATCCACTAGAGCAGGGGTGGGGATCTTTTTTCTGTCAAGGTCCATTTGGATATTTATAACATCATTCGCGGGCCATGCAAAATTATCAACTTAAAAAAACAGTGCTCCGTCGAGAGAGAACGATTCAGGCCGGCAAAATTAATGCAAATAATGGTTCTTCGATTTGAAGTCATTTGGAGATAGCCTAATTTGGCACACACACACATACACACACGGGGCCTGCTGCCCTAGGCAAATGCCTAGGTCCAGGGCTTTTTTTGTGGAAAAAGCCCAGCAGGAATCCAAGGAGGCCGCTGCATCATGCAGCTGGGCCCCATAATCCTCGCTGGCCAGCCAGGCCCCAGGGAGGCTGCCACATGGCTTAGCTCGGCCCAGCAATCCCCGAGGGCCACACCAAGTGATCTTGAGGAATGTAAATGGCCCTCGGGCCGGACGTTCCCCACCCCTGCACTAGAGTGTGGAAAAGGAGTGACGATCCACAAGGAAAGGTTGTCGCAGGGAACACCCTTGCCTGGTGCTCTGGTTCAGTCACTGACTTTGCCATTTTGCATTAGTGCAGAAGCCAGGTAAGATAAACACGCTTCATCATGTTGCTCTTAGAGATAATGAAGTCGTGTCGCTCTTCATAGTTAATTTGAGACTGCTCAATAATTAAATGACCAGCCAGGGAAGGACTGCCTGTCACAATCCAACCAATGAAAGGAGTCTGTCAGGGGCAATTGACTGAGTGAGATTGAGGGGTGGATTCTAGCAGGAGCTCCTTTGCATATTAGGCCACACCTCCTGATGTAGCCAATTCTCCAAGAGCTTACGAAAAAGAGCCTTGTAAGCTCTTGGAGGACTGGCTACACCAGGGGGGTATGTGGCCTAATATGCAAAGGAGCTCCTGCTAGAATTCCACCCCGGACTGAAATAATCTACACTGGACAAAATCTTCTCACCTGTGTTCATAAACCTGTTAATACTTCAAGATGCCCATGTTTCACCTTCGTTGAGGTATCTAGGAGGGTTGCCAGGCCCCCATAGTGGAGGCAGGGGTCTCACGCTTCCAAGCCCTGCCCCCCTCAGCCCCTGATCAGGGGACTAACCAGAAGAAAGAGGAAGTCCCAAGCCACATCACCAGCATTGCACAGGAAGTGACATCACACCAGCAACTTCCAGGTGACACTTTGGCATTTGGGCAAAAAAATCTATGGTAGAAGCCAGGTTGACTATAGCGTTTCTGTCCAAGTGCCAGAGTGTCACCTGGAAGTTGCTTGTGTGATGTCACTTCCTGTTTACATCAGTTCCCGCGCATAGGGTTGCCAAGTCCAATTCAAGAAATATCTGGGGACTTTGGGGGTGGAGCCAGGAGACTTTGGGGGTGGAGCCAGGAGACATTGGGGCGGAGCCAGGAACAAGAGTGTGACAAGCATAATTGAACTCCAAGAGAGTTCTGGCCATCACATTTAAAGGGACAGCACACCTTTTTAAATGTCTTCCTTCCATAGGAAATAATGAAGGATAAGGGCACCTTCTTTTGGGGCTCATAGAATTGGACCCCCTGGTCCAATCGTTTTGAAATTTGGGGGATACTTTGGAGAGAGGCACTAGATACTATATTGAAAATTTGGTGCCTCTACCTCAAAAAACAGCTCCCCCAGAGCCCCCGAAACCTCCAGATCAATTCCCCGTTATACCCTATGAGAAGACGTTTCCCTCTCCACCCCCCTCCACCCCGCCCCCCCCTTTCTGGGAAATCTGATGCAGGAGACAGAACTCACTCACCTCCGGAGGTGCAAAGGCACATGGTCCTTTGGGGGCGTGGCTGGGCTCCCCTCCCTTCACCGGCCAGCTGACTGGGGGCGGGAAGCAGCCTGAGAAAACGGAAGAGCTCTGGCTGCTGCGATCGGGGCTGGGTGGGAAGGGCTGCCATTCTCCCCCTCCCCCCCGCTTTTCCTTTTATGGCCAGCGGGGGGAGGAGGCTCCAAATCGGGGGTCTCCAGGCCTAGCGGGGGATTTGGGACCCCTACCCGCGCAGCACTGATTATGTGACCTTCGGTTTTCTCTTTCTCAGGGTACAACTCCCTTCATTCCCCTTCAGTTGCCGGGAGAGACCTTGCAACCCTAGAAAACAGAGGGGGTATTTTCTGTATTTGGGTGTGTGTGCATGTGAATGCCTTAAAGTCTTGGGTGACTTCTAGTGACCCCTGCTGGAACAAAAGGGGTGGAATCCTAGCAGGAGCTTCTTTGCCTATTAGGTCACACCCCCCTGAAGTAGCCAATCCTCCAAGAGCTTACGAGGCTCTTTTTTGTAAGCTCTTGGAGGATTGGCTGGATCAGGGGGGTGTGGCCTAATAGGCAAAGGAGCTCCTGCTAGCATTCCACCCCTGGGCATGGAGGATGTTCAGAGACGTGGCTCGATACAGCCCACCTCTGCCTCTCGGTCCTGGTATTCCAAGGAGGTCTCCCATCCAAGCACTTGCCGGAGTTAGCCCTGCTAAGCTTCTGTGATCTGATGAGACTGGGCTTGCCTGGGCTATCCAGGTCACAGCCAGAGACCAAGGCCAGAGACCAATCTACATTGGCCGGAAAGCTCAAAGTATGTAGAAACAATTCTATTTTCCTCTCTTCAGCAGCCCTCGCATGGCTTTCTTTGAGGGTCTGTACTGGTGGTTGTCGCTGAAGATCCTTTTTGGAACCCAGTCCATTGTGTTTCAGTCAGGCCCAGCATTAGGGGTTCTTGTGCCCGGGATGAACCGCATGCCCGCCCCCACCTCGATGATGTCACGCCCCCCCCCCCACAATTTCACCGAGGCACCACATTTTAAGAAGGATATAGACAAGCTGGAATGGGTCCAGAGGAGGGCGACGAAGATGGCAAGGGGTATGGAGACCAAGTCCTATGAGGAAAGGTTGAAGGAGTTGGGCCTGTTTCACCTGGAGAGCAGGAGGCTGAGAGGTGATATGATCACTATCTTCAAGTACTTGAAGGGCTGTCATCTAGAGGATGGTGTGGAATTGTTTTCCGTGCCCAGAACCAATGGGTTGAAATTGAATCAAAAGAGTTTCTGGCTCAACATTAGGAAGAACTTCCTGACCGTTAGAGCAGCTTCTCAGTGGAACAGGCTTCCTCAGGAGGTGGTGGGCTCTCCTTCCTTGGACGTTTTTAAACGGAGGCTAGATGGCCATCTGACAGCAATGAAGATCCTGTGAATGTAGGGGGAAGTGTTTGTGAGTTTCCTGCATTGTGCAGGGGGTTGGACTAGATGACCCTTCCAACTCTTTGATTCTATGAAGTCTTGGCAAAGTCAGTGTGGAGAAATGCCATTTTAGTCAGTGGTGGTGCTTCATTTGGCAGGGGTCAGTAAATCCCTCAGCAGGCTTTGTAGCCTTCCCCTCACTCCCCCCCTCCCTTCCAGAGCCAAACCAACAACGCTAGGGGGAAAATCTCCTAGAGAGGCAGGAAGTGCTTTTGTTCTTGGCATGTGTGTTAGCAGGAAGAGAACGGCAGTTGGAAGCCAGCGCTCGAGCGAGCATGTGGTGAGCAATGGAGGCTCCTGCCTGGGAGGCCCCAGGCAGGCAGACTAAGTAAGTAATTCACAAGACAGGGCAAGTTTAGATCAGGGCCAGCAGGATGCGTTTATAATCAACTTTTCTTTGTTATGCTGTGTGCTGTACGGGTGCTGTGCTGTGCTGTGCTGTGCTAACTTTTTAAATGCAACTGTTTTTGTTTTGTTTTTCTTTTCCTATCTTTTTCTCTTGTAAATAAATAGTTTTTCTGTTTTAAATGCTGGCAGTCAGTCTCTGTACCACATAGATCCCCAAACCGCTTTAGACCACGCTGTGTTGAGACGGGGGCCCCGGGGAAGGGGGAAGGCATGCAGTTGGATAAGGTGCCAATCCTCCAGGGGTGCCCCAAAGAAGCGCTGAGGTCTCTGTGAAACCCAAGTGCAGGGTGGCAGAGAACCTGGAGGCCTAGCCTCATAGAGGGAGAGGGGGATTGGGAGTCCTGTTCCTCTCAATCTGAACCCCGGGACTGAGCAGGTGGTGGCAGCGAGCCCAAGGGGCAGGAGGAGAAATAGCTTCCTCCAGGAGTTGGCGACTCAATAGGGAGCTGACGGGACCGGGTCTGAAGGCAGAATCGGGCCGGTTCCGCCACAGTCAGAAAGGCAGCGGACTTGCTCAGAACCAGGCTTTGAGCGCAGTTGCTGCCAGGCCCCCTGACTTTGTTGAGGCTTCCCAAGGCTTCATTGAGGCTTCCCAAGCTTCGTTGAGGCTTCCCAAGTCAGGAAGGCAGCAGGCATGAAGAGAGGGGGTGCCTCGTGGCACCCCTAGGCCAGGTGGTGCCCTACATGGCCACCTACATGGCCTACTCCCACACGTCAGCCCTGGCTTCAGTTCAGATGTTAAGGAAGGCGATTGTTTCCACAACAGAGTCTTATTGTTTCATGTTCCCCCCCAACTCATTTTCTAGTAGCATTTGGACAATATGGAGGGGGAAGGGTAGGGGGAAACGAGAAGGAGGGGAAGGAACCCCAGGGAACCAGCTGATTAGGTTCTGGCAAGGAGGACCCAACATCTGCTTTCGACCAAAAGACATCTGCATATTTCACATTTATTTTTCATAATTTACAGAAGCAACCTGCCAAAATTGAGCAAGGGAGAGCCGGCGAGCGCGTAATTAGCCGAAGTTTGCTTGCTTTAGAAGTGATTAGCATAAACCCCGGTAGCTCACCTGGGAGGAGACGAAGGCAAAGGAAATAACGACAGTTTGATTTTGCAAAATTCAATTTTCGGGGTGGCGTGCCAGGCTGGGGAGAAGGGGAAAAAAAAAAATTCATCGTTGGCATTCATGTCGGGGGGAATAGGTGGATGGATAATGCCAATTAACGCCGTGCAACGCACACTCCGTTGTCTCCGTGTCAAGCACCATACATCTGCCACACAGGCCCGGGCAGAATTCTTTATTAAGTAAGATCTGATTAAGCAGAAGGCGTTCTTTGCGGCGACTGAATGAAACGGAACCCGGCTCAGGCGGAATCGCAGAAGTGATTGAATCAGATGGGCACACCACCGATGTGCATGCAGATGGCTTAGCGGAGACCAAAGGAGGAGAGAGATTTCTTTTTCCTGCCTCCATTAGAAACAATGATTATAATTGTAACGTACTGGACTGGGAGACGTTCAACAGCAAACATCATTTATTGGCGAGTACATCACAAAGACAGCATGGCAGGGCCGGGTCTCCGATTATATGCATTCACCCGGAGCAACCCACTTCCCAGTCAGGTCCAATCCTGACCAGTTAAACTTCGTGCCACAAACCTTCATAGGCGGTTAGCGCCTGTCCCTTACAGTCAGGTGAGCCGTGGTTTCCTGCTGGTCACCTCAGCGCGCGTAGCCACGCTGTGTTGTAAATTCAGGGACCGAAATGCAAGATACAACAATGACGCACAGCAAAATCATCTTTGACCCCAAACTGATAGATGAACGTGTGTTTGGAGTGGATGATAAGGGATAAAATGCCTGAGGATCAGGACTTTTCTTCGTAGCAGGAACTCCTTTGCATATTAGGCCACACATCCCTGATGTCACCAACCTTCCAAGAGCTTACAGGGCTCTTAGTCCAGGGCCTACTGTAAGCTCCAGGAGGATTGGCTACATCGGGGGGGGGGGTGGCCTAATATCAGGGGTAGAATTCTAGCAGGAGCTCCTTTGCATATTAGGCCACACATCCCTGATGTAGCCAATTCTTCAAGAGCTTACAGGGCTCTTAGTTCAGGGCCTACTGTAAGCTCCAGGAGGATTGGCTACATCGAGGGGGGGGGGGTGGCCTAATATCAGGGGTAGAATTCTAGCAGGAGCTCCTTTGCATACTAGGCCACACATCCCTGATGTAGCCAATCCTCCAAGAGCTTACAGGGCTCTTAGTCCAGGGCCTACTTTAAGCTCCAGGATTGGCTACATCACGGGGGTGTGGCCTAATATGCAAAGAAGCTCCTGCTACAAAAATAAGCCCCGCTGAAGACCAGTGTTGCCTCTAAGCTGAGTTAGTGTGAGCTAGCTCACAGTTTCTTGGCCTCCAGCTCACGCATTCTTGTCTTAGTTCAGGTAGGATGACCCCAGAGCACAATAATCCATGCAGTAACCAAATCACGACCTAGAAGTTGGTGCTGCAAACGAGGTGACAGCCCATTTCAACATAACCTCACCCCATGTGCAAGGAACTGTTTTTAAGATTAGATTTAGTCGTTTATGTGATGCTACTTTTTTTTTAAATAACATTGACTATGTATCGCTTTAATTACTTTTTTTTTTTTTTAAGCACAAATCACACCAAATTTGTCGGAGCCATTTTAGACAGTTAACCTTTGACAAAGGTAATTGGAACATCCCGATATGAATAAAAGATAAGTTGCGGCATTCAGCAAATTACAACTGCCTGCCAATCGCTGAAGCGAAGGCCTCAGCTCCGGCATCTCCGTTTTCATATTACTGGAACATCCCAAAACGTAGTCCAGGAAACTTCTTTACATCGGTTGCAATTTCAGCAGCTGTGCCGATGATAGAGCTCTACCGTCTCTCTTGGAAGAGTTTCCATTTTTCCTCATTTGCGCCAACAGCGTTAATATTTCATACTTCGAAGTCATCTATCCCTTGCCGTGGGCTCTTCTCCCACGCTTCCAAAGGATTGCCTTTAATGATAACCATAAGTACAAATTATGATCCTGAAAATCTACTCTGCCAACGTGTCCAATGTCAATAAACCAAAGGGCGATGAAATGTATTCTTTTTTTTTGCCCCTTTGAAGGTTTGAAATGGTCAAAACCTTCACTCGGAGTTTGAAAAGTTTTTCTCCCCATCTCTGGGCAGAGAACAGGCAAGAGGATGAGCGGAGTCACTTCAGTTACTTTCTAGATATACTTTGACACCAAGCTAAGAGATCTAGCCAGGGCTTTTTAAATAGATAGATAGATATTGGATTTATATCCTGCCCTCCACTCCGAAGAGTCTCAGAGCGCCTTACAATCTCCTTTACCTTCCTCCCCCACAACAGACACCCTGTGAGGTAGATGAAGATATTGGATTTATATCCTGCCCTCCACTCCGAAGAGTCTCAGAGCGGCTCACAATCTCCTTTTCCTTCCCCTCGCCACAACAGACACCCTGTGAGGAAGATGCAGATATTGGATTTATATCCTGCCCTCCACTCCGAAGAGTCTCAGAGCGCCTCACAATCTCCTTTACCTTCCTCCCCCACAACAGACACCCTGTGAGGTAGATGAAGATATTGGATTTATATCCTGCCCTCCACTCCGAAGAGTCTCAGAGCGCCTCACAATCTCCTTTACCTTCCTCCCCCACAACAGACACCCTGTGAGGTGGGTGGGGCTGAGAGGATTCTCACAGCAGCTGCCCTTTCAAGGACAACCTCTGCCAGAGCTATGGCTGACCCAAGGCCATTCCAGCAGCTGCAAGTGGAGGAGTGGGGAATCAAACCCGGATCTCCCAGATAAGAATATGCACACTTAACCACTACACCAAACTGGCTCTCTTTTGCAGAAACAGCCCAGCAGGAACGCTTTTGCATATTAAGTCACACTCCCTGAAACCAAACCAGCTGGAACTGCATTCCTGTGCATTCCTGTTTTTTTTAAAAAAAAGCCCTGGATCTAGCTGGAGAGGTAATGGGTGGGTCAAGCTCTGCCCCTTCCCCAAGCAGGAAACAGAGATTTGGAAGTCTGTAGACTACCTTAAAATGCCTCTTGAATTATATTTGTCATCGTAAAACCTTACTCTCATAATGCTTTTTAAATTACTTTCATCTATGTGGCCACATCGGAGAAGATCCTGGAGAACTCACTGGAGAAGATCCTGATGCTAGGAAAGACAGAAGGCAAAAGAAGAAGGGGACGGCAAAAGATGAGATGGCTGGACAGCGTTACTGATGTGACTAACATGAAATCAACCCTGACTGTTCCCTGGAAAGTCAGATGCTGAAGCTGAAACTCAAATACTTTGTCCACCAAATGAGAAGGGAGCACTCCCTGGAGAAGACCCTGATGCTGGGAAAAACAGAAGGCAAAAGAAGAAGGGGACGGCAAAAGATGAGATGGCTGGACAATGTTACTGATGTAACAAACACAAATTTGAGCGGACTTCAGAGGATGTTGGAAGACAGGAGGGCCTGGTGTGACTATAAGAACATAAGAACATAAGAGAAGCCATGTTGGATCAGGCCAACGGCCCATCAAGTCCAACACTCTGTGTCACACAGTGGCAAAAAATGTTATATACACACATACACTGTGGCTAATAGCCACTGATGGACCTGTGCTCCATACACTGTGGCTAATAGCCACTGATGGACCTGTGCTCCATACACTGTGGCTAATAGCCACTGATGGACCTGTGCTCCATATTTTTATCTAAACCCCTCTTGAAGGTGGCTATACTTGTGGCCGCCACCACCTCCTGTGGCAGTGAATTCCACATGTTAATCACCCTTTGGGTGAAGAAGTACTTCCTTTTATCCGTCTTAACCTGTCTGCTCAGCAATTTCATCGAATGCCCACGAGTTCTTGTATTGTGAGAAAGGGAGAAAAGTACTTCTTTCTCTACTTTCTCCATTCCATGCATTATCTTGTAAACCTCTATCATGTCACCCCGCAGTCGACGTTTCTCCAAGCTAAAGAGTCCCAAGTGTTTCAACCTTTCTTCATAGGGAAAGTGCTCCAGCCCTTTAATCATTCTAGTTGCCCTTCTCTGCACCTTCTCTAAAGCTATAATATCCTTTTTGAGGTGCGGCGACCAGAACTGCACACAGTACTCCAAATGAGACCGCACCATCGATTTATACAGGGGCATTATGATACTGGCTGATTTGTTTTCAATTCCCTTCCTAATAATTCCCAGCATGGCATTGGCCTTTTTTATTGCAAACGCACACTGTCTTGACACTTTCAGTGAGTTATCTATCATGACCCCAAGATCTCTCTCTTGATCAGTCTCTGCCAGTTCACACCCCATTAACTTGTATTTGTAGCTGGGATTCTTAGCCCCAATGTGCATTACTTTGCACTTGGCCACATTGAACCGCATCTGCCACGTTGACGCCCACTCACCCAGCCTCAACAGATCCCTTTGGAGTTCCTCACAATCCTCTCTGGTTCTCACCACCCTGAACAATTTAGTGTCATCCGCAAACTTGGCCACTTCACTGCTCACTCCGAACTCTAAATCATTTATGAACAAGTTAAAAAGCATGGGACCCAGTACCGAGCCCTGCGGCACCCCACTGCTTACCGTCCTCCACTGCGAAGACTGCCCATTTATACTCACTCTCTGCTTCCTATTACTCAGCCAGTTTTTGATCCACAAGAGGACCTGTCCTTTTACTCCATGATTCTCAAGCTTTCTAAGGAGCCTTTGATGAGGAACTTTATCAAAAGCTTTCTGGAAGTCAAGGTAAACAACATCTATCGGGTCTCCTTTGTCCACATGTTTGTTCACCCCCTCAAAGAAATGCAACAGGTTAGTGAGGCAAGATCTTCCCTTGCAGAACCCATGCTGAGTCTTCCTCAATAACCCGTGTTCATCAATGTGCCTACTCATTCTGTCCTTGATAATGGTTTCTACCAACTTTCCCGGTATTGAAGTCAGACTGACTGGCCTGTAGTTTCCCGGATCTCCTCTGGAACCTTTTTTAAAGATGGGGGTGACATTTGCTACCTTCCAGTCCTCAGGAATGGAGGCAGATTTCAATGAAAGATTACAGATTTTTGTTAGAAGATCCACAAGTTCAACTTTGAGTTCCTTCAGAACTCTCGGATGTATGCCATCCGGACCCGGTGACTTATTAGTTTTTAATTTGTCTATCAGTTGTAGGACCTCCTCATTTGTCACCTCAATCTGACTCAGGTCTTTCAACACCCCTTCCAAAATTAGTGGTTCTGGGGCGGGCAAAAAGTTCTCGTCTTCTACAGTGAAGACGGAGGCAAAAAATTCATTTAGCTTTTCAGCCATTTCCCTATCCTCCTTCAGTAATCCTTTTACCCCATGGTCATCCAAGGGCCCCACTGCCTCCTATGTCCATGGGGTCGCAAAGAGTCGGACTCGAGTGTGCGACTGAACAACAATGATGTGGCCACAGTGGGCAAGAGGAAGATTTGCATCTGTCTGCTTGATATGTTTGGGTTCCCCATTTCCCCATTTTTTTGTGTGGAAAAATATTAGAAAGATTGTCAGATCTTGAAGTTCAGCAGAATTCTCACAGGTGGGGTTGAAAAATGAAGTTCAGAAGCAAGTATTTTTTGGGGGGAGGGGCAACGGGGTTTGTAAGAAAGAAAGAGCACCATAACATTTAGAGGTTCTGGAGCTCTGCTCCGGTGAGCTCCTGTCCCAAATGAAGCCTGACCAAGGTACTATGTGTTGGAGACTTCTTATTCATTTAGACTTCGGCTACTCTGGCAGCTGTAATAATGTATAATGTAGGAGTCCCGAATTTCCTAGGGAGAGGTTCTGTATAGTTTTTTGCTCCTGTTTACAAAGGCCTATTATGAATGCATAGCTGACTGCTGAGAATACGAGCCCTATGTACCGTTCTTTTCCCCACTCCCGTGTGTTTATTCTACAATTACAACCTTCTCCTGCTGCCTGGTTGAAACTGGGCAGTGGGAGAGCAGGCAGCCCACGCGGGACCGCTGCGTCCATGTACAGCCAGTGGTGGAGTGGAGAATCCAGCCCGGTTCTCCAAACTGGAGCCCACCACTCTTAACCACAGCACCAAACTAGGGTTGCCATGCCAGGTCCAATTCAAGAAATATCTGGGGACTTTGGAGGTGAAGCCAGGAGACTTTGGTGTCCAATTCAAGAAATATCTGGGGACTTTGGAGGTGGAGCCAGGAGACTTTGGTGTCCAATTCAAGAAATATCTGGGGACTTTGGAGGTGGAGCCAGGAGACTTTGGTATCCAATTCAAGAAATATCTGGGGACTTTGGGGGTGGAGCCAGGAGACTTTGGTGTCCAATTCAAGAAATATCTGGGGACTTTGGAGGTGGAGCCAGGAGACTTTGGTATCCAATTCAAGAAATATCTGGGGACTTTGGAGGTGGAGCCAGGAGACTTTGGTGTCCAATTCAAGAAATATCTGGGGACTTTGGAGGTGGAGCCAGGAGACTTTGGTGTCCAATTCAAGAAATATCTGGGGACTTTGGAAGTGGAGCCAGGAGACTTTGATGTCCAATTCAAGAAATATCTGGGGACTTTGGAGGTGGAGCCAGGAGACTTTGGTGTCCAATTCAAGAAATATCTGTGGACTTTGGGGGTGAAGCCAGGAGACTTTGGTGTCCAATTCAAGAAATATCTGGGGACTTTGGAGGTGGAGCCAGGAGACTTTGGTGTCCAATTCAAGAAATATCTGGGGACTTTGGAGGTGGAGCCAGGAGACTTTGGTGTGAAGCCAGGAGTCTTTGGGGGCGGAGCCAGGAATCATTGGGGGTGGAGCAAGAAGCAGGATTGCGACAAGCATAATCAAACCCGAAAGGGAGTTCTGGCCATCACATTTAAAGGGACTGCACACCTTTTAAATACCTCCCTTCCATTGGAAATAATGCATAGGGGCACCTTCTTTGGGAGCTCATAGAAGTGGACCCCCTGGTCCAATCTTTTTGAAACTTGGAGGGTGTTTTGAGGAGAGGCTAGGGTTGCCAAGTCCAATTTAAGAAATATCTGGGTACTTTGGGGGTGGAGCCAGGAGTCTTTGGGGGTGGAGCCAGGAGACATTAGAGGTGAAGCCAAGATCAAGGCTGTGACAAGCATGATTGAACTCCAAAGGGAGTTCTGGCCATCACATTGAAAGGGACGGCACACCTTTTCAATGCCTTCCTTCCATAGGAAATAATGAAGGCGAGGGGCACCTTCTTTTGGGGCCCATAGAATTGGACCCCCTAGTCCAATCGTTTTGAAACTTGGGAGATATTTTAGGGAGAGGCACTAGATGCTATACTGAAAATTTGGTGCCTCTACCTCAAAAAACAGCCCCCTCCCAGAGCCCCAGATACCCGCGTATCAATTCTCCATTATTTTCTATGGGAATAAATCTCTATAGGGAATAATAGAGTCCCCAGCAGACATTTCCCTCCCCTCCCCCGCTTTCTGATGACCCTGAAGCAGGGGGAGGGTCTCCAAACCGGGGGATCCCCTGCCCCCACCTGGGGATTGGCAACCCTAGGAGAGGCACTGGATGCTATGCTGAAACTTTGGTGCCTCTTCCTCAAAAACAGTCCCCCTAGAGCCCCAGATACTCCCAGATCAATTCTCCACTATACCCTATGGGAATCAGTCTCCCTAGGGAATAATAGAGTTCCCAGCAGACATTTCCCTCCCCTCCCCCGCTTTCTGATGACACTGAAGTGGGGGGGAGGGCCTCCAAACCGAGGGATCCCCTGTCCCCACCTGGGGATTGGCAACCCAACACCAAACTGGCCCTCAAAACAATTTATGTCCAGGGCCTACTTAAATAATAATAGCAGAGTCCTGAGGAAAAAAAAGAGAGAACATTTGGCAATGGAATTCTGGATTTCACGTACCTTCAATATTTATTTTGCCTGCTATCGAAAAAGCATCTGTTGTTTACATTGACAAATGGCAAATTTCTGTTTCTCATTCTGTCGCAAAGGTTTCCGTCTCGCATCTGTTGAGGGGGGGAGCCCTGAGAACCAGCGTCGTACGGTCATGAGCAGGTCATATTATGATGTTGGAGACGCAAGTTCGAATCCCAGTCTTATGCTCTCAGCCTAACCCAGGGTTAACTCAGTTCCTTGTGTATTCCTGTGAGAATTTGTGTGGACTTTTGCTATTCATGAATGTTATTGGAATCATTTTCTGTATAAAGAGTGTTGAAGAACTGATAATTGGATCGAATATTGTACTTAGACTACTGTACATGGGGACTTTGCCTTTGTTGGTTGTCATCTCCTCCTCCCTATGGGGGGGGGGCAAAGTGGAAGGGCTTCTAGCCCCACTGGTGGACTTCCTGATAGCACTTGGTTTTTTTGGCCACTGTGTGACACCGAGTGTTGGACTGGATGGGCCATTGGCCTGATCCAACATGGCTTCTCTTGTGTTCTTATGTCTGGGGCAGTGATACTCTGTATTCCTGGTGCTTGGGGGCCCACAGTGGGAGGGCTTCTAGTGTCCTAGGCCCCTGATGGACCTCCTGATGGCACCTGGTTTTTTGGCTACTGTGTGACACCGAGTGTTGGACTGGATGGGCCATTGGCCTGCTCTAACATGGCTTCTCTTATGTTCTTATGTCTGGGGCAGTGATGCTCTGTATTCCTGGTGCTTGGGGGCCCACAGTGGGAGGGCTTCTAGTGTCCTAGGCCCCTGATGGACCTCCTGATGGCACCTGGTTTTTTGGCCACTGTGTGACACCGAGTGTTGGACTGGATGGGCCATTGGCCTGCTCTAACATGGCTTCTCTTATGTTCTTATGTCTGGGGCAGTGATGCTCTGTATTCCTGGTGCTTGGGGGCCCACAGTGGGAGGGCTTCTAGTGTCCTAGGCCCCTGATGGACCTCCTGATGGCACCTGGTTTTTTGGCTACTGTGTGACACAGAGTGTTGGCCTGGAGGGACCACTGGCCTGATCCAACATGGCTTCTCTTATGTGACACAGAGTGTTGGACTGGATGGGCCACTGGCCTGATCCAACATGGCTTCTCTTATGTTCTTATGTGACACAGAGTGTTGGACTGGATGGGCCATTGGCCTGATCCAACATGGCTTCTCTTATGTTCTTATGTGACACAGAGTGTTGGACTGGATGGGCCATTGGCTTGATCCAACATGGCTTCTTGTATGTTCTTAATATTGTATTACATTACTCTACATGGGAGCTTTTCCTTTGTTAGTTGTCATCTTCTCTGTGATTCTCACTTTTGTTGCCAACCTCCAGGAGATCACCAAGAATTACAATTGATGCCTAGACAACAGAGATCAGTTCCCTCAGGGAAAAAGGCTGTTTTGGAGGGTGGACTCTATGGCATTATATCACCCAAAGGCCCTCCATCCTGCAAACCTCACCCTCCCAAGGCTCCATTCTCCAGGAATTTCCTAACCCAGAGTTGGTAACTCTCTATCTGGAGAAAGAAACTGGTAGAAACTGTTAGAAAAATAGACTAGCAATGTTTCTTGCTCAGTCCTCCAAGACTACAAACACCATAGAGCAAGCTAGATAGCTAGGACAATATCAGTTTCCTTCCTGTCTGCTCTGCTTTTACTCACCCTATCTAACCAGCAGAATGCAATCTCAGGGAACTTCCTTCCTTCCTTGTTCTCCTCCTCTTTCTTTTCCCCTTGCATACATCAGAAGGAACAGCATGGTGTTTGGCCATTGTGTGACACAGAGTGTTGGGTTGGATGGACCATTGGCCTGATCCAACATGGCTTCCCTTATGTTCTTTTATAGCATTCCTCCTCCTGCTCTGAACTGTGCAGGTGGCTTACTACAATCCAAAGCCATCCATTTAGCTAGAATAGTTTAGACACTCTTTCTACTACACTTACACGTTATGCTTTCTTTTGAATAAATCCACTAGTATTGGTTTCTTCACTTAAAGCAAAGGCTCTCTTTGCAGTTTGTGAGAGAGTGTGGTCACCATAAGACTGGGCCACACTGCTGCGCTGAAGCTCAGAAAGAGCACTCCGCTAAGTGAAAGGCAATAACATAAGAACATGAGAAGCCATGTTGGATCAGGCCAATGGCCCATTCAGACCAACACTCGGTGTCACACAGTGGCCAGAAAAACCAAGTGTCATCAGGAGGTCATTCAGTGGGGCCAGGACACTAGAAGCCCTCCCACAGTGCCCCCCAAACACCAAGAATACAGAGCATCACTGCCCTAGACATAAGAACATAAGAGAAACCATGTTGGTTCAGGCCAATGGCCCATCCAGTTCAACACTGTGTCACACAGTGGCCAAAAAACCCAAGTGCCATCAGGAGGTCCACCAGTGGGGTCAGGACACTAGAAGCCCTCCCACTGTGCCCCCCCACAAAGAAACCAAGAATACAGATCATCACTGCCCTAGACATAAGAACATAAGAGAAGCTATGTTGGTTTGAGCCAATGGCCCGTCCAGTTCAACACTGTGTCACACAGTGGCCAAAAAAAACATGTGCCATCAGGAGGTCCATCAGTGAGGCCAAGACAGTAGAAGCCCTCCCACTGTGCCAAGCCCCAAGCACCAAGAGTACAGAGTATCACTGCCCCAGAGAGTTCAAAAAATATACTGTGGCTAATAGCCACTGATGGACCTCTGCTCCGTATGCTTATCCAATACCTTCTTGAAGCTGTCTATGCAAGGACAGTTGCCTGAGCAGTCCAGCCATCCTAAACCAGACACACCCAACAGAAACCAGATTGCCTCATTGCATAAGTGGATGTCCTTTCTCAAGCAAGCTTGAGAGCCGGTTGGGTGTAGTGGTTAAGTGTGCGTACTCTTCTCTGGGAGAACCGGGTTTGACTCCCCACTCCGGGTGTGATTCCCCACTCCGGGTGTGATTCCCCACTTGAAGCTGCTGGAATAACCTTGGGTTAGCCATAGCTCTCGCAGGAGTTGTCCTTGAAAGCTCTCTCAGCCCCACCTAACTCACAGGGTGTCTGTTGTGGGGGAAGGAGATAAAGGAGATTGTCGACCGCTCTGAGACTCTGTCCTTGAAATGGCAGCTTCTGAGAGAGCTCTCTCAGCCCCACCTGCCTCACAGGGTGTTTGTTGTGGGGGAGGAAAAGAAAGGAGATTGTGAGCCGCTCTGAGACTCTGAGTGGAGGGCAGAATATAAATCCTATGTTGTCTTCTTCTTTTTCCTTCTCCTCCTCCTTCTTCTTTTTCTTCTCTTCCTTCTTCTTTTTCTCCTCCTCCTTCTTTTTCTCCTTCTCCTCCTCCTTCTCCTCCTCCTTCTTTTTTTCTTCTCCTCCTTCTTTTTCTCCTTCTCCTCCTTCTTCTCCTCCTCCTCCTCCTTCTTCTCCTCCTCCTCCTTCTTTTTCTCCTCCTCCTTCTTTTTCTCCTCCTCCATCTCCTCCTTCTTCTTCTCCTTCTCCTCCTCCTTCTTCTCCTCCTCCTCCTTCTTCTCCTCCTCCTCCTTCTTCTTTTTCTCCTCCTCCTTCTTTTTCTCCTCCTCCTCCTCCTTCTTCTTCTGGAACCCATGAGAAAATGCACAATGTCAATTTAGACTGGGCCCGCCCCGTTAAACGATGATGTGAAGGAACACAGCCTGCAATAGTTCCTAATTTAATTTGCTTGAAAAGCTGCCTGCCTGCCCTCAAGAAACCTCTCCAAAGGCCAGGCACAATTTTTAGCAATTGAAGGAGAGACATTTGCTTCATGAGGGGAACCCCCTGGGTCACTCCAGGGACTGGTAATTGGATACAGACCCTTTCACCTCCAGGTCATAGGTCAGGGTTCCTCACGGGTCAGCCCGGCCTGGAAGTTGTTCCCCTGTGACAGCTGTTGGGCGGCCTCTGGGAAAGAGGGGCGCTTGTGTCTCCCCTCATTTCCTACTTAGCAGGTGTCTCTATCATAGAGCAGGCCAGGAGACAGCAGCACACAGGCAGGGCCAGGGTGGGATGTAAAGAGGGAGTCGCTGTCAGGTTATTAAGGGCAAACGCAGCATGTTGGCCTTTCAAGCGGCAAGAGATTGTTCCCCCCTCCCTGTGTTAATGGAAGGATGAATCATGGGAAATTGGAGGCCAGGTTTTTCAGCTGGATTACATCAGCCCCTAGCTCTCTCACTCTCTACGGGGCAAAGCCAATTGCCGGCTGCTAACAATCGGGACAATAGCTTGCTTTCCCAAGCATTTGATTTTGGGAGGGTAAGAACCTAAGAGAAGCCATGTTGGTTCAGGCCAATGGCCAATCCAGTCTAACACTCTGTGTCACACAGTGGCCAAAAAAAACAAGGTGCCATCAAGAGGTCCACCAGTGGGGCCAGGACACTAGAAGCCCTCCCACTGTTGCCTCTCCCAAGCACCAAGAATACAGAGTATCACGGCCCCAGACAGAGAGTTCCAACAATACGGTGTAACTAATAGCCACTGATGAATCTCTGCTCCATATATTTATCCAGTCCCCTCTTGAAGCCATCTATCCTTATAGCTGCCGCCACCACCTCCTATGGCAGTGCATTCCATGTGTTAATCACCTTTTGGGTGAAGACGTACTTCCTTTGGGTGAAGAAGTACTTCCTACCTAGAGGGCTTCCAATCTCTAGGTAGGGCCCATAGATTTCCTGGAATTACGAGAGTTGTGAACTCCAGATTGGGAAACACCTGGATATGTGGGAGAGGGGGGCCTGGGGAGGGTACTGGTACTTGGATGGGAGGTCTTTCACATCACATTCTTTCTGGTCCTTCCAACTAGAAATTCCAGGGATTGAACCTGGGACCTTCTGCATGCCAAGCAGATGCTTTACCACTGAGCCACGGCCCCTCCCAAAAAAGTATGATGCTCAAACACATGAAGCTGCCTTATGCTGAATCAGACCATTGGTCCACCAAAGTCCGTATTGTCTACTCAGACTGGCAGCGGCTCTCCAGGGTCTCGGATGGAAGTCTTTGACATCATTTATTACCTGGGCCTCTTTAAGATCCTATTTAAGAGAGCCAATTTGTTGTAGTAGTTAGGAGCACAGACTCTAATCTGGGAGGTTTAATTCCCCAGTCCTCCACATGCACCTGCTGGTGTGACCTTGGGTCAGTCACAAATTTCTCAGGAATGCTCTCTCATGAGCAGTTCTTGAAGAGCTCTCTCAGCCCCACCCACCTCACAGGGTGTCTGTTGTTGGGGGAAAGGTAAAGGAGATTGTGACCGCTCTGAGATACAGAGTATAGGGCGGGATATAAATCCAGTATCATCATCTTCTTTTTCTCCTTCTCCTTCTTCTTCTATGCCACCTGAGACCCTGGGACCTTCTGCGTGCCATGCAGATGCTCTGCCACTTAGCCACGGCCCCTTCCATAACAGCCACAATTGTTCTACTAACATTACAATGGATATCCCTTCATACCGCAATAACTACTTATAGTAGCCAAGAGATTACTATGCATTTATTATTGATGTGGAAAGCAAGCCTTAACCGGTTTAAGATTCTAGAGTTAGTACACTTGGATAGCTCAAAAGCCCATATCTTTCAGCCTGGAATGCTGGTGAAAACACAGAAATCTCCAAATCTGGGGTAATAAAAAGTTCTGAAGAAAACAAGAGAACGCCGCCGAGTGAGGAATGCAGACAGGTAATTGAATTTTACGAATTTTATTCTTCCATCAGAATCTTCGGTTTTGGTCACGAGTTCGACCGTCTGCGATCGGAGCCGTAATTCCTTCACTGTAGCGCTTTCCCCGAGCTTTCCTTTTAAAAAATAAAATAAAATCCCCCCCCCCCCACTAATCATTAAAGTCCCTAACCATGACAGCGAGGCTTAGTAAATAATATATCAAGATAAATGATAATTGTTCTGCTTTAAATGTCTCCTAATGAGCACCATAAATTAAAAATTAATATCGCAAAGACGGTACGGAGAACGTCCCCGCTATAAACAGAGCAGCGGGGATCGAGGATGCAAATGAAAGCGAAACGCCTCCCTCGTCCTCTCCCTTCACGGTAACCGAAAAGAAACCCTCCAGCCGGCAGATTGCCGGGCATCCGAGCTAATAAACAACTTTAATGTAGTTGTTATAACAAGCGCTTCTTCCGTATATTTTATTCCAGGTTTGGCAGCCTTCAGCTGCTTTTGTCTCTACAGAATTCCACCCCCCACCCCCTCATTAGGAACAATTTACTAATTTTAAATTAAAACATTGTCTTGAATCCGAAAACGAGTCCACGAATCAGTTGGTGCTTCTTCTCTCAATCTTCGTAAATGGAACTTTTGGTTCCACCTGGCTTCCCCATTCACTTCTGTGGAAGGAGGAGGAGAAGAGCTGGTTTTTATACCCCACTTTTCTCTACCCTACAGAATCTCGAAATGGCTTACAATTGCCTTCCTTTCCAGAGAGCCAATTTGGTGTAGCGGTTAAGTGTGTGGACTCTTCTCTGGGAGAACCTGGTCTGATTTCCCACTCCTCCACATGCACCTGCTGTTGTAACCCTGGGTCAGCCACAAGTTCTCCCAGACACCTTGTGAGGTAGGTGGGGCTGAGAGAACCCTGAGAGAGCTGTTCTTTCAAGAACAGTTTTCTCAGAACTCTCTCAGTCCCACCTGCCTCACAGGCAGTGTGTCACGAGCTGGGGCCAGGCCAGGCGAAGTCCAGGGGCAGTCCAAGGTCTGTAGCTGGTGAGCAAAGAGGGGTCAAAGCACCAAAACCAAATCTCAGTCCAGGTATCGCAGGTCAGAGGTTCAGAAGCCTGAGTCAGGGGGTCCAGAAGTCAAAGCCATCGTCAAGGGGTCCAGAAGCCAAAGTCAGAAGCCGGAGTGGATGCTAGAATGTCAGGTAAGTGACTAGTTGCTTCCACAAAGCCTCCTCCCAAAGCCCACAGCTATATAGCCCTCTGCTGTCTGTTGCCCATTTGGACTAATTGCTGACTCAGAGGGCGGCCAGGATCCTGCTGAGACTCAAGCATCCTCACTCCTAGAGGGGCCAGGATCCTTTTAGAACTCAGGGCTCAGGGAGCGTCTTGCTCGTGAGCGTGCCACCCTCCTCCGATCCCTGAGGTCCTGACGAAGGCGGTCACGCACACGAGCCACCCGAGAGGGCGAGGCAGGGGGGCTTGGATCTTCTCCAGTAGGAGGCAGGGGCACTGGTGCCAGTGGCAGGGACACAGTTTCTTCTGCAGGCTCAGCTTCTTCTGCAGGGTCCCCAGGACCCATGACACAGTGTTCCCTCTGAGCTGAGTTGGCGTGAGCCAGCTCACAAATTTCTAGCCTCCAACTCACACATTTTTGTCTTAGTTCAGAAAAAAATGGCCCCAGAGCACAATAATTGATGCAGTCGCTCACAACTTTATTGCCAGTAGCTCACGAAGTGAAATTTTTGCTCACAAGACTCTGAAGCTCAGAGGAAACGTTGTTGTGGGGAGGGGAAGGAAAAGGAGATTATAAGCTTCTCTGAGACTCTTTCGGGAAGTGAAGAGTGGGGTATAAATCCAATACAATACAACCTCTTCCTCCTCCTCCTCTTCTTCTACTCTAACATTACCAAGCAATGCCATACGACTGGACAAAAATCCAGTCCTGGGAGCTGCCCTCTGTCTCCTCCTCTCCCTTTGTCTTCTCACTCACTCCACATGGCCTTCCTTGGGAACACACATATCCTATAGATCCAATGCCCTCAGACTCCCGCACACATGATGCCAGAAAAGCTGACCATTAGCGATAGGGGAAGTGCTTTTTAGAGAAGGATTCTTTCTCTGATTTTGGATGCAACCTGAATGTGAACAGAATCTATTTGAATAAATCTAAGTTTTACGGGGGTGGGGGTTTGCAATATAATTCTTGGGAAATTTATCCGCTGCATTCAGTATCACACTTCTATGACTGGGCAAAAGTTGGGCTATATTAATGTGAACATATGAAGCTGTCTGCTATTGAATTAGACCCTCAGTCCATCAAAGTCTACTCAGGCTGGCAGCGGCTCTCCAGGGTCTCAAGCGGAGGTTTTTCACGCCTTCTTGCCTGGACCCTTTTTAGTTGGAGATGCGGGGGATTGAACCTGGGACCTTCTGCTTACCAAGCAGATGCTCTACCACTGAGCCACCGTCCCTCCTCAAATATATGAACATATGAAGCTGCCTTCTACTGAATTAGACCCTGGATCCATCAAAGTCAGTATTATCTACTCAGGCTAGCAGCGGCTCTCCAGGGTCTCAAGCGGAGGTTTTTCACTCCTTTTGCCTGGACCCTTTTTTAGTTGGAGATGCCGGGGATTGAACCTGGGACCTTCTGCTTGCCAAGCAGATGCTGTACCACTGAGCCACCATCCCTCCCAAATATATGAACATATGAAGCTGCCTTCTACTGAATCAGACCCCCCTCAGTCCATCAAAGTCAGTATTGTCTACTCGGACTGGTAGCAGTTCTCCAAGGTCTCAAGCTGAGGCTTTTCACGCCTACTTGCATGGACCCTTTTGAGTTGGAGATGCCGGGGCTTGAACCTGGAACCTTCTGCTTACCAAGCGGATGCTCTACCACTGAGCCACCATCTCTCCCCAATAATAATAATAATAATAATAATAATAATAATAATAATAATAATAATAATAATAATAATAATAATAATAATAATAATAATAATAAACTTTTATTTATATCCCGCCCTCCCCGCCAAGGCAGGCTCAGGGCAGCTAACAAGACATGGTAAAACCATGATACAATAAAACAATATATAATATAATAAATAATTTAAACAGTAAAACCAATAAAACAAGATAACATTATAATATAATCAAATTGTGTATAAGATGGCTCGGTGTTATTGATGTTATCAGGGGTTCTGTCTTAAAAAGCTAGCTGGAAGAGGACAGTTTTGCAGGCCCTACAGAATTGGTTAAAATCCCGCACGGCCCGCACCTCTTCCGGCAGTTGATTCCACCATTGGGGGGCCTTCGTAGAGAACGCCTGTTCTCTGGTATTTTTTAGTTTGGTTTCTTTGGCCCAGGGATTTCGAGAAGATTTTTTGAACTAACCCGATAACCTGATAAATGTTTTAAGAAAACTCTTTGGCTGTGTCCAGTGCCTAAGATCCACACTGGCTCAGGGTGAGCGAGCCCCCACAACAGGCAAAGGGAAATAAGTGTCTTGACTTTCCCTTGGTTGTTTCCCAAAATCCTGGTTAAGCATGACAGGAGCCAGCTGAGAAGGCAGGAGGTGGCCTTCTGGATAATATTTCAAAGATTGTGGCTCTCCAGTTCAGTAGCTGCATAGTGTGTCTCTTTGCTCCTTTATTTTTTTCCTTTGAAGGGTGGTGAGAACGTGTAGGAACATTTAAGAAGAAATCTCCTTAGTGGCTAAAGGCAAAAGAACAACTGAGGATGGCTCCTTTTTAAAAAGTGTGCCGCCGTCGCAATGACCGAGCCCGTGGTTTTTCACAGCACGGCTGTGCGGTAGGTGCATAAGGATCATTAACCTCATTGTTGTGTTGTATCAGAGTCTCATTACCAACGGGAAAGGAGGCGTGGAGAATCGAGGGAAAGAGTCCTGGTGATACATGCCATTTAGTTAAACTCTTTGGCACCCTGAAGTCAATTCATGGCACAACTAAGTAGAGAGACTTCAGTCTAAGCTCCCTTAATGCGAATGGGCTTAGAGCATGTAATTCTGCCCATTGCACTGTTTGTTATTCTAGTGAGGAGCACAGTACTGAAAAAATGTCTTCTATGAACAACCAGGTAGAAATGCTGTAGTATAACACTGGTATTTCAGATTTGATTTATCCTTCCTTCCTTCCTTCCTTCCTTCCTTCCTTCCTTCCTTCCTTCCTTCCTTCCTTCCTTCCTTCCTTCCTTCCTTCCTTCCTTCCTTCCTTCCTTCCTTCCTTCCTTCCTGTCAAGTCACAGATGACTCACACCAACCCTATGGGGTTTCCAAGGCAGGAGACGTTCAGAGGTGGTTTGCCATTGTCTGCCTCTGCACAAGTGACCCCAGACTTCCTTGGTGGTCTGCCATCCAAGTACTAAGCTGGGCCGACCCTGCTTAGCTTCTGAGGTCTGATGAGATTGGACTAGCCTGGGCCACCCAAGTCAGGGCAGAGGTGGGTGGCCATTGCCTGTCTCTGCGTAACAACCCTGGACTTCCTTGGTGATCTCCCTTAAAATACTGACCAGGGAAGAAGAAGAAGAGCATTATGAGGGATCAAAATGGACATCTTTCTCCATCAGTGGGAAAAACCTGGTTGGATCCAATCCAAAAGAAGAAGAAGAAGAAGAAGGAGAAGGAGAAGAAGGAGTAGGAGAAGAAGGAGAAGAGATGGTTTTATACTCCTTTCTTCACTATTCAAAGGAGTCTCAGCATTGCATGAGTCCAGTAGCTCCTTAGATACCAACAAGATGTTCAGGGGATGAGCTTTGGAGAGTCAACGTTCCCTTTGTCAGATAGAGCTTTGACCCTTGAACATTCATACTCCCAGAACTTGTGGCAAAGGATTCAAATCCAGCAGTTCCAATGCAGTCCAGCCTGGCTACCCTCTGAAACTTTATGAACTGTGCTGTAACCTATTTATAAGCCAGAGAGCCAGTGTGGTGTATTGGTCAAGAGAACGGCAGACTCTAATCTGGAGAACCGGGTTCAACTCCCCATTCCTCCTCCATGTGCAGCCAGCAGGGTGACCTTGAGTCAGTCACAGCTCGTTCAGAGATCTCTCAGCCCCCCCAAAAATAAGTCTAGCTCACCATCTAGTGGTGCATAACACACACACACACACAAATAAAGAATTAGAACTTAAGGCTGCCGGACAACCTTTGGATCTCCTGACTGTGCCACACACAATGCCATACAATAATTAATTGATTAATTGTAATCCAGTAATCCTGAAGCCACGTTGGATCAGGCCAATGGCCCATCCAGTTCAACATTCTGTGTCACATAAGAACATAAGAGAAGCCATGTTGGATCAGACCACAGACCTGCTTCAGTTTCCACAAACTGGACTCTGCTAATATATATTCTCAGGGCTTTTTTTGAAGCAGGAACTCCTTTGCATATTAGGCCACACACCCCTGATGTAGCAGTCCTGGAGTTTACAGTACTAAGAGCCTTGTAAGCTCTTGGAGGATTGACTATATCAGGGAGGTGTGGCCTAATATGCAAAGCAGTTCCTACAAAAAAAAGCCCTGTATATTCTTCAGAAACAATGGCGGCCACGTGCCATTGTTGAGAATGCGGAGCTGTTGCTAGCGAGTAAGAGAACGGTTTGAACCTAGGATCCATGTCACCACCATCGTTTCTGAAACGATGGTTCTTCAGAAACGATGGTGGTGACATGGATCCTAGGTTAATTTCATGTTTCTGATTTCCTTCTTCCGGGCTGCAAAGTAGGTCGGAACCCCGGGCTTCTCTTATGTTCTTATGTGATACAGAGTGTTGGACTGGAGGGGCCATTGGCCTGATCAAACAGGGCTTGTCATGTACTTCACCCAAACTGATCATTCTTGCCTGGAGCTCAGCTGTAATCCCAGGAGATCTCCAGCCATGACCTGGAGGTTGGAAAGTGTAGGTCTGGGGAGTATAAGCTTTTGTGAGTGGCACCTTAGAAATCAAGAAGAATTGCAGGGGCGCTGACCCGGATAGCCCAGGCAAGCTCGATTTCGTCAGATCTCAGAAGCTAAGCAGGGTTGACTTTGGCAAGTCCTTGGATGGAAGACCTCCTTGGAATATCAGAAGTCGGGAGGGCAGGGGCAGGCTTTATTCAGCCACCTCCCTGAATATCCTCCAGGCCTCCAGTAGGGGGCGGTCAACAGAGGTCACCTTGACTTCCAGGTGTGGACACACGCACTCACACATGCGCGCGCATACATGCATATAAAATACCAAACAAAACACAAACAAAACCCGCCAAGAGTTGCAGGGTATAAGCAGGGGTCGTTTTGTAGAAAAATAAGTGGCGGAGCTCATTAGCATGACTCCTTAGCGTATGCTGCCCCCCCACCAGCCAAAAGCAACCCGATGCAAGAAAGGAGAACCCCGGGTGAGTGAGGCCTGCTTGGGCTGGCTAGAGATCCAGCAAGCCCAAGCAGGACTCACTCGCCTGGGGCTCTCCTGAGCTGCCCCCATCATAGTCAAAAGGCCAGCAAGACACCCGCTGCCAAAAATTTCATAAGAAGTGGAGAAAGGGTGGTGTGGGTTTCTCCAGGGGTTAATGAGGACTGCTGGGGGTGCGGCAAAGCCCCTGGTGGCTGGCTGGCTGCCACCTCTCCTAATCCAGGGATTGATATGCAGCTGCACCTCCTATTCAAGGGACAAGGCAGGTGGGGAGGAGGAGGGGGAACCCTCAGAAAGGTTCAGGAGCTGTGCTCCTCTGAGCTCCTGCTGAATCTTGAGGCCTGGGTATAAGACTTCAATAGGATTGTACGGTAAGTGTCCTATTTTTTTCCTTAGGCCTAACTTTCCCCACTCCCATTCTTTCACTAGATTTCCTTTTGTCTGGGCGGGTTGTCTTCCCTCCCCCACTTCTTCTTCTTTCCCCCACCTCCCTTCATTTATTTCCCCAGCTTCTGGTTGTAGCATCTTCTCCCAGGAGTCTCAGGTTTAGAGGTTTTCCCTTTTGTGAAACCCTGACAGGTGCCTAATTGAATGATGAATGTCCCTTTATTACTCTGTAATTGAACTGCCAGCTTTTTGATTGGTTTGTATAGATGCTTCTCTCCTCATCAGGCACTGCAGGGGGCTAAGGGGCCGCCTACCCGAGCCCCCCGTACTCCATCTGTCGAATCGCATCTATCCCCTGTTCGCTTTGGCGGGGGAAGGGGATGGGGCAGGAGGAAGAAGTTTTGGGTTACGGGGGGGGGGGGGAGGAAGGAAGGAAAATCATAATAAATTATGCAAATCCCGCATCGTCCTGACAACGGGAGCATCATCTCGTCCCGTGCGTCGTGGCGGCAGACGCAAGGAGACGGTTTTTTGGGGGGAGCGTCATGGCCGCCTGGCGTGACAAGCCCCCGATGAAGATTAATGGCCCTTACCTGACTGACAGAGAATGGAATTGTGGGGCTGAGAGGGTCATTCATCTTACTCTGACAGCTGTCATTCAATTCGACAGCGGGCCCGCCGATTGCTCTTCGAGCAGTTCCATTTTTCTGCCGGTTAAGCAAGGAGTTTAATAACATCCCCAGAATTAAAACTCAGCCTTTGTAGCGAGGCTGACAGCTGAAAATAAGAAAATCAATTCTTCCCATGTTAGACCCCGGTTAACTGACTGGGGGGCTTTGACTTAAGGCTTCAGACGGAATTTCAAGCCAGGGGCTCTTTTGGAAAAAAAAATTGTCTCTCGAAATGTGCTCGGTAGTCCGGCGGCATTGTTATTATCGCCGTGGGATTCGAGATGTGGCCCTTCACTCTCCGTGTTGCTGTCATGTTTGTCCACGCCAAAGAACACCTTGTGACAAGCAGCGCCTTAAAAAAACCCCACCTTTATATCTTGCCTTTCACCTGAATGGGGACTGAAAATGACTTATATCATTCTCCTCTCTTGCATTTTGTCTTCACAACAACCCTGTGAAGTAGGTGTGGCTAAAAAAACTGACTGACCCAAGGTCTCCCAGTGAGCATCCATGGCATGAATGGGGATTCGAACCTGGACTTCCTAGATCCTTGTCAGACACTTTAATAACTATACCTCCCTCCCTCCCTCTTTCCCTCCCTCCCTCCCTCCCTTCCTTCCTCCCTCCCTCCCTCCTTTCCTTCCTTCCTTCCTTCCTTCCTTCCTTCCTTCCTTCCTTCCTTCCTTCCTTCCTTCCTTCCTTCCTTCCTCCCCCCCTCCCTCCCTGCCTTCCTCCCTCCTTTCCTTCCTTCCTTCCTCCCTTCCTTCCTTCCTCCCTCCATCCCTTTTTTCCTTCCTTCCTTCCTTCCTTCCTTCCTTCCTTCCTTCCTTCCTTCCTTCCTTCCTTCCTTCCTTCCTTCCTTCCTTCCTTCCTCCCTCCCTTCCTCCCTCCCTCCCTTCCTGCCTTTCTCCCTCCCCCTCCCTCCCTCCCTTTCTTCCTTCCTTCTCCCCTTACAATTAGCCCTCACCTTCTACCCCTGCGCCCTTCCAAACTTCAGGGAGGAACAAGGTGGCCATTCATACCTTGTGGTCTGAAGCTGTTTCTTCCAATATGGCAGAGAAAACGATTTCAGAAACAGGCATGCTGCATGGACTTTGGCAGGACTTTTAGCTTTCATTCTCTGGCTGCTGATAGAATAATGCACACTCGCGTCTGAGCTAGCGGTTGCTGGCCTTGCCACATGATGTAAGCTCTGACCAGTCGATGACAACTTATCCCCAAAGTGTGGTGTGAAAGGACCAATTTGTTGGCTAACGTATCTGGCCAAAACCAGTTGGTATGACCACTCTAATGCCAATCAAAGCATTTTTTAAAAAAAATAATAATAAAAGAGCTATAACATAGTTCTACATGCAGAAACACGGTTCATGATTCAGAGAGTTAAATGGCAGTTCCTGTACTATGGACACCTCTGAGCTTATTGGCACCTCTGAAATTCTGATGCAGCAGTGGGTCCAGCCACAAAATGGATGCCAAAGGAGGCAGAATCGACCACAAAATGGCTGCCAAAAGAGGTGAAACCAACCACAAAATCATTGCCAACGGAGGCAGAGCCAACCACAGAATGTCAGGGAGTGAAACCATCTATAATTCTGTTAACTTTTCAAACAGAAGCTCTGTTTAGCAAGATGCCTTTTTAAACTGAACATCAGAGCTTCTTTCGTAGCAGGAACTCCTTTGCATACTAGGCCACACACCCCTGATGCAGCCAATCCTCCAAGAGCTTACAGGGCTTTTCTTACGGGGCCTACTGTAAGCTCCAGGAGGGCTGGCTACATCAAGGGGGTGTGGCCTAATATTAGGATTGCCAAGTCCCCTGCATTCTCCTATTGTACCATAGAGTTTTCCCTACCAAATGGTTAGAGTAGAGTGTCTGGAAAAACCGTAGAGTTTCCCCGGAAGCCTAGAGTGGCTGCGAGCGATGTTGCCGGCATGATGATGTCACTTCCGTGTGATCTCATTGTGACAACGACATTGGGGGAGGTTCCCCCTGCTGGCCCAATGTGGGAATCTCCTGGGCGGGGGAATCCCCGCCCGGACTGGGA
Source organism: Heteronotia binoei (assembly GCF_032191835.1). NCBI lineage: Eukaryota > Metazoa > Chordata > Lepidosauria > Squamata > Gekkonidae > Heteronotia > Heteronotia binoei. The sequence continues at coordinate 203,595 of NW_026800037.1, forward strand.
GCTTGGCAGCCCTCCCCAGTATGCAAAGGAGTTCCATCTCGCACACAACTTCCCTTCAACCTCACTTGTAAAATCTGCAGGTCTCTGGTAATGAATCAGAAGCTCATCTGGCCTCTCCCGCTTTCTAAAAACACTTAACAGTTGTTGGCTTGTTGTTGGGGCATGATAATGTCCCCTGGCACTGCACTGAGGAAGAGAGCCAGTTTGGTGTAGTGGTTAAGTGTGCGGACTCTTATCTGGGAGAACCAGGTTTGATTCCCCACTCCTCCACTTGCACCTGCTGGAATGGCCTTGGGTCAGCCATAGCTCTGGCAGAGGTTGTCCTTGAAAGGGCAGCTGCTGTGAGAGCCCTCTCCAGCCCCACCCACCTCACAGGGTGTCTGTTGTGGGGGAGGAAGGTAAAGGAGATTGTGAGCCGCTCTGAGACTCTTCGGAGTGGAGGGCGGGATATAAATCCAATATCTTCTTCTTCTTCTTGTAGGACACGATTTGACAAGCAACACACCTGAAAAAACATCAACATTGGAAACTGGACTGCCTGAATAGCACAACATCACCCTAACTCTTCAAGTCTTGGAAGTTAGGCAGGGTTACAACACAGTTGGATGGGAGACCATCAAGGAAGACGCGGTTGGGATGCTGTGTGGACAAAGGCAGTGGCAAACCACCTCTGCTTGGCATTTGCCTGGACTGTCCCATGGATGGGGTCACCAGAAGTCCCTTGCAACTCAAAGGCACGTGCTTCTCCTCTTCTTAGAAGCCTGGGAGAAGTTTCAAAAGTTTCCAAAACTGTTTACCACTCAGCATGGCCCGACTCCTCCACTTGCAGCTGCTGGAAAGGCCTTGGGTCAGCCATGGCTCTAGCAGGAGCTGTCCTTGAAAGGGCAGTTGCTGTGAGAGTCTTCTCAGCCCCACCCACCTCATAGGGTGTCTGTTGCGGGGGGAGGAAGATAAAAAAGATTGTGAGGCCACTCTGAGATTCAGAGGGAAGGGTGGTATATAAATCCAATATCATCATCATATTCTCCTTTCTTCTTTCTTTCTTCTTCTTTCTTCCCAAAATACACAACCTTCCCTAGGATTGCAGCCAATAACTGGATCCTATAGATCTGTTCTGTTAATGGCTGAGTTTTCCTCCAGTGTGAGGAAACAGACTCTTGAGTAAAAGGTTTTTTTTTTTCCCCCAGAGTAAGGATCGTTTGTTAGCAGAACAGATCCAAGGGTTTTTCTGCCCATCGTCTTCGAGTTAATAGCAATGGATAGGATGGCCCTGTGAGAAAAGACAAAAGAGGATCCAACACAGGGTCGATTTTGTAGGGGGAAAAAAGATGCAGGAACTCAGTAGCATATCTCATTTGCATATGCCCTGGGACCTGTGTGAGGTGGGGAGAGAACTCCCCACTGCATGCAGACCCTTGTTGGAGGCTCAGGAGCTGTGCTCCAGAGAGCTCCTGATGAATTCAAGCCCTGATCCAACCAGTTATTGCATCTGATGGACCGATGGGGATCTTAAATATAAGGCATTGTGTTGGAGTCTTTTTTGTGGAGACCGACCCCCTTTTAAGCTACTGTTAGATATGGTGGTGCTTCAATTACTACTGAACGGTTGGATACTGTTGAATTATTGTTGCAGGGTTGCCAGCCTCCGGGTGGCATCTAGGAGTGTCAACATCTCGGTGGTGGCTAGGGATCTTCTGCTATTACTGTTCATCTCCAGGTGACAGTGATCAGTTCCCCTGGAGAAAGCAGCCACTTTGGAAGGTAGGCTCTGTGGCATTCTACCCCCTTGAAGCCCCTCCCCTCCTCAAACTCCCACCGTCCTCCAACTCCACCTCCAAAATCTCCAGGTATTTCCCAACCTGGAGCGGTCAGCCCTAGCTGTGGCTAGAGATCTCCTGGGATTATGACTGATCTCCAGATGACAGATATCGTTTCCCCCTGGAGAAAATGGCTGCTTTGGAAGGTGGATGTGGCATTCCGCATCACTGAGGTCCCTCCCCTTCCACAAACTCCGCCTTCCCAGGCTTTGCCCCCACTCCCCCACCCCCATCGCCAGGAATTTTTCAACCGGGAGTTGGCAGCCCTGCACATTTGTTGTGTCAAAATCCTAGTCAATCTATGACTTAGGCGTTGACCTGGCTTCAGTTCCATTGTGATCACAACTCTTGAGCAGTGCCGTGTGCAACTCCATTCCTTGCATAGGCATTTGGGAGATGGAAACGTACTCCACACCACCTCCTCCTGCAACAATTCACAGCATGATCCTACATTGCGTTAAACGTGGTAGTACGCACATGTGCCCTGATGGCTACCCAATCTCATCAGTTCTCAGAAGCTAAGCAAGATCAGCCTTGGTGAGTGTTTGGATTGGAGAACACCAAGGAAGTCCAGGGTTGCTATGCAGAGGCAGCCAATGGCCAACCACCTCTGAACATCCCTTGCCTTGACCTTGATGGCCCAGGCTACCCCAACCTCGTCAGATCTCAGAAGCTGAGCAGGGTCAGCCCTGGTGAGTACGTGGATGGGAGACCACCAAGGAAGTCCAGGGTTTCTATGCAGAGGCAGCCAATGGCCAACCACCTCTGAACATCCCTTGCCTTGACCTAGATGACCCAGGCTAGCCCAACCTCATCAGATCTCAGAAGCTAAGCAAGGTTAGCCCTGGTTAGTATTTGGATGGGACACCTCCAAGGAAGTCCAGAGTTGCTATGCAGAGTTAAGGAATGGCAAACCATCTCTGCCATGACCTGGATGGCCCAGGCTAGCCTGACCTTTTCTGATCTGGGAACCTGAGCAGGGACAGCTGTGGTTAGTATTTGGTTAGGAGAACATCAAGGATACCCAGGGTTGCTCTGCAGAGGCAGTCAATGACAAACCACCTCTGAAGGTCTCTTGCCTTGTAAACCCCATGGGATCACCATAAGTTAAAAGAGAATAAGAACTTGCCTTTATCCTGCCCTCCTTAGCCTGGTTGTCCCTTTTCCTTATGATCTACTGGCCTGCCTGGTCTCTTTCATCCTGTGGACTGGGCCTGTGATGTCACAGAGAGCTTGCGTTGCCAGGGAGGGTCACTAGCCTAGTTGTCCTATAAAAAAAAAAAAAGAACTGCATAACTTGGAGCCACCTTGACCTGCATACTGAGGCTAACTCAGTCTCATCAGATCTCAGAAGCTAAGCAGGGTCAACTCTGGCTAGTACTTGGATGGGAGACCATCATTGAAGTCCAGGGTTGCTACACAGAGGCAGGCAATGGCAAACCATCTCTGCTCTGACCTGGATGGTCCAGGCTAGCCCAATGTTGTCAGAACTCAAAAGCTAAGCAGCCCTGACTAGTACTTGGATGAGAGACCGCCATGGAAGTCCAGGGTTGCTACACAGAGACAGGCAATGGCAAACCACCTCTGAACATCTCTTGCCTTGTCCTGGATGGCCCAGGCTAGCCCGGTGTCATCCAATCTCAGAAGCTAAGCAGCTTCAGCCCTGGTTAGTGCTTGGATGCGAGACCACCAAGGAAGTCCAGGGTTGCTATGTAGAGGCAGGCAATGGCAAACCATCTCTGTTCATCTTCCATGATCTGGATGGCCCTGGCTAAACTGATCTTATTAGATTTTTGAAGCGAAGCAGGGCTGGCCATGGTTAATATTTGGATGGGAGACCACCAAGGAAGTCCAGGGTTCCTATGCAGAGGCAGGAAATGGCAAATCATGACTGAAGGTCTCTTGCCTTGAAAACCCTGCGGGGTCACCATAGGTTCAAAGGGAATAAGGACTTATCTTCATCTTGCCCTCTTTCACCTGGCTGTCCTTTCCCCCTTCTGATCTCCTGGCCTGCTTGGTCTCTTTTGTGCTGTGGACCAGGTCTCTGAGGTCATAGAGAGCTTGTGTTGTCACGGAGTGTCATTAGCTTAGTTGCCCTGGTTTCTGAAAAAAAAAAAAAGCACTGCTTAACTTGGGGGCCACCTTGACCTGGATGGCCCAGGCTATCACGATCTCATCAGATCTCAGAAGCTAAGTAAGGTCAGCCCTGGCTAGTACTTGGATGAGAGACCACCATGGGTTGCTACACAGAGGCAGGCAATGGCAAACCACCTCTGAACATCTCTTGCTTTGTCCTGGATGGCCCAGGCTAGCTCAGTGTCATCCAATCTCAGAAGCTAAGCGGCTTCAGCCCTGGTTAGTGCTTGTTAAATTAAAGGCATTGCTAGGATTTGGGAAAGAAGAAAATTGTTTTGAATACCTGTGGTCAGTGACAAAGGCTTCTGTGTTATGGCTCTGTACTTGCAATCAACATAACAAGTATTCAAAGACTGCAATATTTGGGGAACGAGAGCTGAGCTCAGTGATCCAGGAAGTAACAGCTGAAGGTGTACTGGCAGTCAACATAACAAGGATTCCAAAGACCGCGATAGTTGGAGAACGTGAACCAGGAAGTAAAAGTTGAAGGAGAGAAGAGCAAGAAGAAGGTCTTTGCTAGGGATTTTTAATCATAGAGAAAGTACGATCGCCATTTTGAAAGAGGGAAAATTGCCAAAAACTGTTAAAAATAAATATCTCAGCCCAGGAAGGTAGGAGAAAGACGAAATTAGTCTTATTTTAAACAGCAAGTTCTAAGCTACTGGACTTGGTGCTGAATTTAGAATTGGAGCCCTCTTTTTTTTTGGGGGGGGGTGTTTATGTCAGAAGGAAGATTAACTCATGCAAGATCTCATTCTTTGGACAAAATGCAAAGCTAGTTTGATACCATGGAAGCCAGGATTATGAAGGGCGTGGAGAAGATGATAACAGCTAGCAAAAATGAGCTTAAGAAGGATATTGGAGATCTTAAAAAAGAAGTTGTAGATTTTAAAGATGAACTGGGTATGGTTAAAAACAGGGTCAAGGAGGTTGAAGAGAAAGTTGATATACATGCTTCCACCTTATTAAAACTTCAAGAGAAGGTAACAATTCATGACTGCAGATTAATGGAAACTCAAGTATGTCTGAGAAGAATACCTGAAGGGGAGGGAATTGATTTATTGGATTATATGGTGAAAACAATTGCTGACTATTTAGAGGAAAATCCTGAAAAACTTAGAAACATGCTGGACAGTATCTATAGAGTTAATTCATCATATGCAAAAGATAAAGGCCTACCAAGAGATATAGTTATAAGACTAAGGTCCAAGGATATGGCAGGGAAAATTCTAAATAAAAGTTTTCAAAAAGCCCTGACAGTAGAAGGGCCTACCAAGAGATATAGTTATAAGACTAAGGTCCAAGGATATGGCAGGGAAAATTCTAAATAAAAGTTTTCAAAAAGCCCTGACAGTAGAAGGGAGTAGAGTCAAAATAATGAAAGAGCTGCCAAGACAAGTGATAAATGACAGGAAGAAATACAAGAGACTAACAGAGAAGCTGCGTGCAGAGGGTACAAGATACAGATGGATACTACCTGAGGGTTTGGGCTTTGAACAACGTGGGTTACAATAAGGAATGAGCAAGAGATGTACAGTTTTTTTGAAGAGAATAAAGACTCTGCATCATAATGGAGTACAAGTTACTATCTTGGAATATAAATGGACTAAATTCACCACAAAAACGAAAAGCAACATTTCATTGGATTAAAAAGCAAAAGTGTAATATAATTTGTTTACAGGAAGTTCATATACAACAAAAGGATTACAATTTTTTTGTGGAATAAACAATTGGGATTGGAATTTTTCTCATTGGCGGATCAAAAGAAAAGGGGTGTGGTCTTTTATATTAAAGAACAATTAGAACCAAAATTAATATCTAAAGATAAAGATATATAGCAGTGGAAGTGATGATGGATGCAAAGAAAATGTTGTTATTAGGATTATATGCGCCCAATGGAGCAAAAGATACTTTTTAAAAAGACATTAAACGACAGTTGGATGAATTGTCATATGACCAGATTCTGATGATGGGTGATTTTAATGGAACAATACAAAATAATATAGATAGATCAGGCCAAAAGAGGAATGATAAAGAAGGAAGACTGCCAAAATCATTTTTTGAGTTGGTTAAACAAGAAAGCTTGGAAGATATTTGGAGAAAATTTAATCCTGAAGTAAGAGACTACACTTTCTTTTCAGCAAGACATAATTCTTCTTCCAGAATAGATACGTTATGGGGCTCTAAAAGCTTGGGCCTCATAACTAGAAAAGTGGAGATTCTACCAAAGGTTTGTGCAGATCATAACCCAATATGTTGGATTACAAAATTGCAAAAGAAAACAAGAAGATGGAGAATAAATGAGGACTTGCTACAAGGTAAAGATATTGTGACTTTTCTAGAAAAGGAAACTACAGCGTTCTTTCAAATAAATGACACCGATGATATAGAATTCCAGACGGTTTGGGATACTTATAAAGCAGTAATTAGAGGACTATTAATCACATTGAATAATAAAGATAAGAGGGCCAAAGAAAAGCAGATGTTAGATATACAAATGAAGTAAAGAAAAAAGAAGGGGAATTAACAAAAAGACCAGGGAAAAAGAAATTAATAAGGGAAATTACAATACTACAATCCCAAGTAAGACATTTGTTAAATAAAGAACTAGAATGGAACTTAAAAAGTTTGCAACAGAAATCGTTTGAAGGTGCAAACAAACCTGGGAAGTATTTAGCCTGGTAATTGAAGAAAAAGAAAGAAAATAAAATCATTAACAAAATTGTGGCAAATGGAAAAAAGATAGTCGATCAAGAAGAAATTAAAAGAGAATTTTTTATATTATGCAAAATTTAAAGGTGTGAAAATCAAAAAAGAAAAAATGGAAGAGTATCTACGAAATATTAAGATAGCACCCCTGACAGATTATATGAAACAGATTTTGAATGACCCAATAGAAAAAAATTGAAATTGAAGCAGCAATAAATGTAATGAAAATAGGCAAGGCTCCCGGGCGGTATGGATATACAACTAAATTTTATAAAACTCTTAAAGATGAGATAGTACCAAAATTGCAAAAATTGTTGAATACGATAAGAATAAAAGGGGAAATTCCAAATATTTGGAAAGAAGCTGTAATTTTGTTGATCCCCAAGGAAGATAGAGATGTCACAAATGTAAAGAACTATAGACCAATTTCATTACTAAATAATTATTATAAGATTTACACAAGAATCTTGGCAGAACGACTTAAGCAATATTTGATTAACTTTATAAAGGAAGATCAAGCGGGATTTCTCCCTAAAAGGCAAATAAGAGACAGTGCAAGAACTGTTGTAAATATTGTAGAATATTATGAGAAACACCCAGAAAAAGAGGCGGCATTATTTTTTGTGGATGCAGAAAAAGCCTTTGATAATTTGAACTGGGACTTTATGTTTGCAGTAATGGAAAAAATAAACCTGGGAGAATATTTTATAAGAATGACGAAAGCAATATACATGGATCAATATGCAAAATTGTGTATAAATGCAGACCTTACAAAAGAAATGAAGGTGAGCAAAGGTACAAGACAAGGATGTCCGCTTTCACCATTGTTGTTTGTAATGACTCTTGAAATTTTGTTAAGGCAAATACAAAACGACAAAGAGATAGAAGGATTGAAAATTAGAGGATTTTCTTATAAATATAAAGCATTTGCAGATGACATTGTGTTCATAACTGAGAATCCAATCCAAGTGATACCTTTGTTGATCACTAAGATAAAAGAATACGGAGAAATGGCAGGACTATATATAAATAAAGAGAAGTCGAAATTTTTATGCAAAAATATGCAACCAAATAGACAGAAAGAATTGCAGATTTTGACAGGATGTGAAGTTACTCCTAAAGTTAAATATTTAGGTCTAGAAATAATTATGAAGAATATTGATTTGTATAAAAACAATTATGAAAAGTTATGGTGCAAGATGGACAAAGATATGATGAAATGGAATAGACTTAATTTGTCTTTGTTGGGTAGGATTGCTGCAATTAAGATGAATATTTTGCCAAGAATAATGTATTTGTTCCAAACTATTCCGATTGTGAAAGATAGAAAACAATATAACAAATGGCAAAGGAAGAATTCTGAACTTTTATGGGCTGGGAAGAAACCAAGGATTAAGATGAAAATTTTAACAGATGCTAAGGAGAGGGGAGGTTTTCAGCTTCCAGATTTAAGACTGTACCATGATGCAGTTTGTTTGACATGGATAAAGGATTGGATAATGCTGTTAAATAAAAAACTTTTATTGTTAGAGTCTCATGGGAACAAATTCGGGGGGCATGCTTATATATACTACGGGAAAAATAAGATTGACAATCTTTTTTCTCACCATTATATTAGAAATAATTTACTAAATACATGGATAAAATATAAGAAATATGGTGATGAAAGAAAGCCACTTTGGATAGTGCCAGCAGAAGTAATAAAAATAACAGCTGAATCTGATGAAGAGAGAGGGATGTCATATAACCAACTGCTAAAGATTCAAGGTGATAAAGTTGAATTAAAATCTGCAGAAGAGTTAAACAACAAGTATGACTGGTTTCAAATGCAACAAATAAAAAGCTTGATGGAAAATGATATTAAATCTGTTGGAATTAGACGTGAGCAAACGGAATTGGAAAGGGTTCTGCTTGGAGATAATAAAAAAATTAATATCGAAAATATATAAATTATTGTTGAAATGGTCTACAGAAGTAGTAAAATCTCTAATGATTAAATGGTCAATTAATATAAACAAGGAAATACAAATGGATACATGGGAATATCTTTGGAAGAACTCGATGAAAATATCAACATGTCAGAGTATTAAAGAGAACTGTTTCTTTCTTTTTTTTAAATAAACACTTTTTATTAGTAACATATGGTAGCAAAACTATATCTACATCTTATAAAGACTTAAAAAAGAAAAATTCTTCTACCCCATATCTTACTTTTCCCCCACCCCTCCCCCGTTACTTGACCCTTTCCAGTGTTATTTACTTAAAAAAAACCAAATATTAAAGGTAACTTTAACTATTAAAATTATACTTTTGTTTTTAAAAAAATAAAAAACTTAATCATTATCAAAAATTGTCCAATGTCCTTTTATTTTCCACTCTTTTTCTACGTATCTTCTGAACTTCTTCCACTCCAATTTAAAAAGCTCCAAATCATAGTCTCTTAATTTTCTTGTTAATTTGTCCATTTCACTCCATGACATAACTTTTATAATCCAGTCCTATTTCTCTGGTATTTTTTCTTGCTTCCACAGCTGCGCATACAATGTCCTAGAAGCTGAGAGCAAGTACCATATTAAAGTTCCATCTTCTTTTGGAAATTTTTCCATTTGTAATCCCAGCAGAAAAATCTCTGCATCTTTGTTGAATTCATATCCCAAAATCTTAGAAGTCTCTTGCTGAATCATTTGCCAAAACGTTTTAGCTCTTCCACAAGTCCACCACATATGGTAGAAAGACCTGCATGCTTTTTACTTTTCCAACACCTGTCTGGCATCTTGATGTTCATCTTTGATCATTTTTTTGGAGTCATGTACCATCCATACATCATCTTAAAACAATTTTCTTTAATACTTTGACATGTGAGTTTCATAGAGTTCTTCCACAAATATTCCCAAGATTCCATCTTTATTTCTTTATTTACATTAATTGCCCATTTTATCATTTGAGATTTCACTACTTCATCTTCTGTAGACCATTGTAAAAGTAATTTGTATACTTTTGAAATTAATTTCTCATTATCTCCGAGCAGAACTCTTTCCATTTCTGTTTGTCCTTTCCTTATTCCTTCGATTTTAATATCATTAAAAGAAAACTGTTTCAAGATGATGACTCCAGAAAAACTGGCAAAGATGAGTAAAAAGATGTCGGATAGATGTTGGAAATGTAAGAAACATGAAGGTTCTTTTTACCATATGTGGTGGACTTGTGGAAAAGCGAAAAAGTTTTGGCAGGTGATACAATAAGAAATATCGCAAATTTTGGGATATGATTTTAAGAAAGTAGCAGAGACTTTTTTATTGGGACTACAAATGGAAAAATTTCCAAAAGAAGATAGAACTTTAATTTGGTACTTGCTCTCAGCTGCTAGGACATTATATGCACAGTTATGGAAACAAGAAAAAATACCAGAGAAATGGGACTGGATTGTGAAAGTTTTATCATGGAGTGAGATGGATAAACTAACAAGAATCTTAAGAGACTATGATTTGTTTAAGAGGGAATGGAAGAAATTTAGAGGATATATAGAAAAAGAGTGGAATTTGAAAGGACATTGGGCAATCTTTTAACAATGAATTTAAGAAAAAGGGAAATTGAACTTTGATGGGTTAAGGGTACCTTTATAAGTGAACTTAAGTATATAACATCGGCGGAAGTCTAGAAAAGGAGGGAGGGGGGATTAGAAAAATATCATATTGGTAAGGGATTGTAACAATATAATTTGACATTGTTACCATATTTTATTAATAAATTGTTTTAAACCGGTAGGAGAGCGGGCAGCCAGCCAGCCACCAGGGGCTTTGCCACACCCCCAGCAGTCCATCATTAACCCCTGGAGAACCCCACACCACCCTTTCTCCACTTCTTATGTGATGTTGGGTGGCGGGTGGCATGCTGGCCTTTTGACTGGGGGGAGGGGGCAGCCCAGGAGAGCCCCAGATGAGCGAGGCCTGCTTGGACTGGGTGGATTTCAAGCCAGCTCAAGCAGGCCTCACTCGCCACGGGCTCTCCTTTCTTGTATCGGGTTTCTATTGGCTGGTGGGGGGGCCAGCATATGAGTTATGCTAATGAGCTCCGCCACCTATTTTTCTACAAAATGACCCCCTGATGCGCACGTGCATACACACACACAAGAAATAAATAAAGACTGGGAATCAGCCCCACTGAATAACAAGGGACTCACGTCTGAGTCAGACTCCTTAGTGTTTTCAAATGCTTCAGATTCCATTGAAGCTACAGTTGCAACTGAGTTTTTTGTTTTATGGCATTATGGAATGCATATTTAAATGAATAGTGTTTGGTGTGGTGTCTTGATTTCCTGCACCCTGTCATTACAAATGTCGAGCGGTGGAAACAGCTCCCCGCTGTCCGTCTTTTTTCCATGTCATCACATTCTAATCTGATGACAAACAGTTGGCTGGAGGTTTGAATGTACTACTCGGGTAAGCACAATTTATGTCCTCGGCAGAAGCCGATGATTTGTAAGGATTACATTGTGGACTCCCGAGGAACTCAATCCCGAATCCTCCCCCTGATAAAGTTGGTTCCAGTGACCACGGAACTATTTCTTGAGGGGAAGCGGTGGGCGGAAGGTTTCCACGGAGACAGCAAGGCGTATCGCACGTCTCCAGTCCGTTTACAGCGAAAACGGAGAGGCCCTTTAGGTTGCCAAGTTAAGCCTAGATCTCTCTCTTTTTTAAGTTATAAGCAAACTCAATTCATGTGAGCAGCTCTGTAGGGAATGAAAATGAAGGCTCTGAACAGATTGGTTAAACAGAAGCAGGGTTGGAATTCTAGCAGGAGCTGTTTTGCATATTAGGCCACACACCCCTGATGTAGCCAATCCTACAAAAGCTTACCAAAAAGAACCTTGTCAGCTCTTGGAGGATTGGCTACATCAGGGGGTGTGTGGCCTAATATGCAAAGAAGCTCCTGCTAGAATTCCACCCCTGATATTAGGCCACACACTCCTGATGTAGCCAATCCTCCTGGAGCTTACAGTAGACCCTGTACTCAGAGCCCTGTAAGCTCTTGGAGGATTGGCTGCATCAGGGGTGTGTGACCTAATATGAAAAGGAGTCCCTGCTAGAATTCCACCCCTGAACAGAAGTGATCTGTGCGGTTAAGAATACAAAGTCTCCCTTGGCTCTAAATTGGAGTCCCCCAAAATGGTGCCCGTTGGTGCCATGCCTTCTGTCGATACTTTTTCCTGGTTCCAACCAAGTGCTTTTAGAAAGGAGGCAGGGCCAGGTAAGGCTCATGCCACTGGAGACCTGATTGGCTGTCAGGTTCAAACGGTGTCATTTAAGAGGTAGCCGCCACCCCACTGTTGGTGTTATTCTCTCCACCTGCTCCTCTCTCTCAGCGTATTTGTTTGAATTATCCACCTTCCACTGCTTTTGGGCTTTCTCTAGGCTTCCCAATCCCCAGGTCCCAGAGGGGGATCCCCCGGTTTTACAGGCTTCCCCCCTCCCCCAGCCAGCTGGCCGACGGGTGAAGCCCCACCCCCACAGCCATCATGCACCTCTATGAACGATTCCCATAGGGAATGATGGGGAATTGATCTGCGGGTATCGGGGGCTCTGGGGGGGCTGTTGTTTGACGTAGAGGCACCAAATTTTCCGTATAGCATCTAGTGCCTCTCCCAAAAACACCTCCCAAATTTCAAAAAGTTTGGACCAGGGGGTCCGATTCTATGAGACCCACAAGAAGGTGCCCCTATCCATTATTTCCTATGGAAGGAAGGCATTTAAAAAGATGTGCAGTCCCTTTAAATGTGATGGCCAGAACTCCCTTGAAATTCAATCATGCTTGTCACACCCTTGCTCTTGGCTCCGCCCCCAATGTCTCCTGGCTCCACCCCCAAAGTCCCCAGATATTTCTTGAATTGGACTTGGCAGCCCTAGCTTTCTCTGTGAGTGTCTGTGGTTCTGCCTCCCGGGGCAGCCATTTTGTGACTGTGCCCGCCACTCTGCTACAAAAAAAGCCTTGTCAAAACAGTAAACGGTGTAGCTGTAACATGTTCAAATGGTGGCTCTTATCCTCGTTACCAACAACAACGAAAGCCATGGGCACTGGCTAACACCAGAAACCAGAAGAAAACTACTTTCAAGGCAATAGTCCTGCCCTAACATGGATAGTCCTTTCTAGCTCAATCTCACCAGATCTTGAAAGCTAGGTAGGGTCAGCCCTGATTAGGATATTGATCGGAGGCTCCCAAGGCAGTCAAGGATCAAGATGCAGAGGCAGGAGATGTCAAACCACCTCTTCCATGACCTGGATGGCCCAGGCTATCCTGATCTCATCAGACCTCAGCAGCTAAGCAGGGTTGGCCCTAGTTAGTAAGAACATAATAGAAGCCATGTTGGATCAGGCCAATGGCCCATGCAGTCCAACACACTGTGTCACACAGTGACCAAATAACCCAGGTGCCATCAGGAGGTCCATCAGTGGAGCCAGGACACTAGAAGCCCTCCCACTGTTGCCCCCCTCCCCAAGAACCAAGAATTCAGAGCATCAGTGCTGCAGACAGAAGAACATAAGAGAAGCCATGTTGGATCAAACCAATGGCCCATCCAGTCCAACACTCTGTGTCACAGAAGAACATAATAGAAGCCATGTTGGATCAGGCCAATGGCCCATCCAGTCCAACACACTGTGTCACGCAGTGGCCAAATAACCCAGGTGCCATCAGGAGGTCCATCAGTGGGGCCAGGACACTAGAAGCCCTCCCACTGTTGCCCCCCACCAAGAACCAAGAATTCAGAGCATCACTGCTCCAGACAGAAGAACATAAGAGAAGCCATGTTGGATCAGACCAATGGCCCATCCAGTCCAACACTCTGTGTCACATAAGAACATAAGAGAAGCCATGTCTGATCAGGCCAATGGCCCATCCAGTCCAACACTCTGTGTCACATAAGAACATAAGAGAAGCCATGTTGGATCAGACCAATGGTCCATCCAGTCCAACACTCTGTATCACATAAGAACATAAGAGAAGCCATGTCGGATCAGGCCAATGGCCCATTCAGTCCAACACACTGTGTCACACAGTGGCCAAATAACCCAGGTGCCATCAGGAGGTTGACCAGTGGGCCCAGGACACTAGAAGCCTCCCACTGTGCCCTCCCCTCAAGCACCAAGAACAAAGAGTATAATGTTCCCCAGACAGAGAGTTCCATCAATACCCTGTGGCTAATAGCCACTGATGGACCTCTGCTCCATATGTTTATCCAATCCCCTCTTGAAGCTGGCTATGCAGGTAGCTGCCACCACCCCCTGTGGCAGTGAATTCCACATGTTAATCACCCTTTGGGTGAAGAAGGACTTCCTTTTATCCATTCTAACCCAACTGCTCAGCACTTTCATGGAGTGCCCATGAGTTCTTGTATTGTGAGAAAGGGAGAAAAGGACTTCTTTCCCTACCTTCTCTATCCCATGCATAATTTTGTAGACCTCTATCATGTCACCCTTCAGTCGACGTTTCTGTATTTGGGCGGGAGACCACCAAGGAAGACCAGGGTAGCTATGCAGAGACAAAAAATGGCAAACCTCCTCTGTTCATCTCTTACCTTGACCTGGATGCCCCAGGTTGGCTTGATATCATCAGATCTCAGAAGCTAAGCAGGGTCAGCTTTGACTAGTACTTGGATGAGAGACCACCATGGAACTCCAGGATGGCTAAGCAGAAGCAGGCAATGGAAAACCACCTCTGAAGGTGTCTTCCCTTGAAAAGCCTACAGGGCCACTGTATGTTAAAAGAGAATAAGGACTTGTCTTCATCCTGCCCTCCTTAGCCTGGCTGTCCTTTTCCTCCTTCTGATCTCCTTGCCACTCTGGTCTGTTTTACTGTGATGTCATAGAGAACTTCTGTTGCCAGGGAGTGTCATTAGCTTATTTGTCCTGGTTAAAAAACAACAACAATGCTACATAACTTGCGGGCCACCTTGACCTGGACGGCCCATGCTAGATCAGTCTCATCAGACCTCAGAAGCTAAGCAGGCTCAGCCCTGGTGAGTACTTGGATGGGAGACCACCAAGGGAATCCAGGGTTGTGACGCAGAGGCAGGGATTGGCCAACCATCTCTGAAAGTCTCTTGCCTTGAAAACCCTACAGGGTCATCTTCTACCTGCCCTCCTTAGCCTGGCTGTCCTTTTCCCTTCTGATCTCCTTGCCTGTCTGATCTCTGTGTGGACTGGGCCTGTGAGGTCATAGCAAACTTGTATTGCTAGGGAGGGTCACTAGGCTAGTTGTCCTGGTTTTCTACTGGGTAACTTGGGGGCCTCCTGACCCAGATGGGCTGGATTAGGCCAGTCTCACAAGATCTCAGAAGCTAAGCATGATCAGCCCTGGTGAGTACTTGGATGGGAGGCCACCAAGGAAGCCTAGGGTTGCTAGGCAGAGGCAGGCGATGGCCAACCACCTCTGAACGTCTCTTGTCTTGAAAACCCTCTGGGATTTTCATTAGTTTAGCTACCCTGTTTTGTTAAAAAAAAAAAAAAAAAACACGGCATAACTTGGGACCACCTTGACCTGCATGGCCCAGTCTCACCAGATCTCAGAAACTAAGCAGAGTTGGGCCTTGTTAGTATATGGATGGCAGACCACCAAGGAAGTCCAGGGTTGCTACACAGAGACAAGCAATGGAAAACCACATCTGAATGTCTCTTGCCCTGAAAACCCTACAATAGGGGTGGCCAATGGTAGCTCTCCAGATGTTTTTTGCCTACAACTCCCATCAGCCCCAGCCATTGGCCATGCTGGCTGGGGCTGATGAGAGTTGTAGGCAAAAAACATCTGTAGAGTTACCGTTGGCCACCCCTGCCCTACAACAATAGCCGTAAATTGGTTGTAGCTAGGGGATAAGGGGGAAGACCATCTACTTTGCATCTCCAGGTAAAAATCACCAGTTCTTAAGTGATATGAAAGACTTCAAAATGGAGGGGCCGTGGCTCAAGCGCTCACCAGGGAGGTGTATGAACTGAATCACATCTAGCAGTTGATTCAATATTGCACCAGTTTATGTCTGGTGTAAAAATAGACAGTTCAAATCTGCAGGGAGATAGGCTGGACGTAAACCGGTGTAATATCAAATCACCCACTAGAGGGAGCAAAATACCTGCAGAACAGGAAAAATGCCCCCAAATAATGAAAATGGAGGGAAACCCCATGTCACTGCAACTATTTAGACAAAAAAAAAATTGTGTACTCTTTTTAATTCTCGCGTCCTAGGTACAGTTTCAAAAATGAACAGTTGTAGCAGACCAGTTTTTATAGCTGGAAAAATGAATCTTCTCTTCATAACAATAATAAAAAGAAAAATCTTCTTGCTCTTCTTTTCCTCCCCTTCCTTTCACAGTCAGAAGCAGAGTATACTTGTTAGATAACATTTTGATTTAGATCTCTCACCTTTTTGACTGCGCAGAACACTCGGTTATTTATAATCAGAGGCGCCCCGGCTTCAGGGACTACAGATGGATCGGCTTTTTAGAACGTTCACCTTTCAGACCTATCTAGAGCGCAAGCCTTTTAATCCGTGGGGGCTTGTAAATTTCCAGAGTCAGCCTTCCTCGTCTCTCGTCTGCTGAGGCCAGCTTTATGATCATTCTTATGTTATCGCCCCGATAGTGCCGGTACGAAGGTTCCAAGACTTGAGCTGGCACTAATAAGGATCTGGAGAATTGACCTGAGTGGAGAAATATTTTGTTTTTTTTGTCTGCGCGCTGTGATCTTCAGAATATCAAGCAGCCTATGGGCTTCGGATCTCGGGCGAAGCTTAGCCTAAATGCTTCTTTTTTTTCCCGGTAACCTTCCATCAATGTAAACGTCTCCGGGTGGATTAAGCTGAGCAGGCGGGGTAGCAAATGTCAGGTCCCAGGAAGGGCTACGCTATTAAGGCTATTCAATTTTTTTCCCCCCTTCCCTTTCCCTTACACAGAGCTGTATCTTTATGGATTCTGCTCAGAGGGTTGTGCCTTTTCGCTCACATGCTCTACAAGGCCCCAATGACAAGCTACAGTGGTTATTGGGATTATTAGAGTAGAATGTAGAACTAGAACGTTTCTGTAAAGTGTGTTTGTTCAGAGTGGAGCTACGTGCCCATGGGTTGGTTTTATTTTCATGCGTGTGGAGATCTTTTTGCTTGATTATTATAATTGTGATTACTTATTTATTTGCAGGGGAGGCAGGGAAAAAGCAAAAAGCTCACGGCCAAAATTGCTAAGAATGATCGTATGTCTCCAAATGAAAAGATGCAGTGGAAATTTGTACAGACATTTGTGTGCAATTATTTCCAAAAAAAATACTAATTGCAATTAGGGTTGCCAATCCCCAGGTGGGGGCAGGGGATCCCCTGGTTTGGAGGCCCTCCCCCTGCTTCAGGGTCGTCAGAAAGCGGGGGGAGGGGAGGGAAATGTCTGCTGGGAACGCTATTATTCCCTATGGAGATTTATTCCCATAGAAAATCATGGAGAATTGATCTGCGGGTATCTGGGGCTCTGAGAGGGCTGTTTTTCGGGGTAGAGGCACCAAATTTTCAGCATAGCATCTAGTGCCTCTCCCCAAGCTACCCCCCAAGTTTCAAAAAGATTGGACTAGGGGGTCCCATTCTATGAGCCCCAAAAGAAGGTGCCCCTATCCTTCATGATTTCCTATGGAAGGAAGGAAATGAAAAGGTGTGCCGTCCTTTTCAATGTGATGGCCTGAACTCCCTATGGAATTCAATGATGCTTGTCACAGCTTTGATCTTGGCTCCACCCCTAATGTCTCCTGGCTCCACCCCCAAAGTCCCCAGATATTTCTTGAATTGGACTTGGCAACCCTAATTGCAATACTTATAAAGGCTGAACAATTTACAGCTCCACATTTCGTTGTGTGCTGACTTAAAGACTGAAACTCCAACACTTAGGGTAAATTAATACAGTATATTCCTGGGGTGGAGTTCTAGCAGGAGCTCCTTTGCATATTAGGCCACACACCCCTGATGTAGCCAACCCCCCAAGAGCTTTAAAAAGGGCCTTGTAAGCTTTCAGAGGATTGGCTACATCAGGGGTGTGTGGCCTAATATGCAAAGGTGCTCCTGCTAGAATTCCACCTCTGGTATATTCTAATCCAGTTAGGAATGCAAAGTCTCAAATACCACAGCAGAGCTGAAGTTTATCTAGTAGAGATCCACGCTTTTCTAAGAGCTCCTGTGGAAATCCAATGACGATCTCTGGTGTCCCCGTGTGTTCTGGTAATGGACCGCTAGGCGTTTCGTGGTAGCTTCATCAGGCAAATAAGTCAGGGACACAAAGATCTACCAACATTCATCCATGTGGATTTCTGTATGCCTTGAGTCAAACAGAGAAAATGGATGCTTTGGATGGTGGACTCTGTGGAATTCTACTCCATTGAGGTCGTTGCCCTTTCCAGACTCCACCCCCAAATCGTCAAGAGTTTCTCAGCTTGGATCTGGCAACCCATCCCTCCCATCCCCTTTCAGAGACCAGAGGGAACGGCAACTGTACTAATGATGGAGTTCTGCTTAGTGAAGGCACTTCTAGCAGAGCCCTTTTCTCTTGATTCTCAGCCCTTCCCAGGGGTCGTTTTGTAGAAAAGCAGGTGGTGGAGCTCATTAGCATAACTCATTAGCATATGCTGCTCCCCCCCCCCAGCCAAAAGCAACCTGATGCAAGAAAGGAGAGCCCCGGGTGAGTGAGGCCTGCTTGGGTTGGCTAGAGATCCAGCCAGCCCAAGCAGGCCTCGCTCACCTGGAGCTCTCCTGGGCCACCCCCCCTCCCCGCAGTCAAAAGGCCAGCAAGCCACCTGCTGCTCAAAATCACAGAAGAAGTGGAGAAAGGGTGGCGCGGGCTTCTTCAGGGATTAATGAGGGCTGCTGGGGGTGTGGCAAAGCCCCTGGTGGCTGGCTGGCTGCCCACTCTCCTAATCCAGGGATTGTTATGCAGCTGCACCTACTATTCAATGGACAAGCTGGTGGGGAGGAGGAGGAGGAACTCTCAGAAAGGTTCTGGAGCTGCACTCCTGTGAGCTCCTGCTGAATCTGAGTCCTGGCCCCTCCACTCACCTAATGGATAGGATCACAAAGTTGCTTTAGAACTGACCAAACCAGAAGAAGAAGATTTTACCCCTTTCTTCCTCCCCACTTCATCTCCTCAATCTCTCATCCATGTGGATTCCATGACCCCAGGAATCTACTTTTCAAAGGTTCTAATGCAGGGGTGTCAAACATGCAGACCAGGGGATGAATCAGTCCCCCAGAGGGCTCCTATCAGGCCCCAGAGCAACTGGCTGTCAACTGCTTCCTTCTCCTTTCTTGCTTCCTTCTACATAAGTTTGCTTTTCAAGGCTTGCTCAACTGCACAGAAGCTCCAGAGCAAAATCTCTATTTTCTCCGTTGGCTGAGGCTCCTCCCTTGAGGAGGAAGAGTGGACAGGGAGAGCTTGCTTTGCCAGGCTCTCTCAATTGCACAGCAGAGCTACTGAGCCAAGCCTCTCTTCTGTCTATGGACTGAGGCTCCTCCCCCTCCTGGTCCCTTGGGGAAGGAAGGAAAGAGCCAGAGTTTCCTTCGCCTAGTTCCCTGGATCCCATGGGAGAAATACAAAGAAATATATATATTTGTGTTTGTCTGTGTTCTTTATCTCCTTCCCCCACAACAGACACCCTATGAGGTGGGTAGGGCTGAGAGGGCTCTCCCAGAAGCTGCGCTTTCAAGGACAACTCTTAAGAGAACTATGGCTGACCTAAGGAACTGAACAAGGTCCCACAACACACAGATGTCACTGGGTTAGGGTTGCCAAGCCTGCACTGGCTCCTGGCAGGGCCCTTTTTTTGTGTGTGCGTGGCATGATGATGTCACCCGAAAGTGAAGTATCATGCCAGGCACGTCAAGCAGGGAGGCGCTAGGAAATTGCAGAAACTCTATGGTTTTGCACAGGAACGTTCTAGCAATTTTGGGGATAACTCTATGGTGCAATAGAGTTTTCCTCCAAATTGCTAGAATGTCCCTGTGCAAAACCATAGAGTTTTCTGCGATTTCCTTGAGTGTCCCCACGTGACATGCCTGGCGCGATACATCACTTTCGGGTGACATCATCGTGCCACGCACACACAAAAAAGGCTTCCTCCCTGCTGGTGGGTTGGGGCCCACCAAACCAGGAGATTCCTCACCCCCGATATGAACTTGGCAACCCCACACCTGGTAAAGAGTTCCACGAGGCTGGAGCCAAGGCCAAGAAAACCCTGCCTCTGTTTCAGGACAGACAGACATCTTTTGGGCCAGGGATCATCAGCTGAAGCTCTGTTTAAAATAGGGTTGCCAAGTTCAGTTCAAAAAACATCTGGGGACTTTGTGGGTGGAGCCAGGAGACATTGGGGGCGGAGCCAGGAGCAAGGGTGTGACAAGCATAATTGAACTTCAAGGGAGTTCTGGCCATCACATTTAAAGGGACCGCACACTTTTTAAATGCCTTCCTTCCCTAGGAAATAATGAAGGATAGGGGCACCTTCTTTTGGGGCTCATAGAATTGGACCCCCTGGTCCAATTGTTTTGAAACTTGAGGGTATTTTGGAGAGAGGCACTAGATGCTATACTGAAAATGTGGTGCCTCTACCTCAAAAAACAGCCCCCCCCGAGCCCCCAATACCTCCAGATCAATTTCCCGTTATACCCTATGAGAATCGATCTCCACATAGGGAATAATGAAGTGCCCAGCAGACATTTCCCTCCCTGCCCTCTTCTAGCTGACTCTGAAGACAGGGACTGGCGTTTCTACTCACGAGTTGCTGCCAACTTCTTCAAAGCAACACAGACACACCATTCTGAGGAAGCCTTTCCCATTGGAGACTGAAGCCTCCGGAGGTGGAAAGTCACATGGGGACTGTGGAGTCAGGGCTTCCCCCCATTGGCCAGCTGACCAGGGGTGGGAAGGATCCTGGAAAATCGGGAGAACCCCCGCCGGGACCTGGGGATTGGCAAGCCTAGTTGAAAAGGACGCAGTTCGATCTGCCCAGAAATCGTACACAAGACACTTCCAAAGGCCTTTGGGTCAAGGCTTGAAAGATCGCGCCTCAGCCTTTTGTTTTAACTGGTTCCAGCCCAGAGGGCTTGAATTCTTGCACATTGTTTTGTGTTTTGTGTTTTTGTTTTGTTTTTTAAAAAAATCAAAATTGTCCTGACAGAAGATATTCAATGACTTTTGTTTTGACTACCCGCAGCTTCTGAGGAAAAGCAGTGGCCTGTGTGGTTTTCGTTTCATTGCCAAAGGAGTCGAACAGGAATGTTACTTTTTTTTTTTTTCCGCGAAGAGCACTTCAGCTGAAAATGAGGTGAAAAGTTGGAGGCCTGAGGTTTGGAGCTTCGAACGGAGCAGCCCCAATCAAGACAGGGATGGATCCCATTCCCCGATCCCTCCTGTGATTACACCCTGGCAGGGCTTTTTTTGAACAGGGACGCAGTTCCGACTGGCTTAGTGTCCGGGGGTGTGGCCTAGTATGCAAATAAGTTCCTGCTGGGCTTTTTCTACCCAAAAGCCCTGTGTGAAACAATGGCGGCATCCGGGGGTGTGGCCTAATATGCAAATGAGTCCCTACTGGGCTTCTTCTACAACCCTTCCCCCCAAACCTTGCACCCTTTCATCTTTTTTTTTTTTAATTAATCCAATTTTTATTAACAGATTTTCACTTTACAATAAAGAATACTGTAATCTATCACCTCAAATAAAGCAGCCTTGGAAAAGGAAACGTCCTCTGTGTAAGAACCAGTCGTTTCCGACTCTGGGGTGATGTTGCTTTCACAACGTTTTCAAGGCAGACTTTTTATGGGGTGGTTTGCCATTGCCTTCCCCAGTCCTCTACACTTCTCCCCCAGTGAGCTGGGTACTCATTTTACTGACCTCGGAAGGATGGAAGGCTGAGTCACCTGGAGCCGGCTACCTGAACCCAGTTTCCACTCTAATGCAGCCTTAGTGAGGATATATTAAACAATTTTTTTTAAAAAAAAGAAAAAAAAATCCATAAAACAGAGAACCAAGGAGCAATCATACAATTATACTGAAGAGCATCCAGTGAAAATACATTCTATTAACTGATTCCACTGTAGGAGTGTAAAAATAACTGTCCTAATATTCTATTAAGCAATCCAGTTAATCAAATTCAACTAATTAGCGCTCACAGTTTTTTGTATTCAGACCAGAGGAGAGAAAGTGAGTCCAGAACATGTTAGAATCAGAGCATATCATGATAAAAACGGGTTTTTTTTTGGAGAATATTATGTTTGGTGAGATATTCCACTATTTGGAACCAGAACACAGTCAATTTTTCTTGAGTATGTCCTGTCAGAGCATCAGCACTATAAATTGAGATTTTACTTAGTAGGAAATAATCCCAAGCATGTATTGAAGGCAGAACCTTGTCTTTCCAGTGTGCAGCAATCTCCAATCGTGCTACTGCCAGGAAATGTGATCTCCTTGGAATACCAGGCCTAGGAGACATGGGCAGGTTTTCTCAACTTCGCTGAATGTCCTCCATGCCCTGGTAGGGGTCACCGGGATGTTCCCTCTGAATTATAGAATTGGAAGGGACCTCCAGGGTCATCTAGTACAACCCCCTGCACAATGCAGGAAACTCAGAAACACCTCCCCCTAAATTAACAGGATCTTCATTGTTGTCAGATGGCCATCTAGCCTCTGTTTAAAAACCTCCAAGGAAGGAGAGCCCACCACTTCCCAAGGAAGCCTGTTCCACTGAGGAATCGCTCTAACGGTCAGGAAGTTCTTCCTAATGTTGAGCCAGAAACTCTTTCCATTTAATTTCAACCCACTGGTTCTGGTCCTACCTTCCGGGGCCACAGAAAACAATTCCACACCATCCTCTAGATCAGGGGTGGCCAACGATAGCTCTCCAGATATTTTTTGCCTACAACTCCCATCAGCCCCAGTCATTGGCCATACTGGCTTGAGCTGATGGGAGTTGTAGGCAAAAAAACATCTGGAGAGCTACCATTGGCCACCCCTGCTCTAGATGACAGCCCTTCAAGTACTTGAAGATGGTGATCCTATCACCTCTCAGCCGCCTCCTCTCCAGGCTAAACATCCCCAGCTCCTTCAACCTTTCTTCATAGGACTTGGTCTCCAGACCTCTCACAATCTTCGTCACCCTCCTCTGGGCCCGTTCCAGCTTGTCTATATCCTTCTTAAAATGTGGTACCCAAAACTGAACACAAGACTCCAGGTGAGGTCTTACCAGATGAGGTCATAGAGAGCTTGTGTTGCCAGGGAGTATCACTAGACTAGTTGACCTGTATTTTTTTTTAAGCACTGCATAATTTGGAGCCACCTTGACCTGGATGGCCCAGACTAGCCCGGTCTCATCAGATCTAAGAAGCTAAACAGGGTTGGTCCTGGTGAGTACGTGGATGGGAGACCACCAAGGAAGTCCAGAGTGGCTAAGCAGAGGCACTCTTGCTATGGGGTCACCAGAAGCTGTGCACATGAGAAAGAAAATATGACCTAATCTGACTGAAATAGCACCATTGTTATTTATCTGATTGTTTTATTGTTTTAATATTGTTTTTGTTTACTGTCTATTTTATGCTGTTAGCCACCTTGAGTCTGTATGGAATGGGCGGGATATAAATACAACGTAAATTAATCAATACATTTTCCAACACCGGCATCCCATCCTCCACGGACCCTCTGGAACTGGATCAATTTTGAGACACTGCTATTGTGTGAAGGTTGGAGCCAGTTTGGTGTAGTGGTTGAGTGTACGGACTGTTACCTGGGAGAACCGGGTTTGATTCCCCCCTCCTCCACTTGCAGCTGCTGGAATGGCCTTGGGTCAGCCATAGCTCTCGCAGAGCTTTTCCTTGAAAGGGCAGTTCCTGCAAGAACTCTCCTAGCCCCATCTACCTCACAGGGTATCTGTCGTGGGGGAGGAAGATAAAGGAGATTTGAGCTGCTCCGAGACCCTGGGATTCAGAGTATATGGCGGGATATAAATCCAATATCTTCTTCTTTTTCTTCTCCTTCATCTTCTTCTTTTTCTTCTTCGTCTTCATCTTCTTTCTGGCCCTTGTTTTCACCCAATCCTTCAAATCTGGTATGTTGGTCAAAGCAGGGCTTTTTCTTGTAGCAGGAACTACTTTGCATATTAGGTCACACATCCCTGATGTAGCCAATCCTCCAAGAGTTTACAGGGCTCTTCGTACAGGGCCTACTGTAAGCTCCAGGAGGATTGGGTACATCAGGGAGGTGTGGCCTAATATGCAAAGGAGTTCCTGCTACAAGAAAAAGCCCTGGGCCAGAGAGACTCCGTGGCGCATATTTCGGTTTCAGAATTGTGACTCTCGTGCTTTCGTGCCGTACTTTTCGTTCTGCCAGCCAAGACTTCGCAGTCAGATCATGGCGCCACGAAGAACTCGCTCCCGCTTGACATTTGAGCAGTTCCGTTGCCTCCTGCACTTGCTACATTTTGAACTCCCAGCTGTCTGGCTGTGGATGGTTTTCCTTGTTGTTTTTTTTTTTATGCAATCAAACGTTCAGTCATGATCTTCCTTGGCAAACAGCGGTGAACTCGCGAGTCCTGCAGATGGAGAAGTTAGAGGAGGCTCGAATTGTAAATATTTTATCTTTTTTTCCTGGAATTATTCAGTAGTTTAATGTTCCACGGCTCCCTTCGGAAAGGCGAGTGACTGCAAGAGAACATTTTTTTCCATCGTGTGTTGCTTCCTGGGAAAGAGATACTATTTTTCTTTTTCTCTCTTTTTTTTTTTGCAATGGAGTTAAGCGGCGCAGAGCGGTAAAGCCGCAGTACTGCAGCCCTAAGCACTGTTTACAGCCTGAGTTTGATCCTGGCTTGTTGGGGGGGGGGGGGAAGTGTAGATGACTGGGGAAGGCAAGGGCAAACCATCCCATAAAAAGTCTGCCATGAAAACGTCATAATGCGAAGTCACCCCAGAGTCGGAAACGACTGGTGCTGGCAAAGGGGACTACCTTTTTTTTAAAGAACAGAATAGAATCGTAGTTTTGAACAGGGGTGGAATTCTAGCAGGAGCTCCTTGGCATATCAGGGCACACCCCGCTGATGTAGCCAATCCTCCGAGAGCTTACAAAAAAGAGCCTTGTAAGCTCTTGGAGGATTGGCTACATCAAAGGGGTGTGCCCTGATATGCCAAGGAGCTCCTGCTAGAATTCCACCCCTGGTTTTGAAAACATGAATGGTTTGAGAGAGGTTCCCCCCTCTTGGGGGTTGGAGCTAGCAGTGAGTTGGCAAACTCTCTTCCAAGGAAGCTTAACCTGAATGCTTCAAACTCCGATGTGGGGGGAACCCTCTTGCCAAAAAGGGATGTCCCTGGGACGACCTGAGTTCCATCCCCAGCAGAAGCTGGGTTTTCAGGTAGCCGGGTTGAGGTTGACTCAGTCTTCCATCCCTCCAAGGTTGGTAAAATGAGTACCCAGCTTGCTGGGGGGAAAGTGAAGATGACTGGGGAAGGCAATGGCAAACCATCCCCTAAAAAGTCTGCCGTGAAAACGTTGTGAAAGCAACGTCACTCCAGAGTTGGAAATGACTGGTGCTTGCACAGGGGGCCTTTCCTTTGCATATTAGGCTACACCTCCTGGAGCCAATCCTGATGGAGCCAATCCTCCTGGAGCTTACAGTAGGCCCTGTAAGAAGAGCCCTGTAAGCTCTTGGAGGATTGGCTGCATGAACAGAGTGTGGCGTAATATGCAAAGGAGTTCCTGCCAAAAAAAAAAATGCCCTGGGGATGTATGATTAGAGTAGTTGCTTACTGCTGTTCTGGTCAATAGAAGGACTGCCTTAGGTTGGGTTCTTTTAAGAACATAAGAGAAGCCATGTTGGATCAGGCCAATGGCCCATCCAGTCCGACACGGTGGGTCACACAGTGGCATATATATATACACTGTGGCTAATAGCCACTGATAGACCTCTGCTCCATATGTTTATCCAATCCCCTCTTAAAGCTGGCTATACTTGTAGCCGCTACCACCTCCTGTGGCAGGGAATTCCACATGTTAATCACCCTTTGGGTGAAGAAGGACTTCCTTTTATCCATTTTAACCTGACTGCTCAGCAATTTCCTTGAATGCCCACGAGTTCTTGTATTGTGAGAAAGGGAGAAAAGGACTTCTTTCTCTACTTTCTCCATCCCATGCATAATCTTGTAAACCTCTCTCATGTCACCCCGCAGTCGACGTTTCTCCAAGCTAAAGAGCCCCAAACGTTTTAACCTTTCTTCATAGGGAAAGTGTTCCAAACCTTTAATCATTCTAGTTGCCCTTTTGTCTTGATGAGAAGAATCTATTGTTTTAAGCTGAAAGAATACACAGCAACCTTCTGTTTTAAAACTTCGGTACTCCGTTCCTAAGGAGAAAAGTCTGTCTCCCTGTATCGCTAGCCCTTTTTGGTTTTGTGTCTACCATGGATCCCGCCTCCCACCTCTATCTCTTCAAAAACCTGCTTCCATATTCACATACGCACTCCCCTCACTCTCCTATCAGATTTTTTATTCCTTCCACATCCTGTCCCCAGCATTCTGCTGTCACTCTGCTGTATCTCCACAGTTTCCAAGAGAGGTTTTTCAGAGGAGTATTTCCCCCTCCTCCTCCTCCTAATTCACTCCTATGCCTTTAAAAGTAAGTTAATTGGTCTGTTCTTATTGGTCACTTTTTTTTTTTTTAAATAGGAGATTAGTAAAGTAATTGCCTTGTCTGACTCATTTGCAGGAACATCAGGGTGGCGATGGTTTCGGGATGATACAATTGCACACTTTATTTTGGTGTGGTGGTTAAGTGTGCGGACTCTTATCTAGGAGAACCAGCTTTGATTCCCCACTCCTCCACTTGCAGCTGCTGGAATGGCCTTGGGTCAGCCATAGCTCTCGCAGAGTTGTCCTTGAAAGGGCAGCTTCTGGGAGAGCTCTCTCAGCCCTATCCACCTCACAGGATGTCTGTTGTTGGGGAGGAAGATAAAGGAGATTGTGAGCCGCTCTGAGATTCAGAGTGGAAGGCAGGATATAAATCCAGTGTCGTATCATCATCATCATCATCATCATCACCATCATAATCATCATCACTACTACATTGTAATATATAATGAAATAATTATACAACTCATGGAGCAGTTGCTAACAGGCCACGGACCAGTACCGGTCCATGGCCCGGGGGTTAGTCCAGGCAGATGCATCGCCTGGAGGTTCATTATCAGTTGCAAGTCAGAAGTCTCTCTTTCTAATCTTTCCTTTGATCTTACAAATCTAATCTTACAAAGGAATTTCAAGCGGAGATTCAACACCATAGAGTCCACCCTCCAAAGCATCCATTTTCCACTGGGAAACGGATCTCTGTAGTCCGAAGACGAGGTGTCATTCTGGGAGAACTCCGGACCTCCTCTGGAGGTTAACAATCCTTATAAAAAGCCCCACCTACCTCACAGTGTGTCTCTTGTGAGGAAGGGAAGGGATAGGAGATTGTAAGCCACTCTGAGACTCCGAGTGAAGGGATGGGTATAAATCCAAGGTTGGTTAAGATGCTGGGCTATTGCACACAAGGTTTTTGACCTCTTTCAGGCGATTTTGTATTTGTTTTTTATTTTTTAAAAAAGGTTTCCTTTTAAATTGAATCTGACCACAATCATCTCAAATGTGAGAATAATGCAGCAGAACCTACTTTGTGGCAGCAGCAGCCTGTTTTATTTATTTATTTTCTTAAAGTCCGATCCATCTCAACATCTTGTCTTCCCCTTTTGTCACCTCATTTCTAAATAACTGTAGGGGAGGGGGACTCAGGCTGCAAAGCACTGATATCTCCCCCTCCCCCCTCATGAACTGCCTCCTTTCCAGTCACGTGGTCAGCATTGACTCTCACTAATTTTTTTTAAGCAATGCCTGCCAGTGTTGTTTTTTTTTCCTCCAGCAAACTCCTTGACTACTTGTAAAGGGGAGGACACCTATGACAACCCCACAATAAATTCAGCTGGAAGAATGTCTTATTTCAAAAGGCACGCCCAAAGTGAAACTAACCAATCAGGAGAAACCAACTCTAGAACACAACCCAGGTTTTCTCATTGGTATGCAGAATATATACACCTCAATTCTCAATAGAAATCGGAGAGAGAAAGAAAAGATGTAGTATTTGAAGTAAACCCCAACTGACTCAACTTCAGTAAAAATCAGAAGTAGGCTGCGTATGCAGAATGGACCACTGTCTTCTGCCAGCAAGTGAAGACTTTTATTGTTTTGCTGATAGCTATCAGTAGGGCTGCCATCCTCCAAGTGGTAAAAAAAAAAATAAATTATGGGATCACAGTTGAGCTACACAGTAAGAAACACAAACCATAACTGTTATCTATCTATCTATCTATCTATCTATCTATCTATCTATCTATCATCTATCATCTAATCCAATCTCTCTCTCTCTCTCTAATTTCTCCATCTATCTCTCCATCTCTCTATCCACATATCTGTCTGTCTGTCTGTCTGTCTGTCTGTCTGTCTGTCTGTCTGTCTGTCTATCTATCTATCTATCTATCTATCTATCTATCTATCTATCTATCTATCTATCTATCTATCTATCTATCTATCTATCTATCTATCTATCATCTATCATCTATCATCCATCCATCCATCCATCCATCCATCCATCCATCCATCCATCCATCCATCCATCCATCCATCCATCCATCCATCCATCTATCTATCTATCTATCTATCTATCTATCTATCTATCTATCTATCTATCTATCTATCTATCTATCTATCTATCTATCTATCTATCTATCTATCTATCTATCTATCTATCTATCTATCTATCTATCTATCTCCTAAATACACATGGAGCAGAGAACCCTGTACCTCACTCTAAGCCTCTTGGAGGGAAGATGGGATAAAAATGTACAGAGAGAATCCTGGCTATGCTGCTAATTACCAGACTTTGTATTTAAAATGTGATTCCAACTTGTAAGTATGATGTCACAGCTGGTGATGGCACACTTGGAAGGAAGCCGTGCGAAATTATCCGCTCCTCTTGACTTCTTCTAACACATGTTAAATTAGCCAAGGAAGCCTCAAAGTTGTGCATACCTGATGATTAATTTGTTATTTTGTGTTAGAAAGGGAGAGAGGGGTACTCTCATGCTTAGATTTACAGCGCCACCAAATTTCACAATGTTTCAATGCTGTCTTCCATTTCAGCTGCCTCATATTGAAATTTCACACACAATAATTGGCTGGCCTTCACAGCTATGGTAGAAACTAATTAAAGCTGTAAGGCTGTGCCGGGTATTGCTTTTTGTGTGAAATGTGAAGTTTGGTGATAATGAAATATGGGGTGCAGATGTTATTGTCTCAGATAGACTGGGCCTTGGGTTCACACTAATGAAGAACAGCAATTATTAAACAAGGCGGATTTTCAGCCATGCACTATTTGCGTCTTACCAGAGTGAAATTTCTCTAGTGTCTTGCCTTGTCTTGACTTCTTCAAAAGCACATTTCGCTCGGCAGCGGGGGGAGGAATCCAGCGGTAGTCGTAGAATAGCACATTACTGATATACGGCCGAAGTGATTAAAAGAGATCATCTTGCGCATGTACGTAAAACAAAATGGTTGCTCGGGCTTTGCTGGGGGAGAGCAGGAATGATTGGGCTCAATGCTTATATCGGGGGACAAAATGTTAATTAAACATAAAATTAATAAATAAATTAATAAATACATGTATTTGAAACCTTAACATTAATTTGTTGTTTTGTGTTAGAAACCTTAACAATTCCACTACAGTAGCAATAGCCAAAGCTTCTGCCATGTGGGAACTATCTGACACTTCCGTTCTTTGTGTCTGCCACAGAACTTGGAAGCTGTCTTTTCTTACAAGACTGGTTCTCTGCCAGGGTGACATAATAATAATAAATCAGCTCTTTTTCAAGCAGGATCTCCTCTGCATTTTAGGCCATGCCCCTCTGATGTAGCCAATCCTCCTGGAGCTTACAGTAGGCCCTGTACTAAGAGCCCTGTAAGCCGGGGTGGAATTCTAACAGAAGCTCCTTTGCATATTAGGCCACACCCTCCTGATGTAGCCAATCCTCCTGGAGCTTACAGTAGGCCCTGTACTAAGAGCCCTCTAAACTCTTGGAGGATTGTCTGCATCAGGATGGCGTGGCCTAATATGCAGAGGAGCTCCTGCTAGAAAAAGAGCAATAATAATAATAATAATAATAATAATAATAATAATAATAATAATAATAATAATAATAATAATAATAATAATAATAAAAATAAGAAGAGGAAGAAGAAGAAGAAATTGGATTTATATCCCGCCCTGTGAGGTAGGTGGGGCTGAGAGAGCTCTGATAGAAGCGGCCCTTTCGAGGACAACTCCTGCAATAGCTATGGCTGACCCAAGGCCATTCCAGCAGCTGCAAGTGGAGGAGTGGGGAATCAAACCCGGTTCTCCCAGATAAGAGTCCACGCACTTAAACACTACACCAAACTGGCTCTCACAGAAAGTCCTCAGATCACTCCCGCCTCTTTCCCTCATTCCATTAGGAGCTGCCCATCTGGACAGCTTTGGAGGACTACTCTATGCTTATCCTTCAAATGTCCACGGGAATCTCCCTTTCGCACATCCTTATTTCCTGTTCTCTCCTAGTATAACTATTTGCTTGGCCTCAACCTGGGAGCTGCCCTCTGACCCCTTCTCTCTCTCTTCCTTTGTCCTCTCCCTCTCTGTACATGGCCTTCCATGGAGACACTGGCCTTTTGTGATTGGGAAGTACTCTTTATATTAGACTTCTCTCTCTCCTTTTGACTGCAGCAAGAATGTAGGCTTGCCAATCTCCAGGTCCCAGTGGGGGTTCTTCTGCTTTCCCAGACTCCTTCCTGCCCCCAGTCAGCTGGCCGACGGGGTGAAGCCCCACCCCCAGAGGACCATGTGCATTTCCTCCTCCAAAGGCTTCAGGCTCCGATCGGAAAGGCTTCCTCTTGGGATGGGGTGTCTGTGTTACTTTGAAGAAGTTGGCAGCAACTCATGAGTAGAGAGGCCAATCCCTCGCTTCAGAGTCGCCAGAAACGGGGTGGGTGGGGGGAGGGAAACATTTGCTAAGCACTTCATTATTCCCTATGTGGAGATCGATTCTCATAGGGTATAATGGGGAATTGATCTGGAGGTTTTGGGGGCTCTGGGGGAGCTGTCTTTTGAGGTAGAGGAACCAGATTTTCAGTATAGTATCTAGTGCATCTTCCCAAAGTACCCCCTAAGTTTCAAAATGATTGGACCAGGGGATCCAATTCTATGAGCCCCAAACGAAGGTGCTGCTATCCATTATTTCCTATGGAAGGAAGACATTTAAAAAGGTGTGCTGTCCCTTTAAATGTGATGGCCAGAACTCCCTTGGAGTTCAATGATGCTTGTCACACCCTTGTTCCTGGCTCCACCCCCAAAGTCTCCTGGCTCCACCCCCAAAGTCCCCAGATATTTCTTGAATTGGACTTGGCAACCCTACATGAATGTGAACTGGATCGACTTGAATAAATATAAGTTTACCTTTTTTTTGCCATATACTCCTTGGGAGATTTATTTACTGCACTTAGTATCAGTCTTCTTGACTTAACGAAACATTGCTTTATGGACCAAATATCCCCATACATTTGGAGTTCAATTACACTTGTCACACCCTTGCTCCTGGCTCCGCCCCCAATGTCTCCTGGCTCCACCCACAAAGTCCCCAGATGTTTTTTGAATTGAACTTGGCAACCCTATTTTAAACAGAGCTTCAGCTGATGATCCCTGGCCCAAAAGATGTCTGTCTGTCCTGAAACAGAGGCAGGGTTTTCTTGGCCTTGGCTCCAGCCTCGTGGAACTCTCTACCAGGTGTAGGGTTGCCAAGTTCATATCGGGGGTGAGGAATCTCCTGGTTTGGTGGGCCCCAACCCACCAGCAGGGAGGAAGCCTTTTTTGTGTGTGCGTGGCACGATGATGTCACCCGAAAGTGATGTATCGCGCCAGGCATGTCATGTGGGAACACTCAAGGAAATCGCAGAAAACTCTGTTTTTGCACAGGGACATTCTAGCAATTTGGAGGAAAACTCTATTGCACCATAGAGTTATCCCCAAAATTGCTAGAACGTTCCTGTGCAAAACCATAGAGTTTCTGCAATTTCCTAGCACCTCCCTGCTTGACGTGCCTGGCATGACACTTCACTTTCGAGTGACATCATCATGCCACGCACGCACAAAAAAAGGCCCCCGCCAGGAGCCAGTGCAGGCTTGGCAACCCTATTCTGTTGTACTAATCCGGGTAGTTATATACACTAGTACAAAGGGACATCCAGGGATTTTTTGGGAATTGGAAATTCTTTGCATACCAGGCCACACACCCCTGATGTAGCCAATCCTCCAAGAGCTTACAGAGCTCTTAGTACGGGGCCTACTGTAAGCTGCAGGAGGATTGGCTGCATCAGGGGGGCGTGGCCTAATATGCAAAGGAGCTTCTGCTAGAATTCCATCCCTGGGCCACACACCCCTGATGTAGCCAATCCTCCAAGAGCTTTCAGGGCTCTTCGTACAGGGCCTACTGGAAGCTCCAGGAGGATTGGCTGCAGCAGGGGGGCGTGGCCTAATATGCAAAGGAGCTTCTGCTAGAATTCCATCCCTGGGCCACACACCCCTGATGTAGCTAATCCTCCAAGAGCTTTCAGGGCTCTTCGTACAGGGCCTACTGGAAGCTCCAGGAGGATTGGCTGCAGCAGGGGGGCGTGGCCTAATATGCAAAGGAGCTTCTGCTAGAATTCCATCCCTGGGCCACACACCCCTGATGTAGCCAATCCTCCAAGAGCTTACAGAGCTCTTAGTACGGGGCCTACTGTAAGCTCTTGGAGGATTGGCTACATCAAGGGGGTCTGGCTGAATATGCAAATGAGTTCCTGCTACAAAAGAAGCCCTAGGGACAGCCATAAAAAAACATAACGTGAAAATATTCAAAACTGGTTTAATGTTAATTCTTGCTTTAAAACCATTAAATACAGGTAGTCACAGACCATGTTCCCTCTACGCTGTGGAGTCTTGCGAGCAAAAATTCTTCTTCACGAGCTACTGGCATTAAAGTTCTGAGCTACTGCATAAATTAGTTTGCTCTAAGGCCATTTTTCCTGAGCTGAGATTAAAAGAAGTGTGAGCTGGAGGCTAAAAAAATGTGAGCTAGCTCACACTAACTCAGCTAAGAGGGAGCACTGGTTGCAGAGGGTCTGCGGCTTTGCCTTCACCCCTTACAATGTATCATTTCCGAATATCTTTGGAGTGCTCTGATTATACATTGGATACTCAAAGGCCCCTTTCCTAAATGCTCACAGTAATTTTTCTTAGCGATGCAAACTTGCCTTGAATGAGTCACGTCCAAGATGGTTTTTTGTAGCCAGAATTCCTTTGCATATTAGGCCACACACCCCCTGCCGTAGTTAATCCTCCAAGAGCTTACAGGGCTCTTCATACAGGGCCTACTGTAAGCTCCAGGAGGATTGGCTACATCAGGGGTGTGTGGCCTAATATGCAAACTAGTGCACTTTTTTTGTAGCAGGAACTCCTTTGCATATTAGCACTAGTTTATTATAGTCTCTATGTCACTGTAACCCTAAGTGGTTGTGAGGAACTCCTGAGTGTGCTGGGGAATTAGACAGGAGACCTCCCCCCTCTCCAACCAGGTTACGCCAGTTTAGTGTAGTGATTAAGTGTGAGGACTGTTATCTGGGAGAACCGGGTTTGATTCCCCACTCCTCCATTGGCAGCTGCTGGAATGGCCTTGGGTCAGCCATAGCTCTCGCAGGAGTTGTCCTTGAAAGGGCAGCTGCTGTAAGAGCTCTCTCAGTTCCACCCACCCCACTGGGTGTCTGTTGTGGGGGGGGGGGAAGGTAAAGGAGATTGTGACTGCTCTGAGATTCAAAGTATAGGACAGGATGTAAATCCAATTTCTTCTTCTTCTTCTCCTTCTTCTTCTTCTTCTTTGCAAGAGGGGGCACCAAGCCACTTTTGTTTACAGTGATTTTTTCTTGCAGTACAACTCTCAAATGAACCAGTCCTTAATTAATGAAATCGTCAGGGGTTTATTTTGTAGCAGTAACTCCTTTGCATATTAGGCCACGCACCCCTGATGTAGCCAATCCTCCAAGAGCTTACGCAGCTCTTCTTACAGGGCTTACTGTAAGCTCTTGGAGGATTGGCTACCTCAGGGGTGTGCAGCCTAATATGCAAAGGAGTACCTCTACAAAAAAAAGCCCAGAACAGAGACTTGAGGAGAAAGGTGAGCAGAATGAACTAGTATTCCACTCAAAGTTGTACCCAATTCTGTGTTGGGAGTGTAATTCAGTGGATGTCCAGATGATACACACCCACAAACACAGAGACAGACGCACACACAAACAGTCACAGAGTTTCACACTGTATCACTGAGTACAACCTACAAAGCTGCCATTTCCTCCACAGGGTGAAAAAAAACAAACAAAAACACTGTAACATGTTCTTGCAAAAGTGCAAACTAATTGACCAATATCAATATGACAAAGTCACTATTTGTTTAGGGACATTCACAAAGGCCATCAGATAAAGAGAACAATACGCAGTTCCATTGTTAGTTTCCCAGCCAAACCCCCCCCCAAAAAACTTCTTCCTAGAGGTGAGACAATGGACTCATCCGGATCTTAAGAAGACGGTCTCAAATCAAAGATTCTTCCTCAAGGCCATCTTATAATGAGGAGCCAGGGCCTTTTTTTGTAGACAAAAACCCAGCAGGAACTCATTTGCTTATTAATTCACACCCCCTGATGTCACCAATGTTTCACACAGGGCTTTTTTGTAGGAAAAAAGCCCAGCGGGAACTCATTTGCATGTTAGGCCACACCCCTTGACACCAAGCCAACCGGAACTGCGTTCCTGTGTGTTCCTCTGTGTTCTTGCTCAAAAAAAGCCCTGTGAGGAGCCGAAGTTCATATCTATGTTTTGGGTAGCTATTCACCCATTTTATAGGCATGTAGGCTCCTCCCACCATGAGGTTAGTAAACCCTACATACATGCACGGGTGGGATTCTAGCAGGAGTTCCTTTGCATATTAGGTCACACCCCCCTGATGTAGCCAATCCTCCAGGAGCTTACTAAAAAGAGCCTTGTAAGCTCTTGGAGGATTGGCTACATCAGGGGTGTGTGGCCTAATATGTAAAGGAGCTCCTTCTAGAATCCCACCCTTGCCTCCATGTGAAGTATATATTACCAGCATAAGCGGGCTCTCAGAAGACAGCTCACAGTGAAGTGAATTTTGACTCGGAGAAGCTTACACCCCAGAAAAAGATTGTTGGTCTCCAAGATACATGTGCTCTTAAAAGTAAAGAACTCCGTATCTGCAATCTCCCAAGCTTGCTTTATGTTTGGGCTTCAGTTCCGAGTTTAGCATGCTTTGGATTGCAATGCAAATCCCCCAAACCGAAAGCATATTTTTCTTTAGGATTTCTGATAATCCTTGAGCTAAGAATCCCAGGATTAAAGAAGCAGTGTCTTCAGAAAGCTAATCTATGTGCCTGAAATTTTGTAATTGGCAATAATAACACAACAACATTAAATCATTCTCCCTCCTTTTTATAGTGGGTAAGCCTTCATGCTTGTAACTACGTTCGGGGTAGCATGTAGGTGGTAGAAGAATTATGCTACGATTTTAACAGCTAATAAATCTTTATTTAAGCGAGGGACCTCTAAAATTTAATTGGGCATATAAAAAGCCGAGATCATTCAGAGGGTAAAAATATACCAATTCTCATAAGGCGAGACATCTGCTTGGTGGGAAATTTTTTAAATTTAAAATTTACTCTTCGGTTCCTGAGTCCATGGAAATAGCTCTCCTTGTGGAAATGCAAATCCATAGTTTGAAACAAAAAATAATATTTTCCCAATTGTTGAGTGTTAAAAATATGAGCACCGCTCATTGGGTTATTTTATATGCATCGGCATAACTTGGCTGCAACCAGCATTTTATTTAAGCTTGCTCAATTCTCTTTCTTACTGCAGGCTTGGCACAACCACGGTGTCCAGATTAGCATTATGGGGGATCAAGAACATCTTCATCAGTGGAGAAAATCTGGTTGGATACAATCCAATGATAGAAGAAGAAGAAGAAGAAGAAGAAGAAGAAGAAGAAGAAGAAGAAGAAGAAGAAGAAGAAGAAGAAGAAGAAGAAGAAGAGGAAGAAGAAGAGGGGAAAGAAGAAGAGGGGAAAGAGGAGGAGAACATCATTCACTTGGAGTCTCAGAGTGGTATCCAATTTCCTTTCCCTTCCCTTCGCCATAAGAGACACCCTGTGAGCCAGGTGGGGCTTTTTATTAGGATTGTTAACCTCTAGAGGAGGTCCGGAGTTCTCCCAGAATGACATCTTGTCTTCAGACTACAGAGATCCGTTGCTTTGGAGGGTGGACTCTATGGCGTTGAATCTCCGCTTGAAATTCCTTTGTAAGATTAGATTTGTAAAACCAAAGGAAAGATTAGAAAGAGAGACTTCTGACTTGCAACTGATAATGAACCTCAAGGCGATGCATCCGCCTGGACTGAATCAAGACCTAGGTTTCCTGTCAAATTACCGTCATTTGCCTTCTAATATCATTTGGCATCTGAAATCACTCCACTTTCCAATTTATTTATTTATTTATTTAAGTTGACTCAGGGTGGAGAGCAACATGATGTAAAACTACAATTACTACTTACAGATATAGGACAGATGGACTTCTCGTTCCGGCTGTATCTGAAGAAGTGAGCAGGGACTCAAAAAAGCTTCTCCCCTGCCACAAATTTTGTTAGTCTCGAAGGTGCTCCTGGACTCTTGCTCTTCTCTGCTGTTACAGACAGACTAACATGGCTACCCATCTTGATCCTTCACCCAAAGCATAAGTAACATGTGGAATTCACTGCAGCAGGAAGTGGTGGCAACAACAAGCATAGGCAGCTTCAAGAGGGGATTGGACAGGGGTGGGATTCTAGCAGGAGCTCCTTTGCATCTTAGGCCACACACCCCTGATGTAGCCAATCCTCCAAGAGCTTACAAAAAAGGAGCCTTGTAAGCTCTTGAAAGATTGGCTACATCAGGGGTGTGTTGCCTAAGATGCAAAGGAACTCCTGCTAGAATCCCACCCCTAGATAAACATATGAAGCAGAAGTCCATCAATGACTATTAGCCTAAAGGAATAGATGGAACACTCTGTCTGGGGCTAGGGTTGCCAAGTACCTTTCAGCCCCCTGTGGCGGACTCTCCTCGCACGCGCACCAGTGCATGCGGCATGATGACGTCACCCGGAAGTGATGTCATCATGCCGGTGATGTCCCGCGGCAAATCCTCTAGGCGATTCTGGGGAAACTCTATGGTTTCCCTGGACACTCTAGCCATTTGGGAGGGGAAAACTCTACGGTACCTATTGTACCATAGAATTCCCCCTCCCAAACGGCTAGAGAATCCGGGAAAGCCATAGAGTTTTCCCGGAAATGCCTAGAGCGGCCGCCGTGGGACATTGGTGGCATGATGACATCCCTTCTGGGTGACGTCATCGTGCTGGTGACGTCGGGGGAGGAACCCCTGCCTGGACCAGGGGCTTGACAGCCCTTGTCTGGGGCAGTGATGTTCTGCATCCTTGGTGCTCAGGGACAAAAAAACGGGAGGGCTTCTGGCGGACCTCCTGATGGCCGCTGGGTTTGGCCACTTGGTGACACAGAACATTGGTCTGATCCAACATGGCTTCTCTTGCGTTCTTGTGAGATCCAAGTCCCAACCCTACAAAAGAGCATCGGTTTGATGTTCTTTTTTAATTCAGAAGGAGAGACCAAACATTCCACGTGGGCTACTTTGAATTCTGCGAGCCAAAAAAAAAAAGGGACCCAGTTTTCGGCCAGGAGCTAATTTAATTAAATCACGGAACTCTCTGACCTTGTAAGGGTTTTGTTGGCTCGGAGACAGAGGAGGGAGAAGAGATGCCTTGAAATGGAGTTCCTTGATACGTCCTTGCTGGAATTATTTTTTCCTATATCAGTTTAATTTGTTTTTGCTTGGTTGTTCCTGGGAGGGGGGTAACTCAATCCCTCTAGCAAGGCCAGAGGGTTTTGTAATTCATTTCCTAGAGCCGCTGTTAACACCCTGCCCTCCGCCCTGAACTTTACTTCAAGAAGTCTCACGTTCATCAGGTTAATGTTGCCAGCCCCGTGCTCAGCCTCTCCTTGACCGAAAAATTCGGTGTCATCGTAACACTCTTTTCTCTGCTCCGTTCCTTCTGGGTTCTTTAAGACAAGAGAACTTCTCAGCGATGTACCCATCAGCTAACGTTTTGAACCTACGGATTAAATAGGGTTGCCAATCCCCAGGTGGGGGCAGGGGGTCCCCTGGTTTGGAGGCCCTCCCCCCGCTTCAGGGTCGTCAGAAAGCGGGGGGAGGGGAGGGAAAGGTCTGCTGGGAACTCTCTTATTCCCTATGGAGATTTATTCTCATAGAAAATCATGGAGAATTGATCCGCAGGTCTCTGGGGGGCTGTTTTTTGGGATAGAGGCACCTAATTTTCAGTATAGCATCTAGTGCCTCTCCCCAAACTATCCCCCAAGTTTCAAAAAGATTGGACCAGGGGGTCCAATTCTATGAGCCCCAAAAGAAGGTGCCCCTATCCTTCATTATTTCTTATGGAAGGAAGGAATTGAAAAGGTGTGCCGTCCCTTTAAACGTGATGGCCCAAACTCCCTTCGGAGTTCAATTATGCTTGTCACAGTCTTGATCTTGGCTCCACCCCTAATGTCTCCTGGCTCCACCCCCAAAGTTTCCTGGCTCCACCCCCAAAGTCCCCAGATATTTCTTGAATTGGACTTGGCAACCCTAGAATTAAACCAAACGGAAATGGGGAAATTGTTGTCAAATAATGCTAAAACACAAAATTTTAAACCGCCGAGCGCCTATGAATGATAGATCCAAGCGGGCAGCAGCCGTGTTGGTCTGAAGCAGTTGAACAAAGCAGGAGTCAAGTTGCACCTTTAAGACCGAGCACGTTTTATTCAGAACGTCAGCTTTCGCGTGCTCTCTAAGCACGCTTCATCAGACGAGGGGATCAGGCATAGTGGGCTGGGATGCATGCAGTTTGTTGATGAAGAGGGCAAACTGGCTGGGATCACATGGGGAAGTGTGGCTTGGCCATTTGGTCTGGATAGCCATAAAAGGTGATAAAGTTTTCTGCCAGTTGGTGTTTCTGCAAATCTAGGTGAATCGCAAAAGAGCATGTATTTCCTAGTTGTAGTCCACCTAATTTACTTATCAGCATCGCTCTATACATTGCAAACATCATTCTATGCCATTAGAAAACAAGAATACATAAAATAACATGGGATCAGTCAGTTTGCCCTCTTCATCAACAAACTGCATGTATCTCAGCCCACTATGCCTGATCTCCTCGTCTGATGAAGTGTGCTTAGGGAGCACACAACAGCTGACGTTCTGAATAAAACGTGCTTGGTCTTAAAGGTGAAACTTGACTCCTGCTTTGTTTATAAATTATAAACAGTCCTCCTCCTCTTCTCAAGGCCAGTTTGGTATTGTGGTTAAGTGTGCCGGCTCTTATCCGGGAGAACCGGGTTTGATTCTCCACTCCTCCACTTGCAGCTGCTGGAATGGCCTTGGGTCAGCCATAGCTCTCGCAGAGCTGTCCTTGTAAGGGCAGCTTCTGGGTGAGCTCTCTCAGCCCCACCTACCTCACAGGGTATCTGTTGTGGTGGAAGAAGATAAAGAAGATTGTAAGCCGCTCTGAGAAGCTGATTCAGAGAGAAGGTTAGGGTTAGGGTTCTGCAAAAAAGGGTATAAATCTGCGTTCATCATCATCTTTTTCTTCTTCCCATTAAATTTATAAGCTGCCCTCCCTCGACGGGTTTATGGCAGTGTATATCATAATGAGACATAAACAAGTTAAAAACAATACATAGACAACGACGGAAGATTAAAACAGGTATAACGGTATACATCCGCCAGATAATCAATGTCATATCTATTTATTTTTACTTATTTATTTACTTAGTAGGCGTATATTCCATCCCTTCCCATAACGGGCTCAGGGCATTCACTCCCAACAAAGAGTGGATCATAGACTGGGGTTGGTAAAGGCCAAGGAAGAGGTTAAGACCAATCCACGTTTGAGACTTAACACCCTTAGTTTGACTGCCCCTCTGAGGCGAAGAAGCAGTTCATGCGTGGATTGGATTTTGATTAGTTATGTTCAGCCTCAACTAACGTATCAGTGAGTCAAGCCAGATGGTATTCCCTATCATTCCTGCCTTCCAATTCGCTGACTTAGATATACCGTATGTCAAGCCAGGGTGCTTTTTTTTTGTAGCAGGAACTCCTTTGCATATTAGGCTACACCCTCCCTGATGCAGCCAATCCTCCTGGAGCTAGGGTTGCCAATCCCCAGGTGGGGGCAGGGGATCCCCCGGTTTGGAGATCCTCCCCCCGCTTCAGGGTTGTCAGAAAGTGGGGGGGGGGGAGGGAAATGTCTGCTGGGAACTCTGTTATTCCCTATGGAGATTTATTCCCATAGAAAATCTTGGAGAATTGATCCGTGGGTATCTGGGGCTCTGGGGGGACCCTGTTTTTTGGGGTAGAGGCACCAAATTTTCAGTATAGCATTTAGTGCCTCTCCCCAAAATACCCCCCAAGTTTCAAAAAGATTGGACCAGGGGGTCCAGTTCCATGAGCCCCAAAAGAAGGTGCCCCTATCCTTCATTATTTCCTATGGAAGGAAGGAATTGAAAAGATGTGCCATCCCTTTAAATGTGATGGCCAGAACTCCCTTTAGAGTTCAATTATGCTTGTCACAGCCTTGATCTTGGCTCCACCCCTAATGTCTCCTGGCTCCACCCCCAAAGTCTCCTGACTCCACCCCCAAAGTCCCCAGATATTTCTTGAATTGGACTTGGCAACCCTACCTGGAGATTACAGGGCCCTTCCTACAGGGCCTACTGTAAGCTCTTGGAGGATTGGCTACAGCAGGGGGGGGGTGTAGCTTAATATGCAAAGGAGTTCCTGCTACAAAAAAAAAGCCCTGTGGGA
Organism: Heteronotia binoei; assembly: GCF_032191835.1. NCBI lineage: Eukaryota > Metazoa > Chordata > Lepidosauria > Squamata > Gekkonidae > Heteronotia > Heteronotia binoei. Next base: position 244,356 of record NW_026800037.1, read on the forward strand.
CTTGCTCTGGCAAAATGTCATCAAGTCACAACTGACTTGTGGCAACCTTTCGTGGAGTTTTCAAGGCAAGAGACATTCAGAGAAGCCTGCCTCTGCTTCGCAAACCCTTGACGTCTCTGGAGGTCTCCCATCCAAGTACCAACCGGGGCCAACCCTGCTCAGCTTCCAGGATTGGACAAGATCAGGCTAGCCTGCATCACACAGGGGAGGGATGGTGGCTCAGGGGTAGAGCATCTGCTTGGGAAGCAGAAGGTCCCAGGTTCAATCCCCGGCATCTCCAAAAAGGGTCCAGGCAAGTAGGCGTGAAAATCCTCAGCTTGAGACCCTGGAGAGCCGCTGCCAGTCTGAGAAGACAAGACTGACTTTGATGGGCCAAGGGTCTGATTCAGTAGAAGGCAGCTTCATACGTTCATATGTTCACAGGTGAGGGCAAAGATGGAATTAAGTACCATCAAGTCGCAGCCCACTTATACCTTTACCTGGATAGCCCAGGCTAGCCCGATCTCCTCAGATCATGGAAGCTAAACAGTGTTGGCCTTGGTTTGGTTTTTGGATGGGAGGCCTCCAAGGAATACCGGGGTCGTGACGCAGAGGCAGGCAGTGGTAAACCGCCTCTGAAATGTCTTTTGCCTTAGTAGCAAGGCTAGCTCGCCACCTAGTGGTGCATAACACCAAAAGATCTAGAACTTCTGGCTGTCAGACAATATTAGGATCTCCTGGCTATATTATACACACTGCCATATGATAATTGTCATCAGGGCTTCTGGCTTGGCATCAGGGGTGTGGCCTAATATGCAAATGAGTCCCTGCTGGCCTTTTTTTCCTACAAAAAGGCCCTGATAATTACGATTAGCCCACTTCTAGTGACTCCATAGGTTTTTCAAGGCAAAACAGAGGCGGTTGGCTGTTTCCTGCCTCTATGTAGCAACCCAGGACTTCCGTGGTGGTCTCCCATCCGAGTGCTAACCGGGGCTGACTTTACTTTGCTCACAAGACCTGATGAGGTCAGGCTAGCCTGGCCATCCAGGTTAGGACCAAATGGATTTACTCACAAGTAAATGTGTTGCATGCAATTGATACCTTCAGGGGCGGAATTCTACCAGGAGCTCTGCAAGCTCTTGGAGGATTGCCTACATCAGGGGCGTGTGGCCTAACACGCAAAGGAGCTCCTGCTAGAATTCCACCCCAGATACCTTCATTCAGAGATCATGATTGAGTGTGGGGCATTCAGTCTGGTCCAATGTCAGATACTCAGTCCAAGGACATTTTTGAAGATCCGATTGCTTTGCCCCCACATTTTCCTGCACTCTATAAGGATAGAGGTTGCATTGTGCTTTTAAAAATCCTCCAGTACTTCTCTCAGTGGGCCGCTTTTCAGTGTATATGTGCTTTCACAGCAAACTCAGATATAAGTAAATACGGCAGTGCAAATAATAAAATAAGCAAGGACTTAGGCCCATTTGCTGACCATTACAGAAGGCTTATTTAAATACATGGCTGAAGAATGCATTTATATCCTGCACTTAAGCTGCTTTGATAGCCAGCTACTCTTCTCAGTCCTAAGGGAAATCAACCCTGACTGTTCCCTGGAAGGTCACATGCTGAAGCTGAAGCTCAAATACTTCGACCACCGAATGAGAAGGGAGCAGTCCCTGGAGAAGAAAGACCCTGATGCTGGGTAAGACAGAAGGCCAAAGAAGGGGACAGCAAAAGAGGAGATGGCTGGACAGCATTACTGATGTGACTAACATGAATTTGAGCAGACTTCGGAGGATGGTGGAAGACAGGAGGGCCTGATGTGACTTGGACGACGGGGTTGCAAACACCTGTGTGACTGAACAACAACAACAAACTCTTCTCAGCCACAGGAGAACCAACTGTAGTTCTATGTGTAATGCTATGGGGGGCATGTGGTTGCTGTGTCTAGGTTGGGAAATTCCTGCAGATTTGGGCAGTGAACATAAGAACATAAGAGAAGCCATGCTGGATCAGGCCAATGGCCTATCCAGTCTAACACTCTGTGTCACATAGTGCCCCCCCCCAAAAAAAAAAACCCAACCCAGGTGCCATCAGGAGGTCCATCAGTAGGGCCAGGACACTAGAAGTCCTCACCCTGTTGTCCCTCCCAAGCACCAAGAATACAGAGCATCACTTGCCCCAGACATAAGGACATAAGAGAAGCCATGTTGGATCAATCCAACACTCTGTTTCACACAGTGGCCAAAGAACCTGAGTGGAACCTGAGTGGAACCTGAGAAGGGTGGATTTGGAGGACGGGGTGAGGGAACTCAGTGGGGTATAATGCCATAGAGTCAATTCTCCGAAGCAGCTATTCCAGCCAGGGGAAGTGATTTCTGAAATCCGGAGATCAGTTGTAATTCAATGATAACAGACAGGCAGTTAGGGACACCTCAGAAACTCAGGGACACCTCAGAAACTGACCCAAAAAACGCTTGCAAACATGAACATCGGCTGCCCGGCCCCATCTTCTTCTTCTTCTTCATCCCGTACTCACCCCATCCTCCAGTGGCCTCAGAGCAGCTCAGAAAGCCACCACTGTTGAAGTGGTAGCAAATTTTTAAGCTGCGGGCCAGTTGCCTTTTCAGCATCTGGATGGGATGTGCGCAAGTGAGGCACCTTGGTGGTGTGCAGGGGTAAAATTCTAGCAGGAGCTCCTTTGCATATTAGGCCGCACACCCCTGACGTAGCCAATCTTCCGAGAGCTTATAAAAAAAAGAGCCTTGTAAGTTCTTGGAGGATTGGCTACGTCAGGGGTGTGCGGCCTAATATGCAAAGGAGCTCCTGATAGAATTCCACCCCCCGGTGGTGTGAAACTGCCAAGCTGCCCTATGCCGTTTCCAGATTTTTTTTTTGGAGTAAAAACTAGCCAGGGCATTTGAGCACTTGAGCGCATGAGCGCTTGACTCATTGGGGGAGAAACACAGCAGTCTGGCTTTTGAGACGGTCCCGGTCTGATCACGCCAAGTCACCTTGCAGACGGGATGGGGTTGCCTCACCGAGGAGCATATAGAGGGTTCGGGAAGGCTCTTTTTGGGCCGGCTTGATTTGGGACACCTTCAATTCACCCCTAACTGCTCGTCTGTGAACACCCCTTTATGCTCAACCTGGAGGTTGAGTTGTCAGATGATGATGATATTGGATTTAAATCCCGCCCTCCACTCAGAATCTCAGAGTGGTCACAATCCCCTTTATCTTCCCACAACAGACACCCTGTGAGGTAGGTGGGGCTGAGATAGCTTTTTACAGCAGCTGCCCTTTCAAGGACAACCTCTGCCAGAGCTCTGGCTGACCCAAGGCTATTCCAGCAGGTGCAAGTGGAAGAGTGGGGAATCAAACCCGGTTCTCCCAGATAAGAGTCCGCCCATTTTACCACTACACCGAACTGGCTCTCAAACTGGGAAGCTCCTGGAAATTTGGGGGTGGAACCTGGGAAGCACAGGGACCATGGTGGGGTACAGAGCCACAGAGTCCCCCCTCCAATGCATCCATTTTCCCCCAGGGAACTGAACTCTGTAGTCTGGAGATGAGCTGGAATTCTGGGGGAATCTCCAGATCTAGCGATTCCAGCCTTTGCTGGGGACCTGGGTTTCTCCTGGAAATAAACTCATCTCCAGACTAGAAAGATCGATTCCACTGGAGAAAAATGGATGCTTTGAGGGGATGGATTCTATGGCATTGTACCCCACCGAAGTCCCTGTCCTCCTCAGGCTCCATCCCCAAATCTCCAGAAGTTTTCCAATCTGGATCTGACAACCCTATGAGTAATCTCTACTGCCAGTGGGCAAGGTGGGGGTTCTAACAACTCAACGCAGGTCCCTTCTGGGGTATCCATAAAACACGGATCTGGTACTCATAGGGCTTTTTTTTTTTCTGAGCAGGAACGCACAGGAACGCAGTTCCGGCTGGTTTGGTATCAGTGGGTGTGGCCTAATATCAGGAGAGGAATTCTAGCAGGAGCTGCTTTGCATATTAGGCCACACCTCCCTGATGTAGCCAATCCTCCAAGAGCTTACAGGGCTCTTAGTACAGGGCCTACTGAAAGCTCCAGGAGGATTGGCTACATCAGGGGTGTGTGGCCTAATGTCAGGAGTGGAATTCTAGCAGGCGCTCCTTTGCCTATTAGGCCACACACCCCTGATGTAGCCAATCCTCCAAGGGCTTACAGGGCTCTTTGTGCAGGGCCTACTGGAAGCTCCAGGAGGATTGGCTGCATCGGGTGGTGTGGCCTAATATGCAAAGGAGCTTCTGCTAGAATTCCATCCCTGGGCCACACACCCCTGATGTAGCCAGTCCTCCAAGAGCTTACAAAAATGCCTTGTAAGCTCTTGGAGGCTACATCAGGGGTGTGGCCTAATAGGCAAAGGAGCTCCTGCTAGAATTCCACCCCTGCCTAATATGCAAATCAATTTCTGCTGGTATTTTTTTTCTACAAAAAGCCCTGTGTGAAACAATGATGCCATCAGGGGTGTGACCTAATATGCAAAGGAGTTCATGCTGGGCTTTTTCTACAAAAAAAACAGAGCCCTACTCCTAGCTAATTGCAATCGTAGAATTCTGGGCTTAAGTGGGGGAGGTACTTAAACTGGTGTGGAGCCAACATAATTTCATAAAGAAGATATGCACAGTGTTTTGACCTCTTTATCTTTTCTGCCTTCGCACTTACAGAGGAGAGGTAGGCAGCCAGGGAATGACTCCATTCTAGTAATATGATCCTTTTACGGCTCTGTTTTATGAACACTTCATTTCTTTCCGTCTCTCTGACAGAAGGAAACCGTTTTTGTGGCCTTCCGTCTCCCTCCCTCCCTCCCCCCCCGACGCTGTATTTAGATAAAGTGACTCCAGCTCTTAAAATAGCTACAGTTAAGAGTCTCATTTCGATCCTTATTCATTTGTTGGTAAATATATTTTGCCATCTCCTTTGGGTGACGATAAACGTTTCCGAGGGATACAGCACCCGACACGGTTTCTCGTGTGCTTGTTTGTGTGATGTATATATAAATAGTCGTCGAGGAACTGCCTGAATATTAAGACCTGTTTATATACTGTAAATGAAAATTTATTTTCCGTTTAGCATGCCAAATAAACAGAATGGGGGAAAGTTTGTTAGTATGGCAATTCGGCGATAACAACGGGATTTCGGGCCCCCACGGCTCTCCCCCTTCCCGTTAACACATTGTTTGCCTTTGACAGATACAGCTGGAGTACATCTCACAGCAAGTTGCTCATTTTCTCCCCACTCCTTCGTCTTAGGAACTTTGAAATACTTCGGCCACATCTGGAAGCGAATTCTCTGCTGCTGTTTTTTTTTTCTTCTTCTTCTTTTCACCAGAGCACAAAAATAGACTCTTTTACCCAAAGTTTCCTCACCGTATTTGAAGAGTAGTTCCAAATGTTTGTTAGTTTTCCCTTTAAAAAGATGTGTAGGGTTCGTTAAATAGGTCTCTCGGACATTTTTCACCGCCTGCAAATAATTTTAGTCTTCCCTGCAAGCACCCTCTCCCCCCCCTTCCCCCAATTTGTAGCTTTTTCTTTGTTGTTGTTGAACGAGGGATCTGTTGATATTTAAAAATATCCTATAAAAGAAAAGTAACATCTTTCCTTCTGAGCCCTGGGGAATTCTCTAGCGAACCAATGAATATTCTAAATAAACCATCACAGATCGCTTGATATGTGTTTATTTAATCTCTGCCTGCCCCACTGCCTTTCATTGTTCAGCACCACTAAGAATTTAAGGTCTCCCCTCTGCTAGGAATAGTGATAATGACGGCTTTATATTTTATGCTCTGACTTAACAGTTTATGCGTAATGGAGGAGAAAGACCTGGGATCTTTGAAGCCCAGCAGGGGGTACCAAAGCATTGGCAACAGGGTAGTAGTCAAATGCGTGTTTCTCCCCCCATCATTGTTTGGTAAAGTCATGCAGAACCACAGGTTTTACAGGAAGATTTCATTTCCAGATTGCATTGATAAGTTGCCCCATTGTGCGTCTGTCTCTCTGCGTCTTTTTTTATTTACAATATAAATTCATGCCCCAGATTTTCAAGGGGAGAAAAATGTGAAGTCGTGGGAGGGGGGCATGGCAGAAGAAACAGAAAGCGCTATCCTAAGAATGCTTCCTTGCAAGTAAGTAGGGTGGCAAACAGCTGAGTACGATTCTGCTTTGGAATTGCTCTTGGAATTTATTACGGTCACGTATGTCTACCTATTGGACCACGCAAAAAAAGAGATAGGTTTTGATGCAAAATGTCCATGAAGGAAATGATCGCTAATATAGGCTTGCAGGTGAAAACAGAGAGGAAGAGGAGGAGAAGAAGAAGAAGAAGATATTGGATTTATATCCCGCCCTCCACTCCGAAGAGTCTCAGAGTGGCTCACAATCTCCTTTACCTTCCTCCCCCACAACAGACACCCTGTGAGGTAGATGAAGATATTGGATTTATATCCCACCCTCCACTCCAAAGAGTCTCAGAGCGGCTCACAATCTCCTTTACCTTCCTCCCTCACAACAGTCACCCTGTGAGGTGGGTGGGGCTGGAGAGGGCTCTCACAGCAGCTGCCCTTTCAAGGACAACCTCTGCCAGAGCTATGGCTGACCCAAGACCATGCTAGCAGGTGCAAGTGGAGGAGTGGGGAATCAAACCCGGTTCTCCCAGATAAGAGTCCGCACACTTCACCACTACACCAAACTGGCTCTCCACTTTTAGAAGAAGGGTCGGCGCTTGTTTCCCGCCTTTCGCCGCCGATAGGAGCCTCAAAGCGTGTCACAACCACCTCCCCCTCCTCTCCCCACAACAAGCACCCTGTGAGGTAGGTGGGGCTGAGAGAACGTGACTGGCCCGTGGTCACCCAGCAGGTTTCGTGGAGTAGGAGACGGGGATTCAAACCCGGTTGATCACGGCAGATCCGAAACCGCCGCTTTTCCCCACTACGCCACGCCGGAAGAAGAAGAGGAGGAGATTGGATTTATACCCCACCCTTCACTTGGAGTCTCAGAGTGGCTTGCAATCTCCTTCCCTTCCTCCCCCACAGCAGACAATCTGTGAAGTAGGTAGGGCTGAGAGAGCTCTGAGGCAACTGCTCTTGAGAAGAAGAAGACATTAGATTTATATCCCGCCCTCCACTCCGAAGAGTCTCAGAGCGGCTCACAATCTCCTTTATCTTCCTCCCCCCACAACAGACACCCTGTGAGGTGGGTGTGGCTGAGAGGCTCTCTCAGAAGTTGCCCTTTCAAGGACAACCTCTGCCAGAGCTAGTGGAGGAGTGGGGAATCAAACCCGGTTCTCCCAGATAAGAGTCCGCGCTTCACCACTACAGCAAACTGACTCTGAGGGAACTTGTGACTGGCCCAAGGACACTCAGCACGTGCATGTGTAGAAAGAGTAGGGAAACAAACCTGGTCAAGAATCTTAGATTTTTTCCTCCTTCCTTTGGTCATCAAGCAAGGGATGCTTAGGGCAATGTTCTGGGAGAGTCTTGCGAGCAGATATTCTACTTTGTGAGCTACTAATATTAAAGTTGTGAGCTACTGCATAAATTAGTTTGCTCTGGGGCCATTTTTTGTGAACTAAGACAAAACTGCGTGAGCCAGAGGCTAAAAAGCTGTCAGCTGGCTCACACTAGCTCAACTTAGAGGGAATACTGGCTGAGGGGAGTGTGTAGGGTGAGGTAGTTGTGACCTGCCTGTGTTGTGCAGGGAGTTGGACTAGATGACCCCTGAGGTACCTTCCAGCTCTACGTTTCTTTGTTTCTAAGCTGATATATAGGAATATATTATGCATAACAATTTTATCACAGGAGTAATTTAAGCAACATTCGTTCACAGGTACATAAAAACCTGTGGCTACCCTGGAAATCCATGGAATCCAGATGATTTTCTTTCAAGGTTTGGGTTGGGTCTCAGAAAGGTGAAGAGGGTCCAGATAAAACATGAACATAAGACAAGCCATGTTGGATCAGTCCAACGGCTCATTCAGTCCAACCCTCTGTGTCACTGGAGAGCCAGTTTGGTGTAGTGGTTAAGTGTGCGGGCTCTTATCTGGGAGAACCGGGTTTGATTCCCCACTCCTCCATCTGCACCTGCTGGAATGGCCTTGGGTCAGCCATAGCTCTGGCAGAGGTTGTCCTTGAAAGGGCAGCTGCTGTGAGAGCCCTCTCCAGCCCCACCCACCTCACAGGGTGTCTGTTGTGGGGGAGGAAGGTAAAGGAGATTGTGAGCTGCTCTGAGACTCTTTGGAGTGGAGGGCGGGATATAAATCCAATATCTTCTTCTTCTTCTTCTTCACACAAAGGACAAAACCCAGGGGCTATCAGGACGTCCACCAATGTGGCCAGAATCCAGAAGCCCTCCCACTTTTGCCCCTCAAGCACCAAGAAGACAGAGTGTCATTGCCCCAGGCAGAGTGTTCCATAAGAACATAAAGGAAGCCACGTTGGATCAGGCCAATGGCCCATCCAGTCTAACATTCTGTGTCACATAAGAACATAAGAGAAGTCATGTTGGATCAGGCCAATGGCCCCTCCAGTCCCACACTCTGTGTCACATAAGAGAAGCCATGTTGGATCAGGCCAGTGGCCCATCCAGTCCAACACTCTGTGTCACATAAGAACATAAGAGAAGCCATGTTGGATCAGGCCAATGGCCCATCCAGTCCAACACTCTGTGTCACATAAGAACATAAGAGAAGCCATGTTGGATCAGGCCAATAGCCCATCCAGTCCAACACTCTGTGTCACATAAGAACATAAGAGAAGCCCTGTTGGATCAGGCCAATGGCCCATCCAGTCTAACATTCTGTGTCACACAGTGGCCAAAACCCAGGGGGCATCAGGAGTTCCACCAGTAGGGCCAGAACTCCAGAAGCCCTCCCACTCTTACCCCCAAACACAAAGAAGACAGAGCATCACTGCCCCACACATAAGAACAGAAGAGAAGCCATGTTGGATCAGGCCAGTGGCCCATCCAGTCCAATACTCTGTGTCACGCAAAGGCCAAAACCCAGGGGCCATCAGGAGGTCAGAGCTGCCTTTTCTCCACCGTCAACGTAGGCTGACCCCAGTAAGGGGCTTTCAAGGCAAAGGAGAAGCAGAGGTGGTTTTGCTTTGCCGTCCTCTGCAGAACCTTCCTTGGTGGTCTCCCATCCAAGTACCTACTTAATGGCAACCCTAGCAAGGGGCCTTCAAGGCAAGCGAGAAGCAGAGGTGGTTTGCCATTGCCTTCCTCTGCAGAGCCTTCCTTGCTGGTCTTCCATGACTTATAGGTCACCTCAGCAAGGGGCTTTCAAGGCAAGCAAGAAGCAGAGGTGGTTTGCCATTGCCTTCCTCTGCAGAGCCTTCCTTGCTGGTCTTCCATGACTTATAGGTCACCCCAGCAAGGGGCTTTCAAGGCAAGCGAGAAGCAGAGGTGGTTTGCCATTGCCTTCCTCTGCAGAGCCTTCCTTGAGTGTCTCACATCGAAGTACTGACCCTGCTCTACTTCTGATATCTGATGAAGTAAGGCCAGGACCTTTTTTTTTTTTTTTTTTTGAGCAAGAACCCACAGGAGCGCAGTTCTGCCTGGCTTGGTGTCAGGGGGTGTGGCCTAATATGCAAACGAGGTCTGCTGGGCTTTTTTCTACAAAAAGCCCCATGTGAAACTATAATGACATCAGGGGTGTGGTCTAATATGCAAATGTGTTCCTCCTGATCTCTGTAGGCAGTTGCAATTCCCGGAGAACTCCAGGTCCCAACAGGGTGTTGGCACACCTAAGGGGAACTTTGTTGTCACATGAAACTTGTCAGTCAGGCATACATCCGAGAGTTCTGAAAGAACTCAAAGTTGAACTTGTGGATCTCCTGACAAAAATATGTAATCTTTCATTGATATCTGCCTCCGTTCCTGAGGAATGGAAGGTAGCAAATGTCACCCCCATCTTTAAAAAGGGTTCCAGAGGAGATCCGGGAAATTACAGGCCAGTCAGTCTGACTTCAATACCGGGAAAGTTGGTAGAAACCATTATCAAGGACAGAATGAGTAGGCACATTGATGAACACGGGTTATTGAGGAAGACTCAGCATGGGTTCTGTAAGGGAAGATCTTGCCTCAATAACCTGTTGCATTTCTTTGAGGGGGTGAACAAACATGTGGACAAAGGAGACCCAATAGATGTTGTTTACCTTGACTTCCGGAAAGCTTTTGATAAAGTTCCTCATCAAAGGCTCCTTAGTAAGCTCGAGAGTCATGGAGTAAAAGGACAGGTCCTCTTGTGGATCAAAAACTAGCTAATTAATAGGAAGCAGAGAGTGAGTATAAATGGGTAGTCTTCGCAGTGGAGGATGGTAAGCAGTGGGGTGCCACAGGGCTCAGTAATGGGTCCCACGCTCTTTAACTTGTTAATAAATGATTTGGAGTTGAGAGTGAGCAGTGAAGAGGTCAAGTTTGCAGATGACACTAAATTGTTCAGGGTGGTGAGAACCAGAGAGGATTGTGAGGCACTCCAAAGGGATCTGTTGAGGCTGGGTGAGTGGGCATCAACGTGGCAGATGAGGTTCAATGTGGCCAAGTGCAAAGTAATGCACATTGGGGTCAAAAATCCCAGCTACAAATACAAGTTGATGGGGTGTGAACTGGCAGAGACTGACCAAGAGAGAGATCTTGGGGTCATGGTAGATAACTCACTGAAAATGTCAAGACAGTGTGCGATGGCAATAAAAAAGGCCAACGCCATGCTGGGAATTATTAGGAAGGGAATTGAAAACTAATCAGCCAGTATCATAATGCCCCTGTATAAATCGATGGTGCGGTCTCATTTGGAATACTGTGTGCAATTCTGGTCGCCGCACCTCAAAAAGGATATTATAGCATTGGAAAAAAAGTCCAGAAAAGGGCAACTAGAATGATTAAAGGATTGAAACACTTTCCCTATGAAGAAAGGTTAAAACACTTGGGGCTCTTTAGCTTGGAGAAACGTCGACTGCGGGTGACATGACAGAGGTTTACAAGATAATGCATGGGATGGAGAAAGTAGAGAAGGAAGTATTTTTCTCCCTTTCTCACAATACAAGAACTCGTGGGTATTCGATGAAATTGCTGAGCAGTCAGGTTAAAACGGATAAAAGGAAGTCCTTCTTCACCCAAAGGGTGATTAACATGTGGAATTCACTGCCACAGGAGGTGGTGGCGGCCACAAGCATAGCCAGCTTCAAGAGGGGGTTAAATAAAAATATGGAGCAGAGGTTTATCAGTGGTTATTAGCCACAGTGTGTATATGTGTGTGTCTATATATATATATATATATATTGGCCCCTCTGTGACACAGAGTGTTGGACTTGATGGGCCGTTGGCCTGATCCAACATGGCTTCTCTTATGTTCTTAGTCCTGGTAGGTCCCATAGTGCTGGACCTATGAGTGGAAGCAGGGCTTTTTTGTAGCAGGAACTCCTTTGCATATTAGGCCACACAGCTCTGATATAGCCCATCCCCCAAGAGCTTACAGTAGGCCCTGTAAGAAGAGCCTTGTAAGCTCTTGGAGGATTGGCTACATCAGGGGTGTGTGACCTAGTATGCAAAGGAGTTCTTGCTACAAAAAAAAAAAAGCCCTCGGTGTAAAAGTAACCAAATGTGCAGCAACATCTATTTTGTGTGCGGGCTTGTGTGTGTTCATGCAGTATATTATGCGTAATATTGCCACTGAAAAGTTGGAGGTAACGTTGGAATGAGCAATTATTTATTGTTTTGTTAAACGGTGACATGCAAGACAGGAATCATATATTACTATAAATAGTTTTCTGTTTAGAATGCCTCATTAGCCGCTATGCTGGGTTGCCTTCATTTTAAGTTCAGGTTTTGCAATCTCTTCTGGCTTTCTTTCTTTTCTTTTCTTTCTTTCTTTTTAAAAGGCCTCTTTAATTTTTGGCAGCCAGCCAGTGGCAGATATGCATAATATTTCACTGTTAAACCTTGAAAACAGAATATCCTGCTGTGCTAAAGAAAACATTGTGTTTCTTACCACATGAAAACAATCCATCACTTTTCAATCAGCCAAGGGGGGGGAGAGAGAGAGAGAGAGGAGAGAAGGAGAAGGGGGGGGGAGGGAGAGAGAAAGCCCCAACCCTGCCCTGTTTTTCCCATCAAACCTTGGAAAAATTAATAGCTCTAATGTGAAAGGTGGACTCTCCCTCTACTTGATCCATTAGAGGACAAACTAATTCGCAAAGCCCCAACCGTCTGATTTGCTGAGCAATCTGGAACCACAGCAGCCGAACGGAAACCTTTTGGCTGGGTCTCTCCGCGCGTTCGTTCCTTGCTTTAAATATTTCATGTGAATTAAGGCCATAAATAAAATGGCTGCATCTCTGCGACGGCGGCGAGTCAACCCGTTAGAGCGGGAACGGACAGTACGAGAGTGGGGTCCCCGACCTTTTCTGAGACTGTGGGCTCCTTTGGATTTTTGACCCAGGAGACGGGCAACACTGCAAAATGGCTGCTGTATGAGGCCGGGTCAACAACAAAATGGCCCCCAGGGGAGGCGGAGCCACACACACGCACAAAGAAGTCCAAATGCAGGGCAGGAGAGGAGAATCTTTTTTTAAAAAAAAAACTACATTGGGAAAGAAGAATGAGATAAAGAATAAAACCAACACTGAGGTTACCGCTGCCCTTGCAACGATGTTATTTTAATTTGCACACCCGATCAGGTATCCAGTGGCCAATCAGAAGCCTTGCTGAGCAAGAACCCCATTTGGTCCCACCCACATTTTTTTTTTTGCATAATCATGCCAATTTTCCCTCCCTTCTATAGTTCCCATCCCACATGTCATTTTTTTTATCTGCAGGTCCCCAGGAAACGTATTGGAAATCTCTGCAGAAGTGAAGTTGAATATTTGAAGGTTTGCTGTTCCATTTTGAAATTGACGCATCCATGAGGGATTTTTATGGTGGAAAAAGCCCAGCAGGAACCTATTTGCATATTAGGCCATGCCCCCTGATGTCACCATTATTTCACACAGGGCTTTTTTTGCAAAAAAAAGTCCAGCAGAGACTCATTTGCACATTAGGCCACACCCCCTGACATTACCATTGTTTCACACAGGGCTTTTTTTGAGAAAAAGCCCAGCAGGAACTCATTTGCATATTAGGCCACACCCGCTGACACCAAGCCAGTCGGAATTGCATTCCTGTGCGTTCCTGTAAAAAAAAACTGAATGTATCTATTCAGTTATGTTTATAAGGTACTAGGCTCTCGGTAAAGAGAACTTCACTCCAAAACAATCGTTGACCATGGACTAGGGTTGCCAAGTCCCCAGCTTCCAGCAGTGGGGGACTCTCTCTCACGCAAGGAGCACATGCGTCATCCCGAAGTGACATCAAAATGCTGACGCCCATGCAAGGTCGCTCTAGGCGTTTCCAGGAAAACTCTATGGTTTTCCCGGACAATCTAGCCATTTGGGAGGTAAAAACTCTATGGTACCTATGCACCATAGAGCTTTTACCTCCCAAATAGCTAGAGTGTCCAGGAAAACCATAGAGTTTTCCTGGAAATGCCTACAGCGGTCCTGCATGGGTGCCACCATTTTTATGACATCACTTCCGGGTGACGTCATCGCGGTAGCGATGCTGGGGGAGGTTCCCCCCACTGGTCCAATGTGGGCCGGCAGGTTGAGAACCTCCCAGGCGGGAGATCCCCCGCCCAGACCTGGGGTTTGGCAGTCCTACATTGGACACTTTTCTCCACGCTTGTTTACACTGGAGGAGTCCCTTAGAAATGATTCTGAGTCAAACAATTTTCTTTAAAGACTCTTCACCCTTTTCAAAAAGGTTGTTTTGCTGAGATTGTTGCTGCAGATGGATTTGGACTTGACCGGTTGAACTACCTACCTGTATTTAACATATGGGAGTGTAAAATTCTAATATCATTTTTATACAATTGTTTTTCACGGTTTTTCCCCTTTAGCTGGTACCAGTGCTCCTCAGCATAATCCTTTTAGCTGTTCAAGGAAACCTTTTTTTTTTTTTTGTTTACCAGCCGAAAAACTGCTTGGATCCAGCCCCATGAGAATTCACCCTTCCCTTCAGTTAGCGGCTATTTTTATCCAAAGGTTTCCCCCCCCCCCTTTAACTCCTGGGATACTAGAGCTATTAGAACAGATGTAGTCTGTGCACCTTATTTATGTTTCTAATCTAAGGGAAACAGTTAAAATTCTAAAAGTAAATGCAGATAATCAAGGTCAGGAGAGTTGAGGGTCTGATGTGGTTCTGGCCGAGGGAAGAATTATGTTACATAAACATCTGCAGGCTGGGAAGAAAGTGTCTGCCCTTGCAACTGGATAGGTTTCGAAGGAAGCCTTGTGAGAAACATGCGGTTTAAAGCACAAAATGAAAGCTGGAAAAGGCCGCGGCTTATATCTTACCCTGGAAGCTGGAGGAGAGTTTCAAACTTAGCAGAGCAGAAGTGGTAGGATATGAGGTCAAAACCATGATAATCAAGCATAATCAAACAGATTGCACACACTCGGTGATAACAGACGGGCATTTTGGGGCAGACGGGAGGTGTCCCAAATCAGAAGCCTCCACATGCTCATAAAAACAGAAGAGAAGCCATGTTGGACCAGGCCAATGGCCCATCCAGTCCAACACTCTGTGTCATATAAGAACATCAGAGAAGCCATGTTGGATCAGGCCAATGGCTCATCCAGTCCAACACTCTGTGTCACACAGTGGCCAAAACCCAGGCACCATCAGGAGGTCCACCAGTGGGGCCAGGACACTCTAAGCCCTCCCACTGTTGCCCCCCCCCCAAGCACCAAGAATATAGAGCATCACTGCCCCAGATATAAGAATATAAGAGAAGCCGTGTTGGCCAATGGCCCATCCAATCCAACACTTTGTGTCACACAGTGGCCAAAAAATCCAGGTGCCATCAGAAGATCCATCAGTGGGGCCAGGACAGTAGAAGACCTCCTACTGTGCCCCCCAAGCACCAAGAATACAGATCACTGCCCTAGGCAGAAAGCATAAGAGAAGCCATGTTGGACCAGGCCAATGGCCCATCCAGTCCAACACTCTGTGTCACACACAGATTGCTCCCTCACAATCCATCCCCATCCCGTCCATGGGGTAACATGGGCATGTTCAGATGGCTGTTGCGCACCATTCCCGTCACTCAGCTTCCCCATGCGCATTGAACAGTTTTTATTTTTAAAAAGCTGGATGCAACTTCGGGCGGCTTGGCAGTTTCACACCTCCAAGGCACCTTGCTTGTGCCCTTCCACTTCTGGATGCCAAGGAGACACCTGGCGTGCTGCTCAAAAATGTACTTTCTTGAATCGGGTTACTTCAGAAGTGGTTGCTTTTTGAGACGTACTGTGGAGGCCGGAAGCCGGGGTGAGTATAGGCTTGCGAATCCCCAGGTCCCAGCGGGGGTTCTCCCGCTATCCCAGCCTCCTTCCTGCCCCCGGTCAGCTGGCTGGCGAGGGGAAGCCCCGCCCCCACAGCCCCCATGTGCCTTTTCACCTCCAGAGGCTTCAGTCTCCGATTGGAAAGGCTTCCTCTTGAGATGATGTGTCTGTGTTACTTTGAAGAAGTTGGCAGCAACTCATGAGTAGAGAGGCCAATCCCTCGCTTCAGAGTCAGCCAGAAGGCGGCGGGAAGGGAAATGTCTGCTGGGCACTTCATTATTCCGTATGTTGAGAATAATGTAGCTAATCCTCCAAGAGCTTTCAGGGTTCTTAGTACAGGGCCTACTGTAAGCTCCAGGAGGATTGGCTGCATCAGGAGGGCGTGGCCTAATATGCAAAGGAGCTTCTGCTAGAATTCCATCCCTGGGCCACACACCCCTGATGTAGCCAATCCTCCCAGAGCTTACAGGGCTCTTAGTACAGGGCCCACTGTAAACTCCAGGAGGATTGGCTATATTGGGGTGTGTGGCCTAAGATGCAAAGGAGTTCCTGCTACAAAAAAAAAGCCCTGGCATTTTTCATATCCTCCCTCCCCCCACCCCCATTTTGTTTGGCAGATCCATGACACCAGGAGTCATTTTGTAGAAAAACAGGCAGTGGAGCTCATTAGTATAACTCATATGATAGCACATGCTGCCCCCCCCCACCAGCCAAAAGTAACCCGATTCAAGAAAAGAGAACCCTGGGCGAGTGAAGCCTGCTTGCATAGCATATGTTGCCCCCCGCCACCAGCCAAAAGTAATCTGATGCAAGAAAGGAGAGCCCCGGGTGAGCGAGGTCGGCTTGGGGTGGCTAGAGGTCCAGCCAGCCCAAGCAGGCCTCACTCACCTGGGGCTGTCCTAGGCTGGCCACCCCAGTCAAAAGGCCAGCAAGCCACCCGCCACCCAAAATCACATAAGAAGTGGAGGAAGGGTGGTGCGAACTTCTCCAGGGGTTAATGAGGGCTGCTGGGGGTGTGGCAAAGCCCCCGGCGGCTGGCTGGCTGCTCGCTCTCCTAATCCAGGGATTGTTATGCAGCTGCACCTCTTATTCAATGGACAAGGTAGGTAGGTAGGTGGGGAGGAGCCTCAGAAAGGTTTAGGAGCTGTACTCCTGTGAACGCCTGCTGAATTCAAGGCCTACATGATCCTCAACTGGAAAACCCGTTTGATTTTTTGGGTCTCCTAGACATTAGCTGCGCACGCGAGATTTCTTTTTCCCCTACAGGAAGTGAAACCTCCAGAGTCTGTGCTGCCTCCCCCCCCCCCCCGAGTTCTGCGGGCCGGTTGCCATCCAATTCACTTTGTTCCTCTCCGTCAGCTCTTTTAATAGCGGGAAAGGCGATCGTAAATGGATGCTGCGCTCACCATTAAAACTGCTTACTCACTTCTGGCTCTTGCAAACCTGCAAGGAGGGCAGACGCTTGTTCGCTCGCCGAATGTGGTTTTGCCAAACGATTCCTTTTTAAAAGCGTTTGGCCTCCGTTGCTTGGCTCCGCAGCACACACACACACGTACACACATAAAATAGCCTACTAAGTTTTACAACCCAGAGGCCACAAGCCATTGTTCTGCCTAAGGAGTTCTTCTCCATTAGGAGGAGAGGCTCCAGCAAAATTGCCGGCTTCGGATTATATCGGGAGATTCTAGGGGTGGAGTCTGAACAGGGCGGGGTTTGGGATAGGGTGGACTTCAGTGGAATACAATGCCATGAAGTCCACCTTCCAAAGTGGCCCTTTCCTCCAGGGAAGCTGCTTTTTTTCATCTGGAAGTCAGTTGTAATGTGACATTTCATAAGCTCCTGTTGAATTTTTGCAGCTAGACTTGAGCCCAGGAGCACCTTTGAGACCAAAAGGATATTCAGGGTAAAAGTTATTATTTTTTCACTTTGCTTTTGCATTGCATTGTAAGCCACTCCTGGTCACCTATTGGACAGAATATAAGCAGAGCTTTATTTGTAGCAGGGACTTCTTTGGCTACATCAGGGGTGTGTGGCCTAATATGCAAAGGAGTTCCTGCAACAGAAAAAAGTCATTAAGAGGCTGGTGTAGTCAGTTTGTGGCGGTTCGTGAAGAGCAGAAAGACAAAGTCTAAACCCCTGCTTTCTGCTCTTCATAAAAAAAGGTGAAAAGTCAAATGAAGCAGAAAGCAAGGGTTCAAATGGCTCCCAGCCATTTAACCCCCTGCTTTCTGCTCCTTTCATAGCTTTTCATGGGGAGCAGAACCCAGTGGTTTAAATAGGTATCTGTGGGGAGCTCCCCACCACTTAGCTGTTTCGTTTAAATGCCCCCCTGCTTTCTGCTCCTTTCATAGCTTTTCATGGGGAGCAGAGCCCAGTGGTTTAAATAGGTCTCTGTGGGGAGCTCCCCACCGCTTAGCTGTTTTGTTTAAATGCCCCCTCCCCTGCTTTCTGCTCCTTGTGGCTTTTCACAGGGAGCCAATATCAAGGATTTAAACTTCAAAAGGGTCCCTAACCAATAAAAACTGGTTCAGTTTGGGAACCAGCCTCCCAGTTTGGATTGGTTTGTGGTTCGGTTTGTGGTTGAACCACAAACAGAACCAAACTGCAAAAACGCAGTTCATGCCTATCCCTAGCTATAAATGTAATAAATAAAATTTTAAACATAATTTTAGAATATAGAAAGGCGCTTTTAACATTTGCCTCAAATGGCCGCTCTAGGACATTTCTCCAGATTGGCCATGCATCAATTAGTAGGACAGGCCAACGATTAGGGTTGTCAGATTCCAGGCGTGGGCTGGAGATTTCCTGGAATTACAGCTGTTCTTCAGACTACATAACTCATTTGTGTACTTAAAACATTTTTTTCCCATTTCTCCTGGAGAAAATGGGTGTCTTGCAATATCCCTCCCCTCCCTACATCTACACCATTTTGGTGTAGTGGTTAAGTGCGCGGACTCTTATCTGGGAGAACCGGGTTTGATTCTCCATCCTTCCTGGGAGAATCGAGTTTGATTCCCCACACGTGAGAGAGAAGGAGTCAGAGGGCAAGGTTGAGGCCAAGCAAATAGTTATACTAGGAAAGAACAGGAAATAAGGATGTATGGAAGGTGGGTTCCCCTGGACATTTGAAGCATAAGCATAGAGGAGCCCTCCAAAGCTGTCCAGATGGGCAGCTCCCAATGGGATGAGGGAAAGAGGAAGGAGTGATCTGAGGACTTTCTGTGAGAGCCAGTTTGGTGTAGTGGTTAAGTGCACGGACTCTTATCTAGGAGGACCGGGTTTGATTCCCCACTCCTCCACTTGCAGCTGCTGGAACGGCCTTGGGTCAGCCATAGCTCTCTTATATGTGAGAATCGGGTTTGATTCCCCACTCCTCCTCTTGCAGCTGCTGGAATGCCCTTGCGTCAACCATAGCTCTTGTAGGAGTTGTCCTTGAAAAGACAGCTGCTGTAAGAGCTCCCTCAGACCCACCTACCTCACAGGGTGTCTGTTGTGGGTAGGGGGGAGGTAAAGGAGATTGTGACCGCTCTGAGAATCTGAGCTTCAGAAAATAGGGTGGGATATAAATCCAATATCATCTTCTTCTCGTCCAGGCTCTACCCTCCAATCTCCAGGTATTTCCATGCCTGGAATGTGTAACCCTCCCATTGATTTTAACAATAATTATATCTAGGATCAAAGAAGAAGGTTCCCGGGTTGTGGAATTTGCTGTAGACATTTCCACCTTTGAGCAAATCATTCTGGTATTTTATACGATTCTTCTTTATCCCAACATCAGCGATGCCTAGCCGTCTTCGCCCCATTCCCACGAATAAACGCACAACTCCTAATTGACTTGTGAAGGCGAATGACGAATGAGAGCAAAGAACAAAGAAAGGCGTCTGACGACGCTTGGCCAACTTTATATTCTGAGCTCTCATCACTTACCTGATGTTATTCTTTTTTTTATGATCCCAGAACCACAATATTTTGTTTATGACGGTAATAATGCATTCTGCCGCAATAACCCAGCAGAAGGTTTTCAAATTACTAAACTAAAATATTAAAGATGGAGCCCAGGACTGAGATAAAGGGGCAACGGCAGGAATGCAATTCCCAGCGGCAGAGGAGCGCAATTAGTTTCATAAATAAAAGGGGAGCAATTAAATTAATAAATAAAGGGGAGTGTCCTCCAAAAGTGTTGGCCATTCTTAGGAATCAGACGGTGCAAAGGGGGCTGCTGACCCCTCCGTGACATGGGCTGGTTTGTACAGGGATGCAGATTGTATTTATTCTCTTAAATTATTATATTGAAAACAAGTATTATATTCAAAACAAGAAAGCATGAAGGCAGCTAACCAGCAACTTGCTCAAAGAGCCAGTTTGGTGTCGTGGTTAAGTGCGCGGACTCTTTTCTGGGAGATCCGGGTTTGTTTCCCCACTCCTCCACTTGCACCTGCTGGAATGGCCTTGGGTCAGCCATAGCTCTGGTAGAGGTTGTCCTTGAAAGGGCAGCTGCTGTGAGAGCTCTCTCAGCCCCACCTACCTCACAGGGTGTCTGTTGTACGGGTGGGGAAAGAAAAAGGAGATTGTGACCACTCTGAGATTCAGGGTATAGGGCAGGATATACATCCAATATCTTCTTAGTTTTTTTTAATTATTATTATTTCTCACTTTTCTGCCCAAAGAGATAGGGTCACCAGTTCCGGGTTGGGAAATACTTGGAAATTTGGGGGTGGAGTCTGAAGGGGGCGTGGTTTGGGAAGGGGATATAAAGCCATAGAGCCCGCCTCCCATAGCAGCCATTTTCTCAAGGTGAACTGACTTCTGTGACTGAAGACCAGTAGTAAGAGTGGGAGATTTCCAGCAGCAGATTTCCAGGAGGATTGGCTGCATCAGGGGTGTGTGGCCTAATATGCAAAAGAGTCCCTGCTACGAAAAAAAGCCCTGTATGTCCCACGGTTTCAATAGAAGTGCTCCTGAGTCAGGGCTCAGCAGTTCTAAATACATTTATAGCTCTCTTGGAAAAAGGCCAGTTACATTAACCCCACCATGTTTCAAGGAACTCAGTTGTAAGTAACAGTACAGAGCAGGACTCTTTGTCTAGCAGGAGTTCCTCTGCATATTAGGCCACGCCCCCCCTGACCTAGCCAATCCTCCAAGAGCTTAGAAGGCTTTCAGTTCAGGGCCTACTGTAAGTTCCAGGAGGATTGGCTACATGAGGGAGGTGTGGCCTAATATGCAAAGGAGTTCTTGGCACAAAAAATAACCCGCTAGTTTATTATAGTCTCCAAGTTACTGTAACCCTAAGTGGTTGTGGGGATCTCCTGAGCGTGCTGGGGAATTAGACAGGATACCCCTCCAGGCTATGTGTAAAGTACTGGGGTCGACGCAGTAAGAGACCAGAGGCGGAGAGTGATTTCAGCAAGCTTTACTTCAGGAACACCAACACAGACTGAGCTCTAGTCAAACCTCCCGCTCCTTTATACAATTCTTGCCCCCTTCTGATTGGACCTTAACTATGTACATGGATTGGCTATTTACAGAGGCCGAAGGGCCTATCAGGGTACAGTATGAGCCTAGATGTTGATTGGCTACTTATGTTTCAATCCTTCTCCTGATTGGGCACGCTTAGGCCTTCTCTGGAACCCTGGTGTGGAGTACAAGCTTGGCTTGTTCAGCTTCCCTCCAAAAGTAACAGTTCCCTCCCAAAGTAACAGTTCTCCATTTGAACCTAGGACACAACACTATGCCAGTTTGGTGTAATGATTAAGTGTGAGGACTCTTATCTGGGAGAACCAGGTTTGATTCCCCACTCCTCCACTTGCACCTGCTGGAATGGCCTTGGGTCCGCCATAGCTCCTGTAGGAGTTGTGCTTGAAAGGGCAGCTGCTGCAAGAGCATTCTCAGCCCCACCTACCTCACTGGGTGTCTGTTGTGAGTGGGGAGGGGAGAAGGTAAAGGAGATTGTGACCGCTCTGAGATTCAGAGTATAGGGTGGAATATAAATCTGGTATCTTCTTCTTCTGCTCAAGAGGGAGCAACAAGCCACCTTTGTTTACGGGGATTTTTCCTGCAGTACAACTCTCAGATGAACCAGGCCTTAATTAATGAAACAGGGCTTTTTTTTTTTTTTTCTAGCAGGAGCTCCTCTGCATATTAGGCCATGCCCCCCTGATGTAGTCAATCCTCCAAGAGCTTAGAGGGCTCTTAGTACAGGGCCTATTGTAAGCTCCAGGAGGATTGGCTACATCAGGGGATGTGTAGCCTAATATCAGGGGTGGAATTCTACCAGGAGCTCCTTTGCATATTAGGCCACACCCCCCCTGATGTAGCCAATCCTCCAAGAACTTAGAGGGCTTTTAGTACGGGGCCTACTGTAAGCTCCAGGAGGATTGACTACATCAGTGGTGTGTGGCCTAAGATGGAAAGGAGATCCGTTCCCCTGGAGAGCATGGATTCTTTAGAGCGGGGTGGCCAAATTGCTTAACCTAAGAGCCACATAGAATATACATCAGATGTTTGAGAGCCGCAAGTCATGAATGTCAGATGTTTGAGGGCCACAAGGAAGGAAGGAAAGGAGGGAGGAAAATGGAGGGAAGAGGAAGGGAGAGGTGGAAAGAAAGCAACTTTAACTTTAAATGCATTCTCTAAGCCACACACCCTGATGTAGCTTACAGAAAGCCCTGTAATAAGAGCCCTGTAAGCTCTTGGAGGATTGGCTATATCGGGGGGGCGTGTGGCCTAATATGCAGAGGAGCTCCCGCTAGAAAAAGAGCCCTGGGTTGGAGGGTAGAGCCATGGGAGGGAGGGTTTTCCACTTCCAAGAACATTACAGGGCAGCTGCTTCCATTCTGCAAGAACTTCATCTGGAGTCCATCCCAAGATGTGGGGAAAACAAGCCTTCCCTGCCCCCACATGAACCCACGTTTTGGCGAGATCACCACGATGTGTTGATAGGAAGGTTCTCCGAATGACCGGTCCTTCCTGACAAACTTGTTACCACACCGAGAGGGCAGCTACAGGAAACGATTTGAAACAGGCACCATATGGCTTGTGTACAGAAGCACTTTGGGGGTGGGGGGCGGGGAAAGCCCTGTCTCTGCGGACCTGGAGGAAGGGAAGAGAGTTCCAGCTGGAGACGCGAGGATATCAACTTCAGGACAGGATCAAATATGCATTAGCCGCAAAAGATGAACTGCCAGACTCCTAAATGGGGGCAGGGGGAGGAGATGAATATTCTGTCGAACCCTTCCCAGCATTTTCTGATGCTTCTCGAACCAGGAATCTTTGCTGCCTGTTATGCAGAATTACTGACAGTGATACATATCGGAATATTTGGTTCACCTAGCAGAGTTTTGCCCAGTCATAGAAAAAGGAAAGGTCCCCTGCGCAAGCACCAGACGTTTTCGACTCTGGGGTGACGCTGCTTTCACAACGTTTTCACGGCAGACTTTTTCCGGGGTGGTTTGCCATTGCCTTCCCCAGTCATCTACATTCCCCCCGCAGCAAGCTGGGTACTCGTTTTACCGACCTCGGAAGGATGGAAGGCTGAGTCCACCTTGAGCCGGCTACCTGAAAAACCAACTTCCGCCAGGGATCGAACTCAGGTTGTGAGCAGAGCTTAGGACTGCAGTACTGCAGCTTTAACACTCTGCACCACGGGACTCTTCAGAAGCATGAACCTGAGTGCAATAAATAAATCTCTGAAGGATATTGCAAAAAAAAAAAAAAAGGAAGAAAACAGTTAGATTGATTTCCCACTCACCTTGTTTCGGTCTCCTTGCTCCTTTTCCCTGCAGGGCTGCTGCTGGATTTCACACAAGCTGCCCCTAGCCGTTGAGTTTCCCCACCCCTTTTCAAGTTCCCTCCATGGCAGACAGAAACCGATTTTCAGAGATTCCTATCTGCTGCGAAGGGAACTTGTAGAGAGGCGGAGCAACTTGCTGGTCCGGGACAGTTTGTGCGAAATCCAGTGGCAGCCCCGCGGAGAAGAGCAGAGTGAGAGCGGCGTAAGTTTAGTGGGAAATGGGTCTTAACTTACTTTCGTTCAAGTCGATCCAGTTCACATTTAGGTTGCAGTCAAAACAGAGAAAGAAGCGAAATCTAAAGCAGGCCCGGAGCTAACCAGGGGCCCACGGGGCCTGGCTCCCTGACAGTTTTGGGGGGAGGCCTCACCCCCAGATTGCCCTTCTCCCTCCTGCACAATTTAAATCACATGGGAGGGGCACTCAGGAGCAGCCGCTGCCCCTCCCATGCCACTGTACGGGTCTACAAATCAGCTGATTGGTGGAGTCCAAATCACGAGGGAGAGGTGGCAGGAGCAGTGGCCAGCCTCCTGCATGATTTAAAGGGTTCCCTCCCCCACAGCCAGTGGCGGACTGGCCAAGCTGCCAGCTTGCCCAATGGTAAGTGGGCCCTGTGGGCCCCTGATGAAGTGGGACCCCTTAAACATTAGACGATATGTTTAAAATGCTAATGACCTTTCAAGTTGCTCGAAAATAGGGTTGCCAATCCCCAGGTGGGGGCAGGGGATCCCCTGGTTTGTAGACCCCCCCCCCGCTTCAGGGTCATCAGAATCTTTAGGCAACCCTTCTTGAAACTAAGGAAATATGGGTCCAGTCAGCACATGTTTGGAAGGAAACATGTGACAGAGGGAACCTTGAGTTTTGGGACAGAAGTGAGGCAGGATATTTATATAATAAATCTCATGAGTCACAGTGCTGGAGATCTTTGGGCACTGGAACATCATTAAATGGGAACAAATTACCAATGTTCATCAGTTTTCCTTTTCTACTTAAAAAAAAAAAAGAGCTTTGGAAGCTGCTGCTGGCAGGAGTAAATATTATAAAAGTAAAAGTATAAAGCAGGCCCTTGAACCAATTCCCTACCTTGGAGCCAAAGAAAATGGCTGAAGAACAGCTGGAGGTTTCCTCAGCATCTGGCATGACCCTGCTAACAGTGAGGCTGCAATGTAAAGTGAGAAGGACTGCTAGCTCTCTGATACACTACAACCGCGTTGCCCAATATGATGCCTTTGGTTTTAGAATATGGGTGAGGCCAGGTGTGGTTTTTGCCCAATAAAGTTTCAGATTGACTATTGAAGATTTGTTTGTATG
Source organism: Heteronotia binoei (assembly GCF_032191835.1). Taxonomy (NCBI): domain Eukaryota; kingdom Metazoa; phylum Chordata; class Lepidosauria; order Squamata; family Gekkonidae; genus Heteronotia; species Heteronotia binoei. The sequence continues at coordinate 268,846 of NW_026800037.1, forward strand.
TGTAGATTTTTGAAAACATTGCTTTGGCAGCGGCTGCCATCACGGCAGAAGGGTCTGCACTGTGTGGCTGCGGTAAAGCTGTGGCAGCCATTTTGTGGCCGGCTCCGCCTCCTGTGGCAGCCATTTTGCAACAGCCATTTTGTGGCTGAACCCACCGTGCTGCCAGAATTCCAAATGAGCCCACAGGCTCAAAGAGAGCGGGGACTTCTGCTTTAAAGTATGTGTGGTGAGGTAAAGCTGTGGAAGCCATTTTGTGGCTATCTCCACTTCCTGTGGCAGCCATTTTGTGGCAGCCATTTTGTGGCTGAACCCACCATGCTGTCAGAATTCCAAATGGGCCCACAGGCTCAAAGAGAGTGGGGACCCCTGCACTAAAGCATGTGTCGGTGAGAAACCTGAGGCTCTAAGGGAATCTATGTGTTGTGAGGAACCCATATTTCATGATCCCCCCGGAGTTTGTTCCTTCTGATCCAGCAGCCCTTTCCATCTCCTGGAAGCAGGCCCGTAGCCATGGGGAGTCTGTGGGGGCACTGAAGTGGCAGGATGGAGGAGGACAGGATGAAGGTAAGTCCTTGTTCTTGTTTAACCCCAGATGATTTTGAAGGCAAGAGATAGGGTTGCCAAGTCCAATTCATGAAAAATCTGGGGACTTTGGGGGTGGAGCCAGGAGATCTTGGGAGCAAGGGTGTGACAAACATAATTGATCTTTTTAAATGCCTCCTTCCATAGCTAATAATGAAGGATAGGGGCACCTTCTTTTGAGGCCTATAGAATTGGACCCCCTGGTCCAATCTTTTTGAAACTTGGGGGGTATTTTGGGGAAAGGCACCGGATTCTTTGCTGAAAATTTGGTGCCTCTGCCTCAAAAAACAGATACCTGTGGATCAACTCTCCATTATTTCCTATGGGAATCAGTCTCCATAGGGAATAATGGAGTGCCCAGCAGACATTTCCCGCCCCTCCCCCCGCTTTCTGATGACCCCGCAGTGTGGGGAGGGCCTCCAAACAGGGGGATCCCCTGCCCCCACCTGGGGATTGGCAACCCTAGCAAGAGACCTTCAGAGCTAGTTTGCCATTGCCGGCCTTTGCATAATGAACCCAGTTTTCCTCGGTGGTCTCCCATCCAAATCCTAACCATGGCTGACCCTGCTTAGCTTCTGAGATCTGTCGAGATCGGGCTAGCCTGGGCTGTTCAGGTCAGGGTTGGGATATGATATCTGGATACAATACTGAGCTCTCCTAATGATATGACAATGGTGAGTTGTTTAAGATGAGTAGAAATTATTTAAAAAATCAAATTCCAATTTTTCATTATAATAACAAGTATATACGAAATTACTACGTATAACCATTAAGTGGAGGTGATTCTGTCCTCTGGTTTGGTGCCGTGGTTAAGTGCGCGGACTCTTATCTGGGAGAACCAGGTTTGATTCCCCACTCCTCCACTTGCACCTGCTGGAATGGCCTTGGCTCAGCCATAGCTCTCGCAGAGCTTGTCCTTGAAAGGGCAGCTTGTGAGAGAGCCCTCTCAGTCCCACCCACCGCATAGAGTGTCTGCTGTGGGGGAAAGAGATAAAGGAGATTGTGAGCCACTCTGAGTCTCTGATTCAAAGAGAAGGGTGGGATATAAATCTGCAGTCTTCTTCTTCTTTTTCTTCTTCTTCCATAAAAGAAAATGAAGACGAGAGAGAGAGAAACCTCATATGTATCAGAGATAAGACAGACTGTCCATCACTCGATAATTTATCCTATCTTGGCCTTGTATTTATTTTTTAGTGCCTGTGTGAGACAGGATGCTGGACTAGATGGACCATTGATCTGATCCAGCAGGGCTCTTCTGATGTTCTTAGGAAGGCCTCGGCCTCGCTGCCCTGTTGTTGGTCCTCCAAAGGAACTGGTTGGCCCCTGTGTGAGACAGGATGCTGGACTAGTTGGACCATTGATCTGATCCAGTAGGGCTCTTCTGATGTTCTTACAAAGGCCTCAGCCTCCGTGTCCTGTTGTTGGCCCTCCAGAGGAACTGGTTGGCCACTGTGTGAGACAGGATGCTGGGCTAGATGGACCACTAGTCCTATCCAGCAGGGCTCTTCTTATGCTCCTATGTGTCTTTTTGGCATTCCAGTCTTTTCAGCAGCATTGCATCCTTGGGAATCAAGCCAACAGTCTTTGAAAGGGAACTCTGTTTAGGATTCAACTGTACATGGCTTTAACAGCCTAGTCCGCTGGCTATCCTTCATAACGAAGTGGCACATTCCAGCATCCTTCATTTGGCTTCTGGTTGTGCCAGTTGTGATGTCGGCTTTCTCGATAATTGTTGGCTGAGCTAGCCAAGAGGTCACTGGTCACTAATGGAAACTTTCTCTTCAGCCTCAATGATGCAGTTGTCCAAGTTGTTGAACTAAACAGCACTCGCTCAACCGGCTGTTTTATTAGCACAGTGGCAAACAGGAAACTGAAGCAGACATGCTGTATTTTGTAAAATTAAAGTATTTAAAGAGGGAGGGGGGAAGGAAAAGAAAGGAAAAGCCAAGCAGACCAACTCAGATTTTTGATTCACTTCATTGTTAAACTCAAGTCTCCTTGCTGGGGATAACAGACTCCTTGTAGGAACAGATAGAGGAGGGAGAAATCTTTGAATTCCTTTCCATTACAAAGGTACAGTCTATCAAATATTAAACAAGCCATGCAAAGTACATTTTATCGTTTCCTTTGCAGACTGCTGATTCTTGACGTTGTCTCTTCAGTTACCTGGGAAATGACTCTGAGAGGCAACCTTTTAGGGCATATAGCCCCTCAACTGGAGTTAGGATTGCTAATAGAAGAGCCAGTTTGGTGTAGTGGTTAAGTGTGTGGACTCTTATCTGGGAGAACCAGGTTTGATTCCCCACTCCTCCACTTGCACCTGCTGGAATGGCCTTGGGTCAGCCATAGCTCTGGCAGAGGTTGTCCTTGAAAGGGCAACTTCTGTGAGAGCTCTCTCAGCCCCATCTACTTCACAGGGTGTCTGTTGTGGGGGAGGAAGATAAAGGAGATTGTGAGCCACTCTGAGTCTCTGAGATTCAGAGTGGAGGGTGGAATGTAAATTAGATGTCTTCTTCTAAGTCCCCCATGCCCACCGGTGGAGGGGTTGCCAACTTCCAGTTCAAAACTTGGGGAGATTTGGGGGGTGAAGCCTGGGGAGTACAAGGCGATAGAGTCCACCCCTACAAAGTATCCATTTTCTCCCTCAGAACTGATCTCTGTAGTCTGGAAATGAACTGTAATTCTGGGGGATCCCCAGGCCCCGCTTGGAGGATTACATACAAAACAGAAAGGTTATAGTGACAAATGGCTGCTATATTAACAATAAACCATAACCACAGTCATAAAGAGAACGAGACCCTTTGAAAAACAGTCCCAAAAATTCAATTCCATGTGTCAATGTCTTGTTCACGAGGAAGAATCAGAACGTCATATTCCAGTAGTTGCAGCAGCATAATCCTCATACGCTGGACAGGCCGTCGACTTCTAATACACCTGTTTCAGATCTTTATCTGATATTCCACAAATTTTCTAAAAAAAGAAGAAAAAGCATAACACTGACCACAAACTCCTATCCTGAAATTAATGAATGCAAAGCATCCAGTGTCATACACCAGGGGTCCCCATCCCCTGGGCCATGGACCGGGACCGGTCCGTGGCCTGTTAGCAACCGGGCCATGAGTTGTATAATTATTTCATTATATATTACAATGTAGTAGTAGTAGTTGTAGTGGTGGTGGTGGTAGTAGTGGTAGTCGGAAGAAGAAGGAGAAGAAAACCAAGGGGTGTGTGTGTGTCATATGCAAATGAGTTGTGCTAATGAGCTATAGCACCTCTTTTTCTACGAAATGGCCCCTGGAAGTGGATATTCATAAGATTCTTATAGAGGAAGAGCCATTTTGGATTTAGAAACTTGATTCACTTGCCCCAGTGGGTTTGAATTCATATATAGACTATCCCTGTAGTTTGTAATTTTTCATGAATTGTTTATTTATTTATTTAATTTATATCCCACCCTCCCCACCAAAGGCAGGCTCAGGGCAGCTCACAAGGGTCGACACTAACACATTAGTGTGACCGATACAATAAACAACAATAAAAACATAGAACATAGAAACAATTTAAAACATTTGCATGTGCTACCGTCATAATTTCAGGCAGCGATTTAAATTCTGGTGGTTAGCTATACTCAGAGGTCTCAAGATCACCATAGCGTGGTGCAGTAGGCCATTGGTGGTGTTCTTATGGGCCAGTCCCATTGCTGCAGATGTTACCATTCATGTAAATGCTGTTTTGCAGGCCCTGTGGAACTGTAAAAGCTCTCGCAGGGCCCTAACCTCCTACGGCAACTCATTCCACTAGCTAGGGACAACAACGGAAAAGGCCCTGGCTCTCGTTTTGAGTTTCACTTATCTGATACTGGGAACTGTCAACAGGTTTTGAGACCCAGAACGAAGTGCTCGCTAGGGCATATGCAGGGAAAGGCATAACCCTAAGGTATGCAGGACCCTGGCCATATAGGGCTTTAAAGGCAATGACCAGCACCTTGAAGCGAATCCGGTACCCTATTGGTAGCCAGTGCAGCACTTTCAGGACAGGCTGGATGTGTTCCCATAAAGGAACTCCCATTAACAGCCTGGCTGCAGCGTTCTGCACTAGCTGAAGTTGCTGGATTTGAGACAAGGGTAGCCCCATGTAGAGAGCATTAGATTATCCAGTCTCGAGGTGACCGTTGCATGGATCACTGTTGCCAAGTCGTCGCATTTGGGAAAGGGGACTAACTGCTTTGCCATCTTCAGATGGTAAAAGGCTGACTTGGCAGTGGCAGCTACTTGGGCCTCCATTGTTAAAGAGGGATCCAAGAGCACCCTTAAGCTTTTAACCTTGGGCGCCAGCATGAGCTGGGCTCCGTCGAAGGTCGGTAAATGGACCTCCAGTCCTGAACAGTGGCAACTCAGATACAGGACCTCCATCTTCGTTGGATTTAATTTCAGTCTACTCAGCCTGAGCCACTCCGCCACAGCTTGCAATGCTGCGAACAGATCTTCCAGGGTGGAGTCGGACTGGCCGCCCATCAACATATAGAGCTGGGTGTCATCCGCATACTGGTGACAACCTAGCCCAAACCTCGGGGCAACCTGGACGAGGGAGCACATGTAGATGTTGAATAACATCGGAGAAAGAACCGCTCCCTGCGGCACACCACATATAAGTGGGTGTCATCGGGATAGTTAATCTCCTAGCACCACCCTCTGTCCCTGACCTGGAGGAAGGAAGAAAGTCAGTTCAAGGCCAACCCCTGAATCCCAGCATTGGTGAGGCGATCGGTCAGTAGCTGATGATCGACCATGTTGAACACCGCCAACTACTATACTTTCCCCTCCCCAGGAGCACCGGAATCCCCAGCTCAGTCATCTCACACCAATGGTCTCCGCTGGAGTTTCAGACCAGTCAAGGTGTAATTCTGAGTGGGTAACCACAGCACAAACCACCAGTCAATACCTGATATGCTCCAACTTGGCACTAGAATAAGGTAAGAATTGTTGGCATATCAGATGTGTATATCTTTAAGGATGAATTCAGGTGTTTGTGATTAACAGCATACAGGTTGTGTTGTGTCCTGGGAAGGCTGAGAATTGTGTCCTGGGAAGGCTGAGAATCACAGAGGTTCTTGAGACTTGACTGTCCTATTTGGAATGGTAAGATGGTATAATGTCTCTCTCGGCTTGACTTCGCGAACGAAGATTTAAGAAAGGTGCAGTAGTCCACGTCTGCTGCAGGCTCGCTGGTGGCTGACAAGACCAATGCGGGACAGGCAGGTCCGGCCACAGTGGCTGCAGGGAAAAGTCTGATTTGGGGTTGGTGCTGCAGCAGTGCGATTCTTCCTCAATCTCCTTTTGTCCTCAAGACCAGCTGTGCGTGCGTTCTCAAAGGAAGAGACAGCCTGGTGGATGGTGTGCCTCCATGCTTTGCGATCTGAGGCTAGGTCAGACCACTGGTGATGGTTGATGCAACGTGATTTTATGTCCTTTCATGTATATTTGTAGGTAATGGCATGGTTCTCTGGTTGTATATTGTAGGCACAGACTTTCAGTGCCTCTTCAACAAAGACATTATGGAGAAATGGAAGAAAAGGAAGAAGACTGCAGACTTACAACCCACCCTTCTTTCTGAATCAGAGTCTCAGAGCGGTTTACAATCTCCTTTATCTTCTTCCACAACAGACACCCTGTGAAGTGGGTGGGGCTGAGAGGGCTCTCACAGAAGCTGCCCTTTCAAGGACAGCTCTGTGAGAGCGATGGCTGACCCAAGGCCATTCAAGCAGGTGCAAGTGAAGGAGTGGGGAAACAAACACAGTTCTCCCAGATAAGAGTCCGTGCACTTGACCGCTACACCAAATTGGCTTTCAGAAGGATGGCCCAGGCTAGCCCAAACCTGTCAGACCTCAGAAGGTAAGCTTTTGTAGGGCTTTTTTTTTTTGTAGCAGGAGCTCTTTTGCATATTAGGCCACACTCCTCGATGCAGCCAATCCTCCTGGAGTTTACAGTAGGCTCCTATACGAAGAGCCCTGTAAGCTCCTGGAGGATTGGCTGCATCAGGGGTGGAGTGGCCTAATATGCAAAGGAGCTCCTGCTGCAGAAAAGGCCCTGGCCCTGGATATATTTGCATGGGAGATGACCAAGGAAATCCAGAGTATGCTAAGCAGAGGCCGGTGAGTGACGGTGAATCGCTTCTATTTGTGTCTTGCCTTGAAAACCTTACAGGGGGTGCTGTAAGTCAGAAGAGATTGAACAGCCCTTTCCAACATCCCAACGAGAAAGATGTTACCATACTCAAGGGTGGAAGTCTAGCAGGAGCTACTTTGCATATTAGGCCACACACTCCTGATGTAACCAATCCTCCAAGAGCTTACATGGCTTGTTTTTGTAAGCTCTTGGAGGATTGGCTACACCAACGGGGTGAGGCCTAATATGCAAAGGAGCTCCTGATAGAATTCTACCCATGACCATACAGACCTCTGTGATAATACTCCTTTATGTCTCTGAGTGCATACGTCAGAATGTTTACCATCCCGGGTCACCTGGTGTTTTGTCTCGTAGTGGAATAGGAAGAGAGTGAAGGTTACAAGCATCGAGGCACTGCTGTTGAAGACGCAGTTGCGCTGGGCAGGGCATATTTCTAGGATGAATGAAAAACCACCGCCTTCCAAGATTGCTCTGTATGGTGAACTTTCCACCGGCCATCGAAATAGAGGGGCACCAAAGAAGAGGTACAAGGACTCCTTGAAGAAATCCCTTGGCACCTGTTGCATCAACCATCACCAGTGGTCTGACCTAGCCTCAGATCGCAAAGCATGGAGGCACACCATCCACCAGGCTGTCTCTTCCTTTGAGAACGCATGCATAGCTGGTCTTGAGGACAAAAGGAGATTAAGGAAGAATCGCACTGCTACAGCACCAACCCCAAATCAGACTTTTCCCTGCAGCCACTGTGGCCGGATCTGCCTGTCTTGTCAGCCACCAGCGAGCCTGCAGCAGACGTGGACTACTGCGCCCTTCTTAAATCTTCGTTCGCGAAGTCAAGCCAAGAGAGAGAGAGAGGGAATAGGCAAAACCATTGAGCTTTCATGTACAGAAAGAACACAAAGCTGCTTCTCTTTGTTCCCTGCCTGAATTTTATTTAGAAACGTGTATGTGCACATCCCCGCGCCTCTCCAAACCCCAGGCAAACCCAATTATGCCCTCATGCCAGCAGGCATCTCCAGATGGCAGCTTCTGCTTCTACACACGGGCAAGCAGACTGGTCAGATCAATTATGTAGTGACGGAGTTGATAGTTTGGAGACGTCCCCTTGTACTCAGCAGAGCAACGTCAGGGAATTGGCCCTTGAAGGGCTTGTCCTCAGGTCACATGACCTCACATAGAACGAGGCTTACGAGACTGTGGGTGGAAGTGATTTGAGCTGCTCGTCGCGTTAAAGAGGTTTTGGGTCTTCCTCTGTGGAGCCAGAGATATTATAGGATGTCCAAAGTGGAGCAGAGGAAGTACACGATATTAAAATGTTCTGCACAATGCAATAAATATGTACTACAGACAGATTCACATCGGCTGCTTGCAGACAGGCGATTTGAGGCGACCCAGGGCTGCTTCCAAAACTGACTAGAAAAAAAACATCCAAATGAACACATCTGCCACCCGTCTTTTAGCAGTCTTCCAGTAGCACCTTAGAGACAGATAAGATTTTCTGGGTAGGAGCTTTCCTGAGTCAAAATTCCACTCATCAGATACAAGCCAGGAAGGAGATCCCTGAATCTTTATTGTTGGAGTGAGCAACGCAACATGCCTGGACATTGGAGTAGCTGGGAGTGCTACATCACTCTAAGCGTGTATAGGAGTTATCTCCTTGTATTGAATGCCTCTCTTTGTCTTAAAGGAGCCCCGTGGCACTGAGTGGTAAAGCTGCAGCACTGCAATTCGAGCTCTTTGCTCACAACCTGAGTTCGATCCCGTCGGAAGCTGGGTCCAGGTAGCTGGCTCAAGGCTGACTCAGCCTTCTATCCTTCCGAGGTCGGTAAAATGAGTACCCAGTATGCTGGGGGGGGGGAATGTAGATGGCTGGGGAAGGCAATGGCAAACCACCTTGTAAAAAAAGTCTGCAGTGAAAATGTTGTGCTGTGACGTCACCCCAGAGTCAGAAACGACTGGTGCTTACCTTTACCTTTCTTTGTCTTAACCTGGGAGCTGCCCTCTCACCCCTCCCCTGTCAATCTATCTTTGTCCTCTCCCTCCTTCTTCACATGGCCTTCCATGGGGGACACATGTCTCTGCAGGTCTCTCCTGTATCTACAATGCCCTTCTACTCCCACACACATGTGATGACAAGTTGGCCATTTGCGATAGGGAAAGTACTCTTTAGGTTAGGCTTCTTTCTCTCCTTTTGACTGCTACCTGAATGTGAGCTGGATCTACTTGAATAAATGTAGTTTCACTCCCCCCCCACCCCCCCATATACCTCTTGGGAGATTTATTTATAGCACTCAGCATCATGCTTCTATGACCAGGCAAAACTCTGCTATATTATCCAAACATCCCAATATCTCAGTCAGAAGGTGGGAAAGGAGTTGCCAAGAAACAGGGGGCGGGATTGGTAGCAGGAACTCCTTTGCATATTAGAACGCACACCCCCCCCCCCCCGATGTAGCCAATCCTCCAAGAGCTTACAGTGCTCTTAGTACAGGGCTTCTTGTAAGCTTCAGGAGGATTGGCTACATCAGGGGGGTATGCCCTAATATGCAAAGGAGTTTCTGCTACAAAAAAAAAAAATCGGTGGCAAGAAGGAATGAAAAGGTACAATGCGCATTTTAATTGGCTTGATTAGAGCAGATGAGAAATGCTTAGAGGCAGACTGTTCTACTGTGGACCAACACACTACCCTCAGAAGCAATGCTCCTGCTAAGCAATGATCCTGCTAAGCTAAGTATTGTGAGCAAAAATGCTGCTTTGTGAGCTACTGACATTAAAGTTGTGAGCTACTGCATAAATTAGTTTGCTTTGGGGCCATTTTTCCTGAGATAAGACAAAAATGCGGCTAAAAAAAAGGAGGCTAAAAGACTGTGAGCTCGATCACATTAACTCACCTTAGAGGGAACGCTGCTTAGAAGCTGCGTATATGTATTTTATCACTAGTTGAGAAAACTAAGCTAGGCTGAAATTGCAAAGTATTTATTTATTTTATTCAATTTCTATCCCACCCTAGCCCACAAGTGGGCTCAGGGCGGCTCACAACATATGATAAAACAATTAATAACAATTCATTCATAAAAACATAAACTCATTCCATCTAGAATAAATTACTTAAAAGAATACCTAATGGTAGCTTGATAGTTCCTAACTATGGTGTATCCTGTAATGATGTCAGGGAGGGCACATTTTCTCAAAGAAGAAGAAGAAGAAGAAGAAGAAGAAGAAGAAGAAGAAGAAGAAGAAGAAGAAGAAGAAGAAGAAGAAGAAGAAGAAGAAGAAGAAGAAGAAGAAGATATTGGATTTATATTGCACCCTATATGCTGAATCTCAGTCTCAGAGAACTCACAATGTCCTTTATGTTCACCGCCCCCCCTACACAACAGACACCCTGTGAGGTAGGTGAGGCTGAGAGAGCTCATACAGCAGCTGCCCTTTCAAGGACAACTCCTATGAGAGCTATGGCTAGCCCAAGGCCATTCCAGCAGGTGCAAGTGGAAGAGTGGGGAATCAGTTCTGGTTCTCCCAGATAACAGTCCACACACTTAACCACTACACCAAACTGGCTCTCATAAAAGAAGAGAGCCAGTTTGGTGTAGAGGTTAAGAGTGCGGGTTCTAATCTGGGAGAATCAGGTTTGATTACCCACTCCTGCACATGCAACCAGCTGGTGTGACCTTGGATTAATCACAGTACTCTCAGAGCTCTCTCAGTCCCCACCTGCCTCACAGGCATGTGTTGTGGAGAGGGAAAGGAGACTGTAAACCACTCTGAAACTAGTAAGGATGTGCATTGGGTTCGGCCAAACTGAATACAACCCTGCAAAATCGCTGATTCGGCTGAACTTGAGCCTTATAGAGCCAAATCAGATTTCCTGATTTAATCCAGGTGCTGAATACAGCAGTCGCGAATTGCTGCGAAAATTCAGTGACCATTCGGCTGCATTATACTCTATGGGGCATTGAAGTCAATGGCAAAATAGGGTATAATGAAGGCAGCTGGAGGGGAGGGGGGGGGTTGAGATAGAAGCTCCAAATTCGCAGGGGAGCTGCAGGAGCCACTCCCCCACAGAACCCCCAAGTGTCAAAAAGATTGGACCACGGGGTCTAATTCTAGTGGCACCCAAAGAGGGTGTCCCATCCTGCCATTATACACTATGAGCCATTGAAGTCAATGGCAAAATAGGGTATAACGAAAAGCAGCTGGAGAGGAGAGGGGTTTAGATAGAAGCTCTTAATTTGCAGGGGAGCTGCAGGAGCTTCTCCCCCACAGAACCCCCAAGTTTAGAAAGGAGTGGACCAGGGCGTCCAATTCTAGAGCGCCCATTTTTAAATTGCAAATGCATGCAGCTTTGCAAGCCTGTTGTTGCCGGGCTATAGCAGAATTTGCTTGCAGTTCTGCCAAATAGAATTGCAAGGTGCAATGCTCTCTGTCCAATCACAGGACAGTGCTGCTGTTGTTGTTTTTTTAACTGCTCTGTGCATGGGCAGAGAGCATTTAAGGAGTCCTGCAGCCTAGACTGGATTCTGTTGCTAGCTGGCAGTTCGGCTGAGAGACAGACGAGCGTAGCTGCTTACCCCTGGTTTCCTGTGTGCCTTGGCCTGTCTGGCTGCTGAGTGACATCTGGAGAAGACATCTTCAGCTAAGTTTTGGGGAGACTTTCTTTTTTTTTTAAGCAGGTTTTAAGACAAGTAGAAGGGCTCAGTTTTATAAAATGGCCATTAACCTATTTAAGATGAGTGACCGGCTTGGGTTAGGGTTTTCTTACGGGATGGGGGAGTGGGGGCTTGGCCTAGTCTTTAGAAGTTAAAATTTGGTGCAGGGTTTAAAACAGGGATGGCCGAACTGTGGCTCTTTCACACATATTGTGTGGCTCTCGAAGCCCCCGCCGTCCCATCGGCTGGCTTGGAGAAGGCTTCTGTCTCTTTAAATCACTTTGCCAAGTCAGCTGGTGGCTTGGAGAAGGCCTTTAAAATTAAAGTTTCTTTCTTTCCACCTCCACCTCTCCGTTGATCTTCCTTCCTTCCTTCCTTTCCTCAGCCATCTGATGCTCATGTCTTGGTGGCTCTCAAACATCTGACGTTTCTTCTATGTGCCTCTTACCTTAAGTATGTTTGGCCACCCCTGGTTTAAAAGTTGGTTGTAGAACTATTTCAGTACTTCCATTCAAGATATTACTGAGTTATTATTTCATTGCCGGGGGGGGGGGGGCAGGGTGTTTTATTCGCTGCTGCTAATTGTTTGGTTAAATTCCTGTTCACAATTTGTGTTGCTGATTGTTTGCATATTCAATCATATGTTACTGCTTTGTGGATTGTGACGTGTTTTTAAAGAGTGTGCTGGTGTTTCCTTTGTTGCTTGGGGGTAGGTGGGCAGCTGCTGTTGTGGGGTTGTGTCTTATGGTTTGGTTCTCCTGGATGTTGCTGTTTTTTTTTTGGGGGGGGTGCATGTTTTTTGTTGCACAGTGTGATTTATTGTGAATTTAGGAATGTTTTTTTTTTTAAAGTTCCTCCCCCCCCCCCTTCTGGTTGCTGGGGAGGGAACTGGTAGATGGTGTCGATGGGTTGCTGTGTTTCTCTGTGTTGCTTTGGCTTATACACACCTGTGTGTTTGCCCCTTTTTTCCTGGGTGGGCCTTGCAGCGGGTGTTACTGTTACAGTCTTGTGTTGGTCTTTGTGACTTGTTTCCTCTGGTTGCCTTACATGACTTTTTCTAACTTTGTTGCAGTTTGAAATCAGGTTCCAGTTCAGTTGATTTTGGCCTTGTTGTGCGTGTGTGGGGTGGGGGGCATTGTTGCTGGGTTGCTGTTCTGTTCTTCAGTTCTTTAGCCTGAGGGAAAGGTTAGTTGAGATTTCGTGTGGCTTCTCTCGGTGGTCTTGTTCTGCCCCTGTGTTAGCTTGGTTCTCTTTCACTGTGTTTTGTAAGTCTGCAGAGGCATCTGAAGGTGTCTTTGGTTTGATTAGGGCCAGTAAATAGGCTGCTCCAGTAATCAGGGCATTTTGAGGAATATCTTTTTTCTTCTTTTAAACAAGTTTAAGAAATCCAATCTTTTTGGGACTTGGGCGTTCTGTAGGGGAGAGGCCCCTGTAGCTCCTCTACAAATTTGGAGCCTCTACCTCAAACCTCCTCCCCTCCAGTTGCCTTTCATTATACCCTTTTTTCCCATAGACTTCAATGCCCCATAGGCTATAATGGGCTGTATATTCGGGAATAGCCGAATATCTCCCGAATCAGATTCGGCTACCAAATCTGCTATTTGTAGATATATGCCCCCTCCCCCCAATTTTTTTAGCCAGGAATACCCCCAAATCCAAATTTTCCCATTTTTCTTTCTTTTGTACACCCCTAGCTCTGAGTGAAGAGTGGGATATAAATCCAAAATCTCTCTTTCTCTTCTCTTATATCATAAAGGTAGCAGTTGCTTTTTTTGGAAGCTCTTGGAGAATTGGCTACATCAGGGGCGTGTGGCCTAATATGCAAAGAATTCCTGCTAGAATTCCCCCCGCCAGGCAATTGTAAGGTACAGCTTGTTACTCATTCAGACAAAACAATACCCCTTCGAGCCCGTAACAGTCCCCTGCCTCGGTTTCCCTTCCCTAATGATCACAGGCATCAACTTGACAATTGGTGGTACCAGCTCCTCTAGCTGGCTATTGTCTTTTGTTCCATTGGTGTTTTTGGTTGCCTTTGCCTATTGGCAAGAAAGCTAGGCTTGCCAATCCCCAGCTGGGAAACACTATAAATAAACCACTGCGTTTTAATGTTGCGAATAGATCCTTAAGCAATTTGTTTCAGAATGATGCAATTATATTATCATCATCACAAACCAAAATTAATTAAACGTCCTTAGGAAAATCAAGACGTTATTTCATGCCACTCTTGTAAGGCAGTGCTTTCAAAATCAGAATGTTATTTCACATCACTCTTGCGAGGTAGTACTTTACAGTCCAATGTCTCGGTTCTCCTTTGCTTGAAACCATTTGTGCAAGCTGCAAAGTAACATTGTATTGTAATGTGTGAGCAATTGCCTTTAGCAAGGGTTCGAAAGCTAAAAGAAAAGTGGCCAGTGGAAAGTGAACGAAACACAGAACTGAACCGAGGACCTGTGTAGCCGCCGCACCTGTCAGACTTCGGTCTGCTACCTGTAGGAGGAATCATACACAAGCGTGGTCCTGCATGCGTCTTTCAAGCAAAGGAGAACTGAGACGGTGGACTGTAAAGAAATACCTCACAAGAGTGGTGTGAAATAACATTCTGATTTTGGAAGTACTGCCCCACAAGAGTGGTGTGAAATAACATTCTGATTTTGAAAGTACTGCCCCACAAGAGTGGTGTGAAATAACATTCTGATTTTGAAAGTACTGCCCCACAAGAGTGGTGTGAAATAACATTCTGATTTTGAAAGTACTGCCCCACAAGAGTGATGTGAAATAACATTCTGATTTTGAAAGTACTGCCCCACAAGAGTGGTGTGAAATAACATTCTGATTTTGAAAGTACTGCCCCACAAGAGTGATGTGAAATAACATTCTGATTTTTCTATGGACATTTAGGGTGTTTCCCCACTGACTTTACTCCGGAGCGACGTCTCTCTTCACCGCGCAGCGTCTGTGCGGATTTCACACCAACTGCTCCGCAGAACCCGGAAGAGCCGCAAAGTCCCGTGGCTTTTGCGTCGCAAATGTTAACTGGTTTTTGGCGGTTTACATTTGTGACGCAAAAGCGTGGGACTTTGCGGCTCTTCCGAGTTCTGCGGAGCAGTTGGTGCGAAATCCGCGCAGACGCTGCGCGGTGAAGAGGGACGTCGCTCCGGAGTAAGGTCAGTGGGAAAACGCCCTTAATGAACTTTGGTTTGTGATGATGATAAAATAATTGCACTATTATGAAAGAAATTGCTTAAGCATTTATTTGCAACATAAAAACACAGTGTTTGTTTCTAGTGTTTGCTAATCAGTACACTGCAGTTTCGGTTTGCCCAATCCCCAGGTGGGGGCAGGGGATCCCTCGGTTTGGAGACCCTCCCCCTGCTTCAGGGTCATCAGAAAGCGGAGGTGCGGGGGAAATGCTTGCTAGACACTGTATTATTTCCTATGGAGACCAATTCCCATAGGGTATAATGGAAAATTGATCTGGGGCTCAGGGGGAGCTGGGTTTTGAGGTGGATGCACCACATTTGCAGCATAGCATCCAGTGCCTCTCTTCAGACACCCTCCAAGTTTCAAAAGGATTGGACCAGGGGGTCTAATTCTATGAGACCCAAAAAACGGTGCCCCTATCCATTATTTCCAATGGCGGGAAGGCATTTTAAAAGGTGTGTGGTCACTTTGAGACCAATTTAGTGTAGTGGTGAAGTGTGCAGACTCTTATCTGGGAGAACCGGGTTTGATTCCCCACTCCTCCACTTGCACCTGCTGGAATGGCCTTGGGTCAGCCATAGCTCTGGCAGAGGTTGTCCTTGAAAGGGCAGCTGCTGTGAGAGCCCTCTCCGCCCCACCCACCTCACAGGGTGTCTCTTGTGGGGGGAGAAGACATAGAGTGGCTTACAATCTCCTGAGTCTCTGATTCAGGGAGAAGGGCGGGGTATAAATCTGCAATTCTTCTTCTTCTTCTTTAAATATGACGGCCAGAACTCCCTTTAGAACTCAATTATGATTGTCACACCCTTGCTCCTGGTTCCAACCACAAAGTTTCCTGGCTCCACCCCCCAAATCCCCAGATATTTCTTGAATTGGATTTGGCAACCCTAACAAAAACCTTTCAAATTAATTCAATAGGGCCATAACCCTCCGGAGTGTTTATAGGTGTCTATTGGGCTCGTTCTACAAATCGAACAATATAGATGAAAACGAAAAGAAAAACGAAAAAAAAAAGGAGGAATGGAAGCCCCTCAATGGTTTTAAATCACTGTTCGATGTGCAAAGTAATTTAAAATTACTGGAGTGCTTCCAATTTTTATTAGTCCTTGAATTTGGAAGTGACTCCGTGTCTTTTGGGCATGTGCAGCCTACTGGGAATTACAATAATTAAGCTTTTGTAGTTCCCTCTCTTGTTATAAAGCCACTATGCTTAAGAGGGAAGAAACGGTAATGGATATTATGGTGGTGGTGTTGTTTTTTGAGATCTACAGTATACATTTCAGTGTCCGCTATTTATTAAAGAAGAAGAAAATGATGAAGAAGAAGACAACGACGAAATTGGATTTATATTCCACCCTCCACCCTGAATCTCAGAGTGGCTCAAAATCTTCTTTATCTTCCTCCCCCACAACAGACACCCTCTGAGGTAGGCTTCCCAATCCCCAGGTCCCACAGAGGGATCCCCCGGTTTTACAGGCTTCCCCCCTCCCTCAGCCAGCTGGCCGGCGGGGGAAGCCCCGCCCCCAGAGCCATCATGCACCTCCACAAACGATTCCCATAGGGAATGATGGGGAATTGATCTGAAGAAGAAGAAGAAGAAGATATTGGATTTATATCCCGCCCTCCACTCCGAAGAGTCTCAGAGCGGCTCCCAATCTCCTTTACCTTCCTCCCCCACAACAGACACCCTGTGAGGTGGGTGGGGCTGGAGAGGGCTCTCACAGCAGCTGCCCTTTCAAGGACAACCTCTGCCAGAGCTATGGCTGACCCAAGGCCATTCCAGCAGGTGCAAGTGGAGGAGTGGGGAATCAAACCCGGATCTCCCAGATAAGAGTCCACACACTTAACCACTATACCAAACTGGCTCTGCCAGAGTTATGGCTGACCCAAGGCCATTCCAGCCGCTGCATGTGGAGGAGTGAGGAATCAAACCTGGTTCTCCCAGGTAAGAGTCTGTGCACTCAACCAGGTATCTGCAGGTATCGGGGGCTCTGGGGGGGGCTGTTTTTTGAGATAGAGGCACCAAATTTTCAGTATAGCATCCAGTGCCTCTCCCCAAAATACCTCCCAAGTTTCAAAAAGATTGGACCAAGGGGTCCAATTATATGAGCCCCACAAGAAGGTGCCCCTATCCTTCATTATTTCCTATGGAAGGAAGGCATTTAAAAATTTGTGCAGTCCCTTTAAATGTGATGGCCAGAACTCCCTTGAAGTTCAATTATGCTTGTCACACCCTTGCTCTCGGCTCTGCCCCCAGTGTCTCCTGGCTCCACCCCCAAAGTCTCCTGGCTCCACCCCCAAAGTCCCCAGATATTTCTTAAATTGGACTTGGCAACCCTACTGTGAGGTAGGTGGGATTGAGAGGGCTCTCACAGCAGCTGCCCTTTGAAGGACAACCTCTGCCAGAGTTATGGCTGACCCAAGGCCATTCCAGTCGCTGCATGTGGAGGAGTGAGGAATCAAACCTGGTTCTCCCAGGTAAGAGTCTGTGCACTCAACCACTACACCAAACTGGCTACCCAGTTCCTCTGGAAGGCCAACAACCCGGCAGAAAGGCCGAGGCCTTCATAAGAACATCAGAAGAGCCCTGCTGGATCAGACCAGTGAGAGTCCACCTAGTCCAGCATCCTGTCTCACACAGTGGCCAACCAGTTCCTCTGGAGGGCCAACAACAGGCCAGAGAGGCTGAGGCCTTTATAAGAACATCAGAAGAGCCCTGCTGGATCAGACCAGTGGTCCATCTAGTCCAACATCCTGTCTCACACAGGGGCCACCCAGTTCCTCTGGAGGGCCAACAACAGGCCAGAGAGGCTGAGGCCTTTATAAGAACATCAGAAGAGCCTTGCTGGATCAGACCAGTGAGGGTCCATCTAGTCCAGCCTGCTGTCTCACACAGTGGCCGTCCAGTTCCTCTGGAGGGCCAACAACAGGGCATAGAGGCCGAGGCCCTCTCCTGATGTTGCCTACTGACTTTGGCATTCAGAGGATTAGTGTATCTGGGTGTAGAGGTTCCCCTCTGTCACCATGGCTAAACATTGATAGACTTCTCCTCTGTGAAGCCGTCTAATCCCCTTCTAAAGCTGTTTATTCCTGTGGCATTCGTTGCATCCTCTGGCAAAAAATTCCATATTTTAGTCACTTTCTGCATGAAGTAGTATTTCCTTTTTTTTCTATCCTCAACTCACTGCCCATCGGCTTCACTGGATCCCCTCTAGTATTCTGGGAGAGGGAGAAAATAATTATTCTTCTCCACTCCATGTCTGCTTGCCGGTCAGCCTGGTGATAATAGAAAGTGCTAGAAAGTCTCCGCCAATTTATGTTAACCTCATAGGGTTTTCAAGGCAAGTTTAGAGGTGGTTTGCCACTCGCTACTTCTTTTTTGGAGAGCAGGTTTGGTGTAGTGGTTTAGTGTGCAGACTCTTATCTGGGAGAACCAGGTTTGATTCCCCACTCCTCCACTTGCACCTGCCAGAATGGCCTTGGGTCAGCCATAGCTCTTGCCTGAGTTGTCCTTGAAAGGGCAGCTGCTGTGAGAGCCCTCTCAGCCCCACCCACCTCACAGGGTGTCTGTTGTGGGGGAGGAAGATAAAGGAGAACGGAGGATGGGGTATAAATCCAATATCATCATCTTCTTCATAGCAAGCCTGGACTTCCTTGATGATTAGGGTTGCCAAGTCCAATTCAAGAAATATCTGGGGACTTCGGGGGTGGAGACAGGAGACTTTGGAGGTGGGGCGAGGACACATCGGGGGTGGAGCCAGGAGAAAGATTGTGGCAAGCATCATTGAACTCCAAAGGGTGTTGTGGCCGTCACATTTTTTTGTTCATTTTTTCAATTAATATTTTAATGAAGACATAAATACTATTACAAGTTTTTCAACAGGCAAAACCAAACCAAACATCAGGTAGACAGCAATATTTCCATATAGGGGACAGCAAGATCTCTCCAGAGGCATAAAACCAAATACAAGATAAATTGGAAATAGAGTGTGGTAGTTGTAAATCAGATATGTACCAAAAGTCAATATTTTAAACCATCTTAGTTTGCTTTTAACTGTGAAGAGCAGGCGTTCTCAGAAATACATAACTACTCGGTGCTTATATATGTCAGGCAAGTCAAAAGATAACGAGATCATGATAAAATTTGTTTTTGGGGAACGCCAAAGGGAGTTCTGGCCATCACATTTAAAGGGACTGCACACCTTTTAAAACGGCTTCCCTCCATTGGAAATAATGAAGGATAGGGTCATCTTTTTGGGGGGCTCATAAAATTGAACCCTTCAGTCCAATGCTTCTGAAACATGGAGGGTCTTTTGAGGAGAGGCACTGGATGCTATGCTGCAAACATGGCGCCTCTACCTCAAGAGAATAGCCCCCCCCCCAGCCTCAGATTCCTGCGAATCAATCCTCCATTATTCTCTATGGGAATCGGTCTCCATAGGGAATAATGGAGTCCCAGAAGGCATCCCCTCCCCCCGCTTGCTGATGGCCCTGAAGCAGGGGGAGGGCCTCCAAACTGGAGGATCCCCTGCCCCCACCTGGAGATTGGCAACCCTATTGCTGATCTCCCATCCAAGTACTAACCAGAGCCCCCCTGTTTAGCTTCCAAGATTGGATGAGAACAGGCTAGCCTGGGCCAATTAATTTACACTGGAGTTATACTTTGTAAGAGCCCCGTGGTGCAGAGTGTTAAAGCTGCAGTACTGCAGCCCTAAGCTCCGCTCACGACCTGAGTTCCATCCCCGGCGGAAGCTGGGTTTTCAGGTAACCGGCTCCAGATTGACTCAGCCATCCATCCTTCCAAGTTCGGTAAAAGGAGTCCCCAGCTTGCTGGGGGGAAAGGGTAGATGACTGGGGAAGGCAGTGGCAAACCACCCCGTAAGAAGTCTGCCGTGAAAATGTTGTGAAAGCAACGTCACCACAGAGTCGGAAACGAATGGTGCTTGCACAGGGGACCTTTCCTTTCCTATACCCAGTTGGTAATCTAGATAGCTAATTGTATGAGACTGTTATGATGGGGTTTTCTTCCTGCTGGTTTGATGTGTTATCTTGCCAATATGGGGTGATAATTATAACTAAGAACAACCTTAAGAAATATCGGGCATTAAGAGGTCTCCAGACATTTTTTTTTAAATTGGGATTACAAATGGAAAGTTTTCCGAAACATGACAGAACGATTGTGTGGTATCTGCTTTCAGCTGCAAAGACATTATGTGCGCAGTTATGGAAGCAAGATAAAATATCAGAAAAAATGGGATTGGATTTTGAAAGTTTTGTCTTGGAGTGAAATGGACAAACTTACAAGAATCTTAAAAGACTATGAGTTGGAGAAATTTAAAATGGAATGGGAGAAATTTCAAAAGGATGTGGGAAAATATTGGAAGGTAAAGGGGCATTTAGTGATCTTTGACAACAGTTGAAATCCTGTGGAATAACAGACTAAAAATGCAAAGGAATAATTTTCTTTGGTTTTTTTTTCACTCTGTTATTTGTATTTTATCTTGATAATGGTTAAAAGATAAGAATGAGGATGGACTATAATTATTTTATAGAGGTTGGTTTTTCCTTTACTTACTTTTTTCATTTATGTTTGTTATAAGGTTTTTAATATGAAGATTCTAGGATTGATATAATTACCTTGTTTTTCTTTAGCATTTTAAGTAAACACCGGCGGGGGTCATGGAAAGGGGGGGAGGGGAGGAGAAAAAAAATGTAATGTATTGGTGTTAATTTCATATTAATTTTTTTAAAGAATATTATAACAATATATTACAATTTAATGAAATTGTTTTACACAAAAAGAAATATCGGGCGGTAAACTTGGGTGTATTTTAGGCATTTGATGTAGAACTCCATATGTGTTATTCCCTTTTAATGAGCACCTTAATTGGGAGATATTTCAGGTCTGTGTTTTAAAATCTGTTCATATCTACCAAATGTGCCATTTTGGATATCGTTCCTATCTTTTATGCTGCTAATCCCTGGGTCTCTTGTCACGTTTCAAGAGCTTATGGGTCTTGGTGATTCTCTTTCCTTTCCTTTTTTCCTCATTTGTATCACCCTGTAATGCGATAGCCTCTCCAACGGAACCGTAATTATCGACTCCTGTAATGGCCACTTCAGCTCAAACTGTTCGGTAACGCTCTAGACCGATGCAATCCAAAAATATGTCTCGCTGTGAAGTCTTCCACTATAAACTACTTACGGCAAAGCATTTCCCACTCTCCTCTAACTTACTCCAGAGATAGATCCCAGTAGGCAGCCATGTTGGTCTGAAGCAATAGAACAAAGCAGTGGACGAGTGCACCTTTAAGACCAACTAAGTTTTATTCAGAATGTCTGATGAAGTCTGCTTAAGAGCATACGAAAGCTTACATTCTGAATAAAACTTAGTTGGTCTTAAAGGTGCACTTGTCCATTGCTTTGTTCTACTCCAGAGATATCCTGTATTCACACACACACACCACACACACCAGCCAATCTATCCAGGCCTCATTTTGGGCAGGAGCTCACAGGAGCGGAGCTCCGGAACCTCTAAATTTTATTGTACTCTTTCTTTCTCACAAAGGAGCCAAATGATAATGGTTGAGCTGTAGTCCTACAGTCCAAGCTCTCTGCTCACAACCTGAGTTTGATCCCAGCAGAAGCTGGGTTCAGGTAGCCGGCTCAAGGTTGACTCAGCCTTCCATCCTTCCAGGGTCAGTAAGATGAGTACCCAGCTTGCTGGGGGGAAAGCAGAGATGACTGGGGAAGGCAATGGCAAACCACCCTGTAAAAAGTCTGCTGTGAAAACATTGTGATGCAACATCACCCCAGAGTTGGAAATGACTGGTGCTTGCACAGGGGACAACCTTTACCTCCCCCCTTTCTTCTTCTTCTTTCTTCTTCTTGCTCTTCTTCTTCTCCTTCTTCTTCTTCTCCTCCTTATCTTCCCCCCTCCCAGCCAAAAAGTGGACATTTTATGAAAGCCAGAAAGAACATTTTTTTCCCCATTCTATTCTGTATATACACATCATCTATGAACAATGTTTTAAAACATTTGGGGTATTTTAATGTGGTTTTAAGTTGAGCAAATGGCCAAGTACAATTTTTTGAGTCAAGGAGAGAGTGCGTTCTCATTTTTCATGGAGTTCTTTCACAGTTCATTCTCTTTTCTTGGTGTTAATTCTCTTTCTTGCCATTGGCGAAGCAAAAGGAGGGTCGGCATAACCTGCCCAAAGGCCTCTGGGGGAAAAAAAAATGGCACATCTGTCATAGATCATGTCATGGAGCAAAAATGTTTATTTTTTCACCTATTCATTTTGGCTGGCAGCCCGTTATTATTAGAATGAAAAATTAAGCTGTTATGCAGTGGGAAGCAGTTCTGGCTCTACAAAATTTATGGCCTTAAATACAAAAAAAAAATGTATATTTAAAGGTTGTAGAAGGAGCTGTGTGGCTTGTGCAGTCCTCTTCTGGGTAAACCCCAAACAAAATGGCCACCCGTTTTTTGTCTGATCTCGTCGAAGAGCGAGTCTTAACATTCGCCTCACCGCATTCCATGGGCGGAGCCCAATTAAGATTATGATCTCCTCCCCTTGTTGTATGTTGACAGACAGATCTTCAACTTGGGCTGAACCCAAGACTGAATTCTGGCTCAGCCATGAACGCTATTTCTACCTGTAGTGAACTTTTCACCCTGGCGACAGTCACAAATGAGATACATATTACATGGAACAAGGAGTTATTATTATTTTTTTTTTACCAGACCAATTATGTTAGGCCTGACATAATAAAGCTTCAATTAGCAGCAGCTCATGAGGTATTTCTCTGGAAGGATACCAGCTTCAGGCATGGAGTTTCATGAAGAGGTGTCAGACAGCAGGGGACCAGGAAGGGCCTTCTAATGACTGCCGCCAATCTGGTAAGGGTCTGTAAGAGAGGGTCCAGAGTACCCAACCACCTCTGTATCTTCCTTTTAGGAAAACCCAGGCTTCAGATTCAGTGGGAGCTCACAGGAGCACAGCTCCTGAACCTTTCTGAGAGTTCCACCTCCTTGTCCATTGAATAATAGGTGCAGCTGCATAATAATCCACCACCTATTTTTTTTCTACAAAATGACCCTTGGTGTCAAGTCTGGCTTTAACTCTGGCTCAACCAAAGAGCATGCTGGGTAGAACCAAAGTATAACCAAATGCTGCTAGCACCCCTTCTCCTGTTCCCCCCTCCTTTCCTTAGAGAATCTCCCTGCTTTGAAATGGTGATGTGTGAAAAGTCTTATCTGAACCTTCTCAGCTCAGGCTCGGGTAGGGTTGCCAAGTCCAATTTAAGAAATATCTGGGGACTTTGGGGGTGGAGCCAGGAGTCTTTGGGGGTGGAGCCAGGAGACATTGGGGGCGGAGCCGAGAGCAAGGGTGTGACAAGCATAATTGAACTTCAAGGTAGTTCTGGCCATCACATTTAAAGGGACTACACAATTTTTTAAATGCCTTCCTTCCATAGGAAATAATGGACAGGGGCACCTTCTTTTGGGGCTCATAGAATTGGACCCCCTGGTCCAATCTTTTTGAAACTTGGGAGGTATTTTGGGGAGAGGCACTAGATGCTATACTGAAAATTTGGTGCCTCTATCTCAAAAAACAGCCCCCCAGAGCCCCCGATACCCGCGGATCAATTCCCCATCATTCCCTATGGGAATCGTTTGTGGAGGTGCATGATGGCTCTGGGGGCGGGGCTTTCCCTACTGGCCAGCTGGCTGGGGGAGGGGGGAAGCCTGTAAAACCGGGGGATCCCCCTCTGGGACCTGGGGATTGGGAAGCCTAGGCTCGGGGGAGAGAACGGAGCCTGAAAAGCATCAAGGCCAGTACGCCTAATCAACATGAGAATGTATTTGTAACATCTATGTGTGAATGTCCCCTGCACATTTCCCTGCCTGTAGGAATGCCTTTGAAGTCCTCTTTATACGCAATGTATCTACTGTATGTCTTCAGTCTTTTCAAGCCTTGGCTTAGGCCACAAGTACCCAGTATCAATAAACTAGTTTCTTTGTATCTACATCGACTCGTTATTGAATCTGCAGACTTGACACTTGGTAAAACCCTTTAACTGTGACCAAGGAGACATGAGGGCCCAGGCAGTTAACAACAACAGTTTATTCACAGTGCTCCAACAATAAGTGGGTTATAAAAACTTTTAGTGCCAGCAGTGAAATATATAAACAGTAAGGAAAAAGAAAGGTCCCCTGTGCAAGCACCAGTTGTTTCTGACTCTAGGGTGATGTCGCTTTCATAACATTTTTATGGCAGACTTTTTACGGGTTGGTTTGCCATTGCCTTCCCCAGTCATCTACACTTTCCCCCCAGCAAGCTGGGTACTTATTTTACCGACCTCGGAAGGATGGAAGGCTGAATCAACCTCGAGCCAGCTACCTGAAAACCCAGCTTCCGCCGGGGATAGAACTCAGGTCGTGAGTAGAGTTTAGGAAATCTTCGTTCGCGAAGCCAAGCCGAGAGAGAGAGAGAGAGAGAGACTGCAGCTTTAACACTATGCGCCACGGGGCTCTTATAAACAGTAAAGGTTGGGATAAAACAAAAAGATCAGGAGCTTAATTCAGGCTTAAACTGAAGAAAGCTGGGGAAGCCATCAGGCCATTTAGGTTTGACCTTGATCACATCCCTTATGAATATACAGTGGAGGTGAAGAATAGGTTTAAGGAACTAGAGTTGATAGACAGAGTGCCGGAAGAACTATGGAGAGAGAGAGAAAAAGAATCTCATTGTATGTGCGTGCACTGGGAATGCAATTTAAAAAAAAAAAGTATATAATCTTTAAGAGATCAATATTTTATATGATATACAGGGCTTTTTTGGTAGAAAAAGCCCAGGGGGAGCTCATTTGCATATTAGGCCACACCCCATATTGCCTCCATTGTTTCACATAGGGCTTTTTGTAGAAAAAGCCCAGCAGGAACTCACTGGCATGTTAGACCACACACCCATACACCAAGCCATCTGGAACTTCGTCCCTGTGCGTTCCTGCTCAAAAAAAAAAGCCTTGGATTTAGATGATGAATTTTGGAATTAATTTTGGAACTAATTTTAGTGTTAATCTGGACTTCCAGAAGAGCAGAGCATTGTGCAGGAAAAATAAATCTTGAGATAAAGGACTAGAATTGGGGGAAACCCACCATCATAATTATGACTATCCCATGAAGGTTTTCAGATTGGTACTCTCTTCCTGTTATCGTTTATCTGCCTGTCGACTTTACTATCCATTCTTAATACCCAGACCTGGGTATTTGTTTCAGATGCTTTGATTTTCCAGTCTGTTTCTATTCTGATTTTCTGTCCTGTTCTCCAGATAAACGCATCCCTTGATCAACTGAAAACATTGGCTCTTCTGGGCTTTTGTACCCTCTGAATCACTTTGCTGTTTAACGGGATATATTTAAGCTCACTGCAAAATTATGGAAGCACCAGCTGTTTACTCCCTCGCTCGTCTTCAATTTTTCAGAAGTTCGATGTGCGTTGAAAGTCGACCTGCTGAGAATCAAACTGTAAATATCCTGGGCAGGCAAATATACCTTGTTCAACTAGTGTGGCCTACTGACAAACCAGTTGTCAGATGGGGACATTGGGGGTGGAGCCCAGAGACTTCGGGGGTGGAGCCAGGAACAAGGTTGTAACATGATTGAACTCCTAAGGGAGTTCTGGCCATCATATTTAAAGGGACCATGTTCTGTTTAAATGCCTTCCTTCCAGTGGAAATAATGGAAGATGGGGCACCTTCTTTTCGGGCTCATAGAATTGGACCCCTGGTCCAATCTTTTCTCTTTTTGGCAGGACAACCTGAAAATTTTATTACTATACATAATGACGGTATTAAGGTGAAAACAAAAAGACAGCACAGAAGTATAACGGCATGTGGAGGATTCCCACGAACAACCTCTTTGGCGGCGAAACCTTAACAGATGCAAGAACATTAGAACTTGGTGATCTTCTTTTCCTTGCTAATGCCCATACTTCTGGAACTCCCATTCCCAGTTCTTCTTCTTCTTGTTCTTCTTCTGATGTTCTTATGAAGGCCTTGGCCTATTTGTCCTGTTGTTGGCCCTCCAGAGGAGCTGGTTGGCCACTGTGTGAGACAGGATGCTGAACTAGATGGACCACTGGTCCGATCCAGCAGGGCTCTTCTGATGTTCTTATGAAGGCCTCAGACTCTCTGTCCTGTTGTTGGCCCTCCAGAGGAGCTGGTTGACCACTGTGTGAGACAGGATGCTGGACTAGATGGACCACTAGTTTGATCCAGCAGGGCTCTTCAGATGTTCTTATGAAGGCCTCAGCCTCTCTGTCCTGTTGTTGGCCCTCCAGAGGAACTGGTTGGCCACTGTGTGAGAGAGGATGCTGGACTACATGGACTACTGGTCTGATTTTGCAGGGCTCTTCTGATGTTCTTCTCAGGGAAAGGCCTCAGCCTCTCAGCTCTGTTGTTGGCCTTCCAAAGGAACTGGATGTTCTTCATAAGGTGCACCCTCCAAGGGAGCCATTTTCTCCCGGGGAACTGATCTCTATGATCTGGAAATCAGTTGGCATCCTCGAAGATCTCCAAGTCTTATGTGGAGGCTGCAACTCAATACAAATAAACTGTAAATAATATTACAAATTATCTTTGCAAAATATTCAATGCATTTTCTTGTAAACTTACAAAAAACATAGCTTTGCATTTTTTGGCAACACATACACACACTCTTACAAATAGCTGTGATATGCCAACCATAAATCCTCTTCAGTATTTTGCACAATTTCACACAACACTCATGCACCCACATCAACGTACATACAATATTCCAACAATTTGACAATGTAATTTGGAAAATGTACAGTCACAGGCAATAGAATAGACGTGCTTGATCGCAAAAAAAGTGCTTGGGAAAGTTCATTCAAAATGGACTTCTTGTAGCAGCCTCTAACGGAGCCAACTGCCAAGTGTCATGAGCCCTGACAAGGGGGAGCTGAAAGGGTTAACAGACCTGGAAGAGTTGCCAAGCAGCTCCTCAGCTGAAAACCAGCAGCTGCCCCATCAATCACTCTCCCCACATTCCAGGCAGCAGTGTGGGCTGTTGACAATCAGTCTCCTCCAAGCTCTCCCACTCCCATCTGAAGAGTTCGAAGCAGGCTCCGGAAAGAACTTTCAGAGCGAAGACATGAGGCACGCTGATGCTTCAGATCTCTCAGCCCTGAGTTCTAGCAGAGTCGCTGCCACCTAGGAAGCAGGCTGATTGAGACTCCCATATAACTCCCACCCAGGACCTGGTAACCTCGTGGAAGCAACAAGTCGATTCCCTGGCTTTGCATCCATGCTCCTTCCTGATTCCAGATCCTGACCAGCTTGAATTCCTTGCCATCCTGACCCTTTGGCTTTTGGACACTGAGTTCAGATTCTGGTTTGCAATTTTGCTTTGGTGACTTGGCCCCTGCTTGATTTCCTGGAATTTGACTGGCTTTGGACTCCCACCTGCCTGCACCCTGAGAATGTGACACCGGCATTCATTTGATGCACCGTTTGCAGTGCTTTCTCAAAGAGGTGACTTGAAAGTCTTTCACATCTTCAGCAGCACTAATTACAACAAATATTCAGAGTGAGCACCCAGATCTCTCCAGTGGCATATCACACGTGGAGGCTGGCAACCCTTTGCTGCTGTTCAGTCGCACACTCAAGTCTGACTCTTTGTGACCCTATGGACAAAGTCACGCCAGGCGCTCCTGTCTTCCACCGTCCTCCAAAGTCTGCTCAAATGTGTGTTTGTTACATAAGTAACACTGTCCAGCCATCTCATCTTTTGCCGTCCCCGTTTTCTTTTGCCTTCTGTCTTTCCCAGCATCAGGATCTTCTCCAGTGAGTGCTCCCTTCTTATTGAGTGGCCAGAGTATTTGAGCTTCAGCTTCAGCATCTGACCTTCCAGGGAACAGTCTGGGTTGATTTCCCTTAGGACTGACTGATTTGATCTTCTTGCAGTCCAAGGGACTCTCAAGATTCTTCTCCAGCACCACACTCCAGCACCACTGGCAACCCAACTGCTTATTTATTAAGAAGGCTGGGTGAATTACTATTATGAAGGCATGGAGTTGAGGTTCTACTGAACTCAAATCTGAGTATTTTACTGCAGAACAAGATAGCTACCATCTGAAGCTACCCTCCTCACATGTCTACTGAGTTGATGGCCAAGAGAACGTTGTTTGCAATGCCTACAGAAACGGCCACGCATAAGGATGTTGTTGTCAGCGATGCTGAATAAATTCGGATGGACTTAAGAAGTACAGAGAGCAGCAGATGCCGTTGCCTTTGTTCCGGAGCGACTTTGGCCTGCCAGATTTTCCCCTCCAGGCATGATGGGAAAGCAAGACGTCCACCTGTTATCTCTCATCCATAGCAGGCTGTTATTTTTTTTTTTTCATTTGTCCCTCTTTTCTGTTTAAGTTTAGGTTAAAAATCCATCCGTCTTCCCGGAATTTAGGACTCATCATCCCAGCTGTAGCTTCCATAGTCCTCCCACAAAACAGCTGGATCTCCAGCCCGAACAGAGTTCAACAAGGTTGTGACATGATTCAACTCCTAAGGGAGTTCTGGCCACCTTTTCTTGTTTGCATCCTGATGCCATCGCTGTTTTTGCCAAAGGAACCAAAGAGGGGAGCACTGTCAAGTCTGCTATGAGTTACTCAATATCTGTATTAAGTTTGGTTCTGAAGTAAAGGAGTCTGGGTACTTTACAGTGTACACCGGGGGCTGCTAGCCCACTTTCCTGCCCCCTCACTAGAAAGGCCTTTGTTGTGTAACCTGCTTTGAAATGCTAACATGTGAACAAGATAGTGGCGCCTTCCCAGCCTTGTTCTCTGTGGGGAGTATGGGGTGTCAAGGCTTCGGCCTGGGAACGAAAGAAGTAACATCCTAGTGTGAAGATGTGTTGCATAGATTGCCCCCCCCCCCGTAGGAATCCTTTAGATTCATACCTTAAATACTGGATTAGTGCATATGTATTTCAGTCCTTCAATCTCTGCCATGGTCTCTAGTTCTGATTACAATAAACTTGTTACTCTATCAAGAGACTCGTTATTGAATTCAGCCGACTTGACATTTTGAAGGACTCCACTATCTTGGAGTTCAACCTTTCCGGCAACTGAAAAGGCGATGTCCGAACAGTCTCCGGAGAATGGAGGATTTCCAACCAGAGTGGAGGGGGCCGAGACACCCTGGCACATCCATACTGCCAGAAGGACCGCGGCCTCCCCTCCACAGTTTCAGCTGGTGGTGACCCCACGGCAATACCAGCCAAGGACCTCCACTACGCTGATGGATCAAGCCCCGGTCCGACGGGAGGCGATCATGACCCGCCACACCAAGCGGGTCCAACTGGCCGAGGCCGCCGCCGCCCACCCGGGCGAGGCGAGCGAAGGCACCGGAGCCGCGGGGGCGCAAGCCCCCGGGAGTGGAAGCGAAGGGGCTGAGTGCGGAGCGGATGATGGAGGGGTGAGCCCCAAGGACCAGACCAATGAGGAGTACGAGGCGTTTCGCGCGATGGTCTGCAGGGAGATCGACGGGGCGGTGAGAGACCTCAAGGACCAGATGCAGACCCTGACCGCGCAGCTGGGCAGAGCGCTGGGGGTGACCGGGGCTCGCCAGCAGCAGCCAGCCCCGACGGGTCCGCGGGGACCCCCGGTTCAACAGGGCCCCGCCACCCCTCCACCCGGAGCGGCCCCGCAAGCCCCAGCGGCGCCCCCTCCTGCCCCGGTCAGACAAAGAGACCTGGGGGGAGGCCAGGAGCTGGACGCCACATTCGACGGGGACCCGGAGGAAGTGAACTACTTCGCGATCCAGGCGAACAGCTACATGCACTACTGGGGGGACTCATTCCTCGATGAGATGAGCCGCGTGGACTACCTCGGGTCGAAGCTACGGGGCACAGCGAAGAAGTGGTATGTGAGCCTATGCGAAACCAACAGCCCGGTCCTCCACTTCGTAAACACTTTCGTGCAAGCCCTGCTGACCCAGTACGAGGACCCCCTGCAAGAAACCCGAGCGCTGGCGGCGCTGCGGAACATGAAGCAAGGGGCCCGATCCATCCGAGAGTACGCGGCCGACTTCCAGGCCAACGCCGCCCGGGCTCGGAACTGGAACGAGGTGATGAAGATCGAGCACTTCACCAATGGGCTGAACCCGAGCATCCTGGATAGAGCGCTCACGCAAGCCCGCCCCGATACCCTGGTGGGGTGGATTCAGCTGACGGGGGAGGTGGAGACCAACCTGAAACGAGTGGCGATGCTGCGCCAAGCACTGGCCGCCGGCAGGGGAACGCCGAAAGCAAGCCCCGGGAAGGCTGACCCACCTAAAGTCAAGAAGCAGGCGGTGGCTGCCCCGGGGGGGCCCCGACGTTGTTTCCGGTGTGGGGACCCCAACCATCTGGCCTCCGGCTGCCCCCAATCAGCCACCGGGGCCGCCCCACCGCAGGGAGCCACCCGCCCGGGCACCCCCGGCCCCAAGAAAACCACCGGCCGCCCTAAGGACACGGCGAAGAGCAGCGCGCTCCTGGTGCAAGACGACCTACAAGAGGAGGAGGTGCGTCTGTCAGAGGAGCTGGCCGAGCTGGCGTGGGAAGAGGAGCCGGCGGGAAACGACGCCGACCTGCTTTGAACGGTGCCAACCAGCAGGTCGACCGAGAGGAGGCACCGCTAACGGTGAGACCCACGGGAAGGTTGTACTTTATAGTGGTCAAATTGTTGAACCCAAAGCTAAAAAGGTTCCTACAGATCCGGGCCCTCATAGACTCGGGCTGTAATAGAGAGCTGATTTCCCCCAAGGTGGTGGAGGCTCTGGGGTTGAAACGCTTACAACTGCCCCACCCCATGCACTTTGAACAGATGGATGAGTCAGTAATGGGGGGGGAACCCTGCACGCAAGAGACTGAGCCGTGCCCCCTGGGGATTGAGGACCACTGGGACTCAGAGACGTTTGTGATCGCGCCCGCCTGTGGCTACCCCGTGGTCCTGGGAGTGGGGTGGTTGGAGAAGCACGAGCCCCTCATCCGCTGGAGAGCCCAGACCATCAGATTTCCCGACCCAAGTTGCAACCAGCACCTTTGGCAGGCAGCATGGGGGCCACGAGCGCCAGCCGCTCGGGAGAGGGCGTGCGTCCTGGTGGAAGAGGTGCACCATGTCCCGGACGCCTACCGCGACCTGATGGAAGTATTTAGTGAGCGGGAGGCCAACCAGCTACCCCCCCACAGGAGCACAGACTGCGCGATAGAACTAATCCCCGGGGAAAGCCTTCCCAGGGCCAAGCTCTACCAAATGGGGTGGGCTGAGAAGAAGGAGCTGCGAAAATTCCTAGACTTGAACTTGAAAAGGGGGTTCATCAGACCCGCGACGGCCCCCCACGTGGCCCCCGTGTTGTTTAGAAAGAAAAAGGACCACAGTCTTAGGCTTTGCACTGATTTTCGTGGGATTAACGCGATTTCCATGTCAAACGCCTACCCCATCCCCCTCATCAAAGATTTGCTAAGCACAGTGGCGGGGGGGAAGATTTTCACAAAGCTTGACCTGCGGGACGCGTACTTCCGAGTGCGCATCAAGGAGGGGGATGAGTGGAAAACGGCGTTCAACACCCCGATGGGGCAATTTGAATATTTAGTCATGCCGTTTGGATTGCAAGGGGCACCTGGGGTGTTCATGAATTTCATAAATGATGTATTGCGGAAATTTCTGTACAAGGGGGTGGTGGTGTACCTTGATGACATCATTATTTATTCGCAAGACGAACAATCCCATGTGAAACTAGTGAGGGAAGTGTTGGCCACCCTGCTGAAGCACCAGCTCTACGCCAAGCTGTCTAAATGCGAGTTCCACCGCACGGAACTAGACTATTTGGGCTTCCGGGTGTCTGGGGACGGGCTGGCCATGGATCCAGCTAAAGTTCAGGCAGTTCTAGAGTGGGCCCCCCCGAGGACACGTAGACAGCTCCAAAGTTTCATCGGATTCTCCAATTTCTATAGGACATTCATTGAAGGGTTCGCCCAGATCGCTCTGCCCCTAACAGACCTCCTGAAGACGAAGGGGAGGGGGGAGGAGGCAAAGCGACCAGGGGCCAGGCTGAATTGGACACCGACTTGTCAGGCGGCTTTCGACCGGCTTAAACAACTGTTCACAAGCGAGCCGGTCTTAAGCCACCCAGATGAGCGGAAGGGGTTTGTGGTCCAATGCGACGCCTCCGATGTCGCCGTAGGAGCCATTCTCATGCAGAGGGATAAGGAGGGGAAGCTGAGACCCTGCGCTTACATTTCGCGAAAGTTCTCAGAGGAGCAGAGGAACTGGTCAGTGTGGGACAAAGAGGCTTTCGCTGTCATGTTTGCACTGAAAACTTGGAGGTCCTGGTTGGAGGGAGCCAGGGTGCCCTTTGAGATATGGACGGACCACAAAAATCTAGAGGCACTAACAGGGAAAAGAAAATTGAGTGAAAAGCAAATCAGGTGGGCGGGCTTCTTCTCCAGATTCGACTTCACCCTGAAGCACATCCCGGGGACCCGCAATTTTCTAGCAGATGCCCTGTCCAGGCTCCCACAGCATGAGAGCCAGAGAGAGGAAGTGGTAGATTCCCTGATCCCCCCCACACAAGTGGCGGCTATGGTCACTACCCGCTCGCAGAGGAAAAAGGAATTGAGTGGGCTAAGCAAAGAACGAATCACCCTAGAGGCCGAACGGGAGGGAGGTGGGCGGCCGGAGGGGTTGCAGAAAAGAAAAGACGCTCTTTGGTACAAGGGGGAGAAACTGTACATCCCGGAAACATTAAGGAAAGAAATTCTCCAACTATGTCACCGCTCCAAATTAGCTGGGCACTTCGGCTATGTAAAAACCTTGCACTTAGTGCACCGGCAGTTCTGGTGGCCGTCCCTAAAGAAGGATGTGTCGGACTTTGTAGCTGGTTGCCCGGTGTGTGTGATGGCAAAAAAGAGGGGGGGGGGGGAAACCCCTGGGACTCCTACAGCCTCTGGAAACAGCAAAACGGCCATGGGCCATAGTGTCCATGGACTTCATAGTCGAGCTACCATCCTCCCGGGGGAAAACAGTCATACTGGTGGTAGTGGACACGTTTTCAAAACAAGCCCACTTCATCCCCTGCAGCCAATTACCCACGGCCAAGAAGCTAGCGACTTTATTTTTCGACCACGTGGCCAAGCATCACTCCATCCCTGACAAGGTCATAAGTGACAGGGGGCCTCAGTTCGTTGCCACCTTCTGGCGGGAGTTTTGTAAATTATTAGGGATGGAACAGGGGCTAAGCTCTGCCTATCACCCCCAGACGGACGGACAGACTGAGAGAGTGAACGGGGTGCTAGAGCAGTACCTACGGTGCTTTGTGAGCCTACGCCAGTCAGACTGGATGGACCTCCTCCCCTTCGCTGAATACGCTTACAACAACAGCGCTCACAGTTCCACAAAAGCATCTCCCTTTGCAACAGTGTTTGGGTATGAGGGAAAGCCGATCCCCATGCTGCCAGGGGGGGGGGGAGGGATTGACGGGCTCAAGTTTCGAGCAATGGTGGCAAGGTCCCAGCCAATGTTGGCCAGCCATTCAAGAAAACCTGAAGCTGGCTAAGGAGGCGTATAAAAAACAGTACGATAAAAGCCATGTGCCAGTCTGGGACTTGAAGGTGGGGGATTCCGTATTTCTGTCAACAAAAAACCTGCCTCTGGCACAACCGTCTAGGAAATTGGCTTTTAAGTTCTTAGGGCCATTCAAAATCAAGCGGGTGATCAACCCGGTGACAGTAGAGTTAGACCTCCCCCCTGCCCTTGGTAAAGTCCACCCTGTTTTTCATTGCAGCCTACTGCGCAGATCTCCGGGGCCGTCCAAATGGCATTTGCAAGATTCACCAACCCTCCCCTCGAAGGGGGAGTGCCAGAGCCTCTCGGGGCCCGAGTTCCGGAGCCATAAATGTGAATCGCCCTCCTTGCAAGGCCGCCCGGCAGGGGGGGGGCCCCCTAGGGGGGGCAGTATGTCAAGTCTGCTATGAGTTACTCAATATCTGTATTAAGTTTGGTTCTGAAGTAAAGGAGTCTGGGTACTTTACAGTGTACACCGGGGGCTGCTAGCCCACTTTCCTGCCCCCTCACTAGAAAGGCCTTTGTTGTGTAACCTGCTTTGAAATGCTAACATGTGAACAAGATAATGGCGCCTTCCCAGCCTTGTTCTCTGTGGGGAGTATGGGGTGTCAAGGCTTCGGCCTGGGAACGAAAGAAGTAACATCCTAGTGTGAAGATGTGTTGCATAGATTGCCCCCCCCGTAGGAATCCTTTAGATTCATACCTTAAATACTGGATTAGTGCATATGTATTTCAGTCCTTCAATCTCTGCCATGGTCTCTAGTTCTGATTACAATAAACTTGTTACTCTATCAAGAGACTCGTTATTGAATTCAGCCGACTTGACAAGCACAGTAAAAATATCTCAAATGCAACAAACCCAAACTGTGTTCAATGATATAATGTACAAAAATTATATTCAACAAAATACTGGCACAATCCTTATACAAATTCTACATGTACATACATACAAATTCTATATGTAATAAAGTCCTTCCAACCAAGCAGTCTCCTCACTCAAGCAATCTTTTAATATTGTCCACTGTTGTCTCCAGATGAATATATTCTTGGAAAGAAGCCTCAAAAAAAGTTATAATTCCCCACTCTGCGATTTCTGGATTTTAAAGTGCATTTCAGTCCGTGGTCTGTCCTCAGGTAAGGTATATTTCCTTCCAGAAATTTTTTTTTTAACTTCATATACTCATTCCAAACATTTTCAAAAACAAGTTTGTGTATAGCCTCCTTTCAGGTAGGGTTGCCAAGTCCAATTCAAAAAAGATATATGGGAACTTTGGGGGTGGGGCCAGGAGACTTTGGGGGTGGAGCCAGGAGCAAGGCTGTGAAAAACATAATTGAATTACAAAGGGAGTTCTGGCCATCACATTTAAAGGGACCGCGCACCTTTTGAATGCCTTCCTTTTATAGGAAATAATGGATTTCTTTCAGGGTTCATAGAATTGGACCCCTTGGTACAATCCTTTTGAAATTTGGGAGGTATTTTGGGGAGAGGTACTGGATGCTGTACTGAAAATGTGGTGCCTCTACCTCAAGCAGCCCCCCCCCCCAGAGCCCCAGATACCCACGAATCAATTCTCCATTATTTTCTATGGAAATAAGTCTCCATAGGGAATAATAGAGTTCCCAGCAGACATTTCCCTCCCCTCCCCCTGCTTTCTGATGATGCTGAAGCGGGGGGAGGGCCTCCAAATTGGGAGATCCCCTGCCCCCACCTGGGGATTGGCAACCCTACTTTCGGGGTCCCAACTAACAATGTTACACAGCTTAACAGCTCCATGTGATTCAGAATTCGGGTCTTACCTCTCTCGATGCGAACAGCCATTGCTGCTTTCTCCGTCAGGAATTTGTTCAAAATGACAGTTCAACCATTAGTGGGTTTTCTCCCCCCCCCCACTTTCGCTTTCTGATCCTGTCGACTGTAAAACAGCCTACATTTTGCAAAGAGGGAAGGGAAGGGAAGGGAAGGGAAGGGAAGGGAAGGGAAGAAATTTTTTACAGCACTCAAATTCGCAAAGCCAAAGCATCGGAATAAGGTTCTGAGCTCAGCGTGGTCCAGATCGTGAGGCGGTGTGGTGGTTAGAGTTAGGGATGCCAGACCCCCTAGTGCGGGTGGGGGGGTCACTCAGTTCGGGGCGCTCTTCTTCACCACTGGCTGATTGGTTGGCAGAATGGAATTACCCCCCTCCCCCACAAAGCAAGAAGCTGGAAAGAAGTGTGATGAACCTACGTCACCCAGAAGCTCTAGGTCCTGCTACTGGCCATCCAGAAAAACAGGTTAGCCACTCTTGGAAAAAAGAATGCTGGACTAGATGGACTATTGGTCTGTTCCAGGAGGGCTCTTCCTATATTCTTACAGACCTCTGAATTCCAATACCAGGAGACAATGTCAGGGGAAGGCCTCTGACTCTGTGCCTTGTTGTTGGCACTCCAAAGGAACTAGTTGGCCATTATTAGCACAGGATGCTGGACTAGATGGACCACTGGTCTGGTCCAGCAGAGTTCTTCTGATGTTCTTATGAAGGCTTCGGCCTCTCTGCCCTGCTTTTGGCCCTCCAGAGGAACTAGTTGGGCATTGTTTATGGTAGGATGGTGGTCTAGATGGACCACTGGTCTGATCCAGCAGGGCTCTTCTGATGTTCTTATGAAAGCCTTGGTCTCTCTGTCCTGCTGTTGGCCCTTCAGAGGAACTAGTTGGCCACTGTGTGAGAGCGGATGCTGGACTAGATGGACTACTGGTCTAATCCAGCAGGGCTCTTCTGATGTTCTTATGAAGGCCTCGGCCTCTCTGCCCCATTGTTGGCCTGCCAGAAGAACTGGTTGGCCACTGTGTGAGAGAGGAGGCTGGACTAGATGGACCCTCACTGGTCTGATCCAGCAGGGCTCTTCTGATGTTCTTATGAAGGCCTCAGCCTCTCTGCCGTGTTGTAAGCCCTCCAGAGGATATATATATATAGAAAATTGTGTGTATATATGAGATTATATACACACTCATTTGCATATTAGGCCACACCCCGTGACATTACCACTGTTTCACACAGGGCTTTT
Organism: Heteronotia binoei; assembly: GCF_032191835.1. Taxonomy (NCBI): domain Eukaryota; kingdom Metazoa; phylum Chordata; class Lepidosauria; order Squamata; family Gekkonidae; genus Heteronotia; species Heteronotia binoei. Next base: position 305,134 of record NW_026800037.1, read on the forward strand.
GGTAGAAAAAGCCTAGCAGGAACTCATTTGCATATTAGGCCACACACCCCGATGCCAAGCCATCCAGAACTATGTCCCTGCTCAAAAAAAGCCCTGCATAAGTATAAATAACATAAGAGCCCGTGGCACAGATAGGTAGGCTGCAGTCTTGCAGTCTAAGCTCTGTTCATGACCTGAGTTTGATCCCAGAGAAGCTGGGTTCAGGTCGCCGGCTCAAGGTTGACTCAGCCTTCCATCCTTCCGAGGTTGGTCAAATGAGTACCCAGTTTGCTGGAGGTAAATTGTGGATCAGGTGTGTTGAACTTATTTGTTATGAGGGCCGGTTCTGACATAAATGAGGCCTTGTTGGGCCTGGCCATGTGTGTACCTATTGCCCCCTTGCAAAATTTTTTGCTGATAAGGTCCAATCGCTCCGCCACGACTGCCCTGCCAATTTGGATGCAGTGAGTGAACTCGAGGCCCAACGCGTGTCTTCTGATTTAACCCTGGATTGCTTCGACCCGCTCAGCTTGGAGGAGGTTGACAGAATTCTTGGCACTGCACGATCCACAACTTGTGATCTGGACCCATGCCCTTCCTGGCTAATTAAGGCCTGCCAGGAGGAATTAAGATATCCTATACGGGATATTATAAATCGATCCCTTTCAGAGGGTGTTTTTCCAACAACCCTGAAAGAGGCATTGGTCCGCCCTCTCCTGAAAAAAGCTTCATCAGACCCGGCCGAATTGGCACATTATCGACCGGTCTCAAATTTGCCCTTTTTGGGCAACATTATTGAGAGGGCTGTGGCGCTGCAGTTACAGGATTTTTTGGAGGACGCTTCCACCTTAGACCCATGCCAGTCCGGCTTTCGCCCGGGCCATGGGACGGAGACAGTCTTGGTCGCCCTCATGGATGACCTCCAACGACAACTGGATCGAGGCGGCTCGGCAGTATTGCTACTGCTAGACCTATCGGCTGCGTTCGATATGGTCGACCATCGGCTGCTGACCCGCCGCCTCGCCGACGCAGGAATTCGGGGGCTAGCCTTACAGTGGCTCTCCTCCTTTCTTGAAGGTCGGGGACAAAGGGTGGCAATTGGGGGGGGAGCTGTCTCAGAGGCACCCGCTTCATTGTGGGGTGCCTCAGGGGGCAGTTCTCTCCCCGATGTTGTTCAACATCTTTATGCGCCCCTTTGCCCAGATTGCACGGAGGTATGGGCTGGGTTGTCATCAGTATGCAGATGACACCCAGCTCTATCTATTGATGGATGGCCGGGCTGGCGATGCCCCTATAAACCTGGACCGGGCGCTGCAAGCCGTGGCTGACTGGCTCAGGCTGAGCGGGCTGAAGTTGAATCCGGCGAAGACTGAGGTCCTTTGCGTGGGCCGCGGCGGACCAGGAGGGGAGATTACCCTACCGGCTTTTGACAGTGTGTCACTGATACCAGTGCGCAAAGTCAAGAGCCTGGGAGTGCTACTGGAATCCTCTTTATCAATGTAGGCCCAGATAGCTGCCACTGCTAGATCCGCCTTCTTCCATCTCAAGAGGGCGAGGCAGTTGGCTCCCTTCTTGGAGCGCAGCAACCTAGCAACTGTGATCCACGCAACGGTCACCTCGAGACTAGACTACTGCAATGCCCTCTACATGGGGCTGCCCTTATACCGAACACGGAAACTTCAGGTAGTCCAGAACGCGGCGGCCAGGCTGCTATTGGGACTACCACGGTGGGAACATGTGCGGCCTGGGCTGCGGGATCTGCATTGGCTGCCGGTTTTGTACCGTGTTCGCTATAAAGTGCTGGTTATCACCTTTAAAGCCCTATATGGCCGAGGACCTGCCTACCTAAGGGACCGCCTCTCCCCATATGTTCCCCAGAGAGCACTGAGATCTAGCTCTCAAAACCTTCTAACAATCCCTGGGCCAAGAGAGGCTAGACTGAAGACAACCAGGGAGCAAGCCTTCTCAGCAATGGCCCCTCGTTGGTGGAACCATCTTCCAGAGATGATACGAGCCCTGCGGGACCTGAACCAATTCCGCAGGGCTTGCAAAACATTTCTTTTCCAGCTTGCCTTTGAGACAGAACCTGGCTAAACTGAAATTGATGTGTAGTCACCTAGCCATCTTGTGGGTATTATGAGTATTTTAGCACCTATTTTATCTATTTTAACTAATTTATTATGTAATTAATTATATTTAAATCGCTGTTTGTATTGTATTGTTTTATTGAATTATGGAATTCCATATCTGTGAGCCGCCCTGAGCCCGCCTTTGGCGGGGGAGGGCAGGATATAAAAATAAATAAATAAATAAAAAAGATTAGGTAGCAGAGATACAAACTTTTTAAAGGACACAGACAAACTCAGACAACCGGAACACATACTTAAAAGAGCACTCGTTTGTCTTAAAGGTGCTTTCTTTGTATTTCTCCCATGGGATCCAGGGAAATGGGCAAAGGAAGCTCTGGCTCTTTCCTTTCTTCCCAAGTGGACCAGGAGAGGGAGGATCCTCAGCCAACAGAAGGAAAAGAGGCTTGGCTCAGTAGCGCTGCTGTGCGATTGAGAGAGCCTGGCAAAGCAAGCTCTTTCTCCCCTACAAGGGAGAAGCCTCAGCCAACGGAGAATATACAGGCTGGGCTCTATATCTTCTGAGCAACTGAGCAAGCCTTGCAAGGCAAGTTGTTATGCTGAAGGAAGCAAGAGAGAGGGAGAAGGACGACACCATTCAGTTGCTTGGGGGCTGGATAGGACCCCTCCGGAGACCTGATTCGGCTCCCTGGGCTGCATGTTTGATACCCCTGGTATAGATGACTGGGGAAGGCAATGGCAAACTGCCCCATAAAAAAAGTCTGCCATGAAAACGTCATGATGTGACATCACCCTAGAGTCAGAAACAACTGGTGCTTGCACAGGGGATTATATTTACCTTATATACACACACACATATATGTTATTTATAAAGTGTATAAGTAAAAGATATGTAGAATTCAAGACTTGCCCATTTTGTTTTCAGGGCTCTCAAAGTCATGTGCATTCATGTCTATTGTGTGTTTTCATAGACGACAAATGCCCTGCGTGTTTGCTCTGCCACCAGTATACTCCAGTCTGACCCAGTATGTTCCCGACATGACACATGCCACCTGCTGGTGGTGATTAATGCTGACAATTGCTCAGTCGGGAAAGCTAAAACATACTTTCCAAAATGCTGCTGATTTTCAGCCATTGCATGACTCACTCCTGATGACCTTGGGGTAGCCGGGCTCCGACCAAGCAACTGAATTTGGGAGTCTGCGCCAACGGAGGAGTCCCAGCCAGCTGCCCGTGCCGAATGCCAGTGACTGGGCAGGCCCCAAAATGACTTGAAATTCTGCTTCGCAGAAGCTGCCAACAAGTCATCAAGGTGATTTTTAGCTGGCGTTATAACCACAGTGAAGACAGATGTTTTCAGGGCCCCCTGTACTGGTCCACAAACCTCACTGGACCTGCTTCTCCCTCAGTTATCCACCTTGAAGTTGTTGGGGCACTCCCTCTAAGCTGTGGAGTCTTATGAGCAAAATTTGTTTAGGAGCCAGTTTGATGTAGTGGTTAAGGTCACGGACTCTTATCTGGGAGAACCAGGTTTGATTCCCCACTCCTCCACTTGCAGCTGCTGATATGGCCTTGGGTTAGTAGGGTTCCCAAATCCAACCCCAGAAATATCTGGGGACTTTGGGGGTGGAGCCAGGAGACTTTGGGGGTGGAGCCAGGAGACACTGGGGTGGAGCTAGGGGGAGGGGGGAAATGGCACCGGGGAGCATGGCGAGCCACCCCATCTCGGAGCGGGCGAGGCCGCCGCACCGCTGCCGCCTCTTCTCCGCTCGCCGTGGCTGCTCCTCCGAGATGGGCTTGCCCGCTCCGCCTCTGGGGTGGAATCGGAGGGGGGGTGGAGGTGGGCTGGGGGCGTGGCGAGCCGCGAGTCCGGGTCCTAGAAGGGCCCAGATTTGTGGCTCGCCATGCTCCTGGCCTGCTTCACCCTCCCCTGCACTGCTGCCGCCTCTTGGCTGTTCCTCCGAGATGGGCTCAGCCTGGGCTCATCTCGGAGGAGCAGCTGTGGTGGGCGGGGAGGGGGCGGCAGCGGCGTGGCGGCCTCGCCCGCTCCGGGATGCGGCGGCTCGCCATGCTCCCCAGCGCCGTTTCTTCCCTCCCCCCGCTTCCGTTTTTTTGGGGAGCGGGGGAAGAGGGTGGAAATCCTGGGGTCCCCCGCCAGGGCGGGAGGGTTGGGAAGCCTATGGGTTAGCCATAGCTCTCGTAGGAGTTGTCCTTGAAAGGGCAGCTTCTGTCAGAGCTTCTCTCAGCCCCATCCACCTCACAGGGTGTCTGTTGTGTGTGTGTGGGGGGGGGAGGAGATAAAGGAGATTATAAGACTTCTTCCATTAAAGCTGAATCCAGGTGGGCAGCCGTGTTGGTCTGAAGCAGCAGAACAAATCAAGAGTCAAGTCGCACCTTTAAGACCAACCAAGTTTTATTCAGAATATGTAAGCTTTCATGTGCTAGAAGCACACTTCATCAGGCAATAGTATGGGATGGCAAGCTTTCCTAAATAGGCAGGTAGGCATTGAGTTCATATGCAGAGTTATGGAAATGTTGTTTTTTTTAGCAGATTAAGAGTCACAAGTTGGAGCCTGGGGTTTGTTAGTTTGTGTTAACTGGGCTGAAACAACAACAATTAAATTGGATTAGCAGATTGAAGTCCATGTACTAAACCCATTACGTATGCTGGGTGTGAAGTGCAATAAATGAGAGTGTTGTAATGTTGGTTTGGGGTTAAAATGAGGGCATAGGTTTCTCAGAGGTTTGATTTACACATGGAGCACACATATGAACATAATTCTAGTTTGACATTAGAAAAAAAGAATACATTAAAATATAGTGGAAGATGGGTTAGTATATGTAATGAGATAAACAGCCAGTATCCCTATTTGAGTATGCCAATACAAAAAACATTATTCTGATACACTATTCGAGAAGAGAAATGCAATGGAATACTGTGGACATATAGTTATACTTGGCGAAAGTCGGTTTAGTATATGTAATGAGATTAAAAAACCAACATCCCTGTTCAGTCCCGGGGAGGTGTTAGTTCCAAGTTTCATAATAATTTGTAATTCCGCAATTTCCCTCTCCATTCTGTTTGTGAAGTTCCTTTGCAGCAAAACATAAAATTAGTTTGCCTTGGGGCCATTTTTCCTGAGCTAGGACCAAAATCTGTGAGCTGGAGGGTAAAAAAAATTGTGAGCTTGCTCACGCTAACTTAGCTTAGAGGGAACACCGTCTGATGTGGATCCGGTAGATCGATTTTTAGTCTGAAATGCAAGGTTTTGAACTGTAATACCAGCAGGGCTCTTTTTCTAGAAGGAGCTCCTCTGCCAAGCCACGCCCCCCCCCCGATGTAGCCAATCCTCTTGGAGTTTACAGTAGGCCCTGTACTAAGAACCTTTTAAGCTCTAGGAGGATTGGCTACATCGCTGGGGCGTGGCCTAATATGCAAAGGATTTCCTGCTAGAATTCCACCCCTGGGTATAAGTATTATATGCAGTGTTTTCTTGAGTGTTGCTCTTGAGTGCTGCTCTTGAGTGTTGCTCTTTCTCCACTGCAGTTTCTCTGTGTTGCTCAACATCCAGAAAGGGGCTGGAGATCTCCTGGAATTACAGTTTATCTCCAGATGACAGCAATCTGGTCCTCTGGAGGAAACAACTACTTGGGGAGTTGCTCTCTGTGGCCTTACATCCTGCTGAAACCCCTCCCTCCCCCAAAGTCCACCCTCCCCAGGCTCCAACCCCTAAATCTCCAGGAATTTCCCAACCCAGAGTTGGCAACCCTAAGGAACAGGTTCTACTCTGCCCCTTTCTCTACGCGAGCTGGCTCCTAACAGCTACAGCTTCAGCTGCGGCGCCCTGAGAACTCCCACAAAGCCGTGACTCATCGTTTTATAATTCAGCTCTGCAATTTGTCGGCCGTTATAATCCTGTAGACTTCAGTCAGCAGATTTCTAAAAAGATCAGCACCACTGGGGTTAATAAATTATTTCCTTTCCTGGAAGAAAAAGAGGGCGGGGGGGAGAGGAATTGTCCCTGAGAACACTTGTGCGCCATTTCCCTAGCGTGGAGAGTAAAATATAATATGCTATTAGAAGCATATTTTATTTTAAAAAATGGTGCTTCTGCAAAATTATATGGCTGGAAATACCATTTTCAAAGGTTATTTAAAATAATTTTCCTCTCTCTTTTTTTTGTTCGTGCGTGCTTTTGTATCAAGGAATAGAGCCAGTTTGGTGTAGTGGTTAAGTGTGCGGACTCTTATCTGGGAGAACCGGGTTTGATTCCCCACTCCTCCACTTGCACCTGCTGGAATGGCCTTGGGTCAGCCAGAGCTCTCACAGAGCTGTCCTTGAAAGGGCAGCTGCTGTGAGGGCCCTCTCCAGCCCCACCCGCCTCACAGGGTGTCTGTTGTGGGGGAGGAAGGTAAAGGAGATTGTGAGCCGCTCTGAGACTCTACGGAGTGGAGGGCGGGATATAAATCCAATATCTTCTTCTTCTTCTTCAACCTCTAACCCAGGGTGGGGAACAGTGGCTCTCCAGATGTTTTTTTTTGCCTACAACTCCCATCAGCCCCAGCCATTGACCATGCTGGCTGGGGCTGATGGGAGTTGTAGGCAAAAAACATCTGGGGAGCCACTGTTCCCCACCCCTGTTCTAAGCTCTTTTTTCTTAGGGCAATGTTTAAAAGAAACACTTTGGGCTTTTGTTTACATATATATAAAAAGCGGAGAGAATCTTGCGAACGGATTTAGTTAATTCAACAGGACTTGAAATTGTCAGTGAGCGAACCTCAGTCGTTTTAAGTCTCTGCGCTCTTACTTGTAGGCGAAGCAAGATCAAATTATATCCCAGCCATTTATGGAACTATTGCAAACGCACGTACGTTTACAAACGACCCAAAGACGATTATCGTATTTGCATAGTCTGCTACACCTGTTCCAAGAAGGGAACGCTGCATTGTACACATAAAAATAAATCTTGAGATGTGCTGTTCCTTCGTAATCAATCTTTGTGTGAAGTCAGCTCATTTCTGCTTCTTGCTTCGGGCTACCGCACCCCTGAGAAGTCACATCAGTAAGAACATTACTTCACACTCCCTCTTGCTCAGCTGTGACTTTTCAAGTCTTGCAGAGCTTCGAGAAGACAATAGAAGCTTCTTCTGCAACTCCTTCCCTTTGTGGAAGCTTGGGACTATTTCTATATTTTCAGTTATCCCTGCTTTGGGTCACGTATCTCTCCATATTATTTACTCTAGGTGTTTTATTGGGCACAGGTTGGATTCCTGAATGGTTTCCATTTCCGTTGTTTTGCCTTGGTGTTCAGTATGTCTTAGAAGGATCTCCAAGTTTCTCCCTCTGAGTGGGCTCAAAAAAGTGCTCATATATTTAAAAATTCATTGTTATTAATATTTCTGGAGAGAGAGACAGACAGACAGACAGCTAGAAATAGAGATAGCTAGCTAGAGATAGATGGATGGATGGATAAATGGATGGATGATAGAAATAGAGAGATAGACAGCTGGAAATAGAGATAAATAGATAGCCGTTGATAGCGGCAAACAGGGTCAAAAGCCTGGGGGTACTATTGGAGCCCTCCTTAAAGATGGAGGCTCAGATAGCAGCCACTCCCAAGTCTGCATTTTTTCATCTTAGGTGGGCAAGGCAGCTGGCTCCCTTCCTGGAGCGCGACGATCTAGCAACAGTGATCCATACTACAGTCACCTCAAGGTTGGACTACTGCAATGCCCTCTACATGGGGCTGCCCTTGTGCCGAACCCGGAAGTTGCAGCTAGTGCAGAATGCCGCGGCCCGACTGTTATTGGGGCTCCCAAGATGGGAGTGCATTCGGCCGGGGCTCTGGGTTCTGCACTGGCTGCCAATAATATACCGAGTCCGGTACAAGGTGCTGGTTATTACCTTTAAAGCCCTATATGGCCTAGGACCTGCCTACCTGAAGGACCGTCTCTCCCCACATGTTCCCCAGAGAGTACTGAGATCGGGAACCCAAAATCTTCTCGTCATCCCCGGGCCAAAGGAAGCCCGCCTGAAATCTACCAGGGACAGGGCCTTCTCTGTTATGGCCCCTTCCTGGTGGTACCAGCTGCCGGAAGAGGTGAGGGCCCTGCGGGATCTTGCTCAGTTCCGCAGGGCCTGTAAGACAACCCTCTTCCGGCTGCCTTATAACTAACCGGCACAGGAAACTAAGTGTAGTTCTATTAGATTTCTGCTATCCCTAATGTTTTAATGTTTTAACTGTGTTAAATGCTTAAACTTAACATTTTTATGTTGGATTTTATGTTGTGAGCCTCCCTGAGCCACTTTGGTGGGAAGGGCGGGATATAAATCATAAATAAACTAAAACTAAACTAAAACTAGAGATAGAGGGATAGATGAATGGGCAGATGGATGGATAAATGCAGGGCTTTGGGGTAGAAAAAGCACAGCAGGAACTCATTTGCATATTAGGCCACACCTCCTGACATCACCCTTGTTTCACATAGGGCTTTTCTGTAGAAAAAACCCAGTAGGAACTCATTTACATATTAAACCACACCCCCTGTCACCAAACCAGCCGGAATTCCATTCCTGCGCATTCCTGCTCAAAAAAAGAAAAGAAAAGGGGGGAAAAGCCCTGGATAAATGGACGGATAGATGGATGATAGACAGATAGATGGAAAGAGAGAGAGAGAGAGAAATGGATGGACAGAAACAGATAGATATTAATAGAGATCGATAGATGATGGATAGATGGATGCATGAGCTGCGAACAGAGGGGAATGATCACACTGCTCAGGCATTTCCATGGCACGCCGGCATGATCAAATAGTTTAATGCTGGATATAAGCTGTTGTGCGCATGCACAAATCTTGTTGGTCTTAAAGGTGCCACTGTGCTCAAACTTTGTTCGCTTCAGACCAACATGGCTGCCCACCTGAAGCTAGTTAGCAATCAGCCTTTAGGGAGCTGATTATTATTGTTGTTGTTATTGCCATCAAGATACAGCAAGCTTCTGATGAGCCCATAGAGTTTTCAAGGCAAGATAGATTCAGAGGTGATTTGCCTTTGCCTGCCTGCCTGCCTCTGTGTAGCAACCTTGGACTTTCTTGATGGTCTCCCATCCAAGTGTTAACCAGGCCTTACCCTGCTTAGCTTCCATAGTCTGACAAGATTGAGTTAGCCTGGGCCATCCAGGTCAGGGTCACATGCTAGGTGGTGGTGGTCAAAAATGCCATCAGGTCACAGCCAAATGATTGCAGCCCTGTGGGGTTTTCAAGGCAAGAGACAAGTAGAGGTGGATTGCCATTGCCTGCCTCTGCAAAGCAATGTTGAACTTCCTGATTGTCTCCCATCCAAATACTAATCAGGGCCGACCCTATTTAGCTTCCAAGAGCACACGAGATTGGGTTAGCCTGGGCTAAAATTTTCTGGGTCAGGAACAGAGGGTGATTAGGGTTTGATTGTTTGGTGGGGTTTTTTTTTTGGAAGACTGAGCCCATTCTGAGCCAGTTTGCTGTAGTGGCTAAGTGTGCAGACTCTTATCTGGGAGAACCGGGTTTGATTCCCCACTTCTCCACTTGCACCTGCTGGAATGGCCTTGGGTTAGCCATAGCTCTGGCAGAGGTTGTCCTTGAAAGGGCAGCTGCTGTGAGAGTCTTCTCAGCCCCACCCACCTCACAGGGTGTCTTTTGTGGGGGAGGAAGGGAAAGGAGATTGTGAGCTGCTCTGAGACTCTTCGAAGTGGAGGGTGAGATATAAATCCAATATCTTCTTCTTCTTCTTCTTCTTGACAGGGACGTTGTCAATATTTTGAAGTGTGCGTTTTATAGTTGTGCTTAAATTTGATAGCATTTAATTGGTTCGGGATGTGTTTTTATGGACACATTGAAATCTTTTCTTTGAAAGTACTCAGGGAGATGTGGTCGGGAAACAGGATATACAATGGTAAATAAATAGTAGAGGGTGGAATATACCAAAAAAGTTCTGAAATTGCCATTCACAAGCTGTCATTTGAAATAAATGCATATAGATCTAGGTGGGCAGCCATGTTGATCTGAAGCAATAGAAGAAAGTTGGAGTCCAGAGCACCTTTAAGACCAACAAAGTTTTTATCGAGAATGTAAGCTTTTGTGTCCTGGAAGCACACTTCATCAGATAATGAAATGGGGTACAGTTAGCAGTTCTATATATAGCTTGTGGGTAAGGTTAAGCATGCAAAATGGCACATTAGAATCCAATGGCAAAACAGTGAAATTAACAAATTGAAATAATATAACAGGTTGGTTTGGATTGTATAAATTGCATGGGAAAACAGCAAATGGCAATAAACGTCGGAATTGGAGAATGATGGTGAGAATTGGCAGTAAATGCTGAGTCTGTTAATTGCTCTGTTCCTCCTCAATGCTTGGAATGGTGCAATTTTAGCTGTATTATTATTATTATTATTATTAATTGCCACACAGGCCAGCTTTAGTTACCTAAACGTATATCGCCAACAGCATTTCCCCAATCAATATCAAGAATAAATGGTGTGTTATCTCAAGTGATGTGGTCACATAGATTCCTTTCTTGTACACTGAAAAAAGCCACCAATCGATGTTAGTTGTCATATTTGGTACTGAAGGATTTGAACTGAGATAAAGAGGAACAGAGTCATAAAGTGGTAAGCGGAGAAAATCACATATTTGTAGAAATGGGTACAATGCTAGATTATCAAGTACAAAACTGGGGTTGTTCTAGGAATGCCAGCCTCTAGGTGGTACCTGGGGATCCCCTGGATTTACAGCACACTTCCAAACCACAAAGTTCAATTCATGTAGAGAAAATGGATCTGTCCACTCCAGGAGTTCCCCAACCTGGAACTGCAACCTTCTCCTCCATCCCCTGCTGGTAGCCAGGGAGACCTGGCAACCCTAGCTTGTACACATGCTAAGTAAAATACAATTTAGAGCTTCTGATAATCTGGGAATTTTAAATCTCTCTCTCTCTCTCTCTTTCTCTATCATCTATCATCTCTCTGTCTTCTGTCTTCTATCCATCTATCCTCTATCCATCATCCATCTATCCTCTGTCCATCCAATCTATCCATCCAATCTAATCTAATCTCATTTTTACAGCATTTTTCTCCTCATGGGGACATAAGAACAGCCCTGCTGGATCAGACCAGCAGTACATCTCGTCCAGCCTCCTGTTTCACACAGTGGCCAGCCAGTTCCTCTGAAGGGCCAACAATAGGGCAGAGAGGAAGAAGACAATGACTGTATATTTATACATGGCCCTTCTCTCTGAATCAGAAACTCAGAGCGGCTCACAATCTCCTTTCCCTTCCTCCCCCACAACAGACACCCTGTGAGGTGGGTGGGGCTGAGAGGGCTCTCACAGCAGCTGCCCTTTCAAGGACAACTCCTGAGATAGCTATGGCTAACCCAAGGCCATTCCAGCAGGTGCAAGTGGATGAGTGGGGAATCAAACCTGGTTCTCCCAGGTAAGAGCCTGCACACTTAACCACTACACCAAAGTGGCTCTCATCAGAAGAGCCCTGTTGGATCAAACCAGTGAGGGTCCATCTATTCCACACCCTATCTCACACAGCAGTCAACCAGTTTCTCTGGAGGGTCAACAATAGCAGACAGAGACTAAGACCTTCATTAGAACATCATAAGAGCCCTGCTGGACCAGACCAGTGGCCCATCTAGTCCAGCATCCTGCCTCACACAGTGACCAGCCAGTTCCTCTGGAAGGCCAAAAACCGGGCAGAGAGACTGAGGCTTTTATAAGAACATCAGAAGAGCCCTGCTGGATCAGACCAGTGGTCCATCTAGTCCAGCATCCTGCCTCACATAGTAGCCAAGCAGTTCCTCTGGAAGGCCAAAAACAGGGCAGAGAGGCAGAGGCCTTCATAAGAATATCAGAAGAGCCCTGCTGGATCAGACCAGTGAGGGTCCATCTAGTCCAGCATCCTGCCTCACATAGTAGCCAAGCAGTTCCTCCGGAAGGCCAAAAACAGGGCAGAGAGGCTGAGACCTTCATAAGAACATCTGAAGAGCCCTGCTGGATCAGACCAGTGGTCCTTCTACTTGTTCAGCAATGATAAGCGTCTTCTCATGTCCTTTTCCTAATCTCATTTCCATAAGCAACTTTTGCACTGGGGCGACCGCTGTTCTATACTTCGCTCAAATACAATGCTAATCACCCTCCTTATCTTGGGCCAAGGAAATTATTCTATGCCCATCTATATGATAGCATTATCTCCTCCACCTCCTCCTCTTTGAGTACTCAGTGGGTAGACATTCACTCATAAATGTTTAATGGATCGAATAGAGCAAGTTGGGCATTTGTAAAATAAAACAGTCACTTCGTCTCCGCTTCATAACTCTCAACGGTTTTAGCCAACTGCCTATCAGAGCCCTGTGGCACAGAGTGGTAAAGCTGCAGTACTGCAGTCCAAGCTCCGCTCATGACCTGAGTTCAATCCCAGCGGAAGCTGGATTCAGGTAGTCAGCTCAAGGTTGACTCCGCCTTCCATCCTTCCGAGGTCATTAAAATGAGTACCCAGCTTGCTGGGGGGGAGGGGGCGGAAAGTGGAGATGACGGGGAAAGGCAATGGCAAACCACCCCATAAAAGTCTGCCATGAAAATGCGATGCAATGTCACCCCAGAGTTGGAAATGACTGGTGCTTGCACAGGGGACTGCCTTTACCTTCACTGCTGTAAAAAAATACTCATGATAACTTCAATGCCTTGTACCAAGCCCTCTCTATCAAGTTGGGGGTTTGTGTGTGTCATATTTTATATCAGATTCTCTAACTCGTATAACTAACCTACCCCTAAATTCAACTACTGTACTAGAAGACTGGAGAGTAGCAAATGTGAAACCAATTTTTAAAAAGGAATTGAGAGGGGAACCGGGAAATTACAGGCCAGTCAGCCTAACGTCTGTCCCAGACAAACTGGTACAAACCTCAATCAAAGATAGACTTGTTAGGCACATGGAGGGACAAAGTCCACTGAGGGAAAATCAACATGGCTTCTGCGAAGGGAAGTTCTGCCTCACCAACCTTTTGGAGTTCTTTGAGAAAGAGTAGGAATCAATGGACAGTTCTCACAGAGCTGGATTAAGTATTTGGCCAAGTAGGCACTGGTTTAAGGGCCCCTACACCTTTAGGGGTCCCAGACTGACTCCCCCCGCCAGTTTCCTCCCTGTTTGCAGCCCTCTCAGCCTGCACGTGAGCCGCTCTTTGCCCGAGTTACAGTAGGCCCTGTATTAACAGCCCTGTAAGCATGGCTTTTTTTGTAGCAGGGAACACCTTTTCATATTAGGCCATACACCCCTGAGATAGCCAATCCTCCTGGAGCTTACAGTAGGCCCTGTACGAAGACCCCTGTAAGCTCTTGGAGGATTGGCTACATCAGGGGGCGTGGCCTAATATGCAAAGGAGTCCCTGCTACAAAGAAGCCCTGATAGTGTGTGTGTGTGTGCCAGAAACAGGTAGTCAAGGAGTCTGTTTGTTCATTGAAGGTCATGCTTCAGCATTATAAAACTCCTAGCAGATGTGATCAGCAATAAATTGCAGATCTATCACTCCCCTCCCCCCCCCTCCATCCCTTCCCCGCCAGGCCATGTGTGTGAAATCAGCAGAACCCTGTCTCGGATTGATTTATAGCCCACTTTTGACCAACTCTTATGGAGTTCCCACAAGCCTCCTTTCTGATGCAGCTCAGGCCCGAGTGACAATAGACAACCGCTGCCATTATGTGCCAAAATCCCTCTCTGCATTCGAGACACCTAAGATTACATCTCGGCCTATTGATTTATGGCTGCCTCCCCTACCCCGCCCCCCCCCCAACCCCTCCCGGGACCGGTTTGTTCAGCCTGAACAAGATAGACTATTATTAAACCGAGCAAACAAGTCGGTGCGAACTTGCGAGGGAAATAATCATTCGCAGCCCCCTTCTTGGAACAACCTGGATGCACAAAGCAACGGAGGTGTTGAAATATTAAGGCTATTTTTATGCACCAGGACCTGGTTTGTGTTTTCCTCAGATTATATTTAATTTATACACAAAATGTGATACTAGAAACTGTGCTCTTTCTCTCTCTCTCTCACCCTCCCTTCTTCTTCTTCTCCTCTCTTGAAGCCATTTCTTTTGCAGTGTCTCGATATTACAACCCTATTTTCAGTTACTGGTTCCGTGTGAAACATAGATAGCTGCAGGGCTTTTTTTGTAGCAGGAGCTCCTTTGCATATTAGGCCACACACCCCTGAAGTAGCCAATCCTCCAAGAGCTTACAAGGCTCTTAGCACAAGGCCTACTATAAGTTATTGGAGGATTGGCTACATCAGGGGGTATGGCTTAATATGCAAAGGAGCTCCTACTACAAAAAAACCCACCTGAATAACTGTAAAATGGTACTCCCTTGTCTGTTTTGGCCACACCTTCTCTGACAGAAGCAGAGGTTTGCCATGGCAAAACATCAATGTTCTGCAGGGCTTTTGTTGAGCAGGGACACACAGGAGTGCAGTCCCGGCTGGCTTGGCATCAGGGGTGTGGCCTAATATGCAAATGAGTTCCTGCTGTTTTTTCCCTACAAAAAAACCCCTGTGTGAAACAATGGTGTCAACACAGGGGTGTGACCTAATATGCAAATTAGTTCCTGCTGGGCTTCTTCTACCCCAAAATCCCTGATGTTCAGTCAGTTTGTGAAAACGATAAATGTTAAGAGTACAGCCAACCATATCTTCTAAAAATATAAACTGTGAGAATTCGAGATTCCAGCTGCGTACAAATATCAGCTAGAATTGTTGTCCCACCCCCCCGCCCAAGTGGAGATGAGGGAATCCCTGCCACCAGGAACCATCTCCCGCGCCCCTCCCCACACACAACATTACAGCTGGCTGACCAAGAAACTTACCAAGAGAGGGACGGAGGCCCAGGCTACGTCGCTGCCAATGTGATGACATCACTTCCAGTGTGCACCAGAAGTAACATCAACACTTTGGCGATGTCGTGACAGTGTTCTGGTATATGGGCAAAAACTCTATGGTAGAAGCCATTTTTACCATAGAGTTTTTGCACGAATACAAAAGCATTGCCGTGACATCATCGCACGATAGCGTCGTTTCCAGTCCATGCCGGGAAAAAACATTGCCACATCACTAGCAATATAGCTGGGCCTCTTTCTTCTCCTGGTAACTCCTTCACCATCCTTTGCTAGTTGCCAGGCAACCCTACCCTTAGCTGTGATGCAGGGGCTTCTGCATTTGGGCAATGATTCTATGATAAAATCTCTATGATAAAATCTATGACGAAAATACCTTGTACCATAGCTTTTGTCCAAATGCCAGAGTGTCCCTGTATGACCAGCAATGGGATGATATCACTTCCAGTGTGTTGCTGGTAGGGTTGCCAATCCCTGGGTGGGTAAATAAAATACTGCTAAGAGACACCAGACAGTGTAATGTAGAGGTCAGTGGTGTTCTGACCAAGCTTGCACATAGAACTTCAAATAAACAAGGAGCATGTAGCAAAAAGACATTCACGGAAGACAGTTAAAAAAAAAAGTATTTCCAATCACAAAGGAGTAACTATTCCAATATTTAGTTAATAGAACTGAAGGAAGTCCTTCCAAAGATGTCTGTTCTAGATATCAATTGCAATTTATTTGATTGTTTGTTTTAATATTGCTTATTGGTTGTTGTGTATTTTATGCTGTTAGCCACCTTGAGTCTGCATAGAATGGGTGGGATATAAATATAACATAAATAAATATCAAGACATTTCATTCGTCTTTCTTCAGTTTGGAGACTTATTTATCACTGAAACCCAGTCTTTACGATACATTCCTAGAAGACCAACAAGGTTCAAAACATATCTGCTAGATTTCCAGGTTCTCCATTTGAAGTTTAAATGGACTTTTGGAATATGGACTAAATTTGATTGAAATGTTTTGAATTACGTGTACTTTGGCAAATGTTTTATAAAAGAATTGAATGAGTATAGCATGATTGTTTGAAATACATTTTGCACAGCATTTTTGCTAGTTTTCACCAGGACGTTTTGGTAGAAAAAGCCCAGCAAGACTTCATTTGCATATTAGGCCACACCCCTGATGTCACCATTGTTTCGCATAGGGCTTTTTGTAGAAAAAGCCCAGCAAGACTTTGTTTGCATATTAGGCCACACTCCCTGATGTCACCATTGTTTCCCATTGGGCTTTTTGTAGGAAAAGCCCAGCAGAAGCTCATTTGCATATTAGGCCACACACCCCTGATACAAAGCCAGCCGGAGCTGCCCTCCTGTGTGTTCCTGCTCAAAAAAAGCCCTGGTTTTCACGCACCTGGGGACTGGCAATCTTGCAGGGGGGGACCTCAGACAGATTCCTTCTCTTGGGTATTCCTTTCCATGTCTGTAATGAATTCTGCCTGCTTCTCTTGACTGACTTCTAAAGACTGTTAAACCCTCTCCCCGCCCCCCTTTTTTTTAACCGCACACACACAGATTCGCATCTCGAAATTAATATCCATCTTTCAGACCTGAGTAAATTATTCATTACAAATAATAACAGCGGAGGCAAAGTTAGTCCCTTCCTGTTCATAAAAGGACCTATGCAGTGTGTAATGGTCTATATACAGTGGTCGTGTTCTTAGGAGATTGTGATTTTCAGGATATGCAGCTGCTGGTTTCAAATTGTAAAAACTAGCGTATTTCAGGGTGCTTTGATCAGACATATTCTGATTGGGTTAGAATGGATAAAAGGTAGTTGGCTTAGAACGGATAGAAGGAAGTACTTTTTCACCCAAAGGGTGATGGACACATGGAATTCACTGCCACAGGAGGTGGCAGCGGCTGCAAGCATAGCCAGCTTCAAGAGGGGTTTGGATAAACTTATGGAGCAGAGGTCCATCAGTGGCTATTAGACATAGCTTATCATTGGAACTCTCTGTCTAGGACAGTGTTGCTTTGTATTCTTGGTGCTTGGAGGGTGGGGGGCAACAGTGGGAGGGCTTCTAATGTCCTGGCCCCACTGATGGATCTTCTGATGGCACCTGGGTTTTTTTGGCCACTGTGTGACACAGGGTGTTGGACTGGATGGGCCATTGGCCTGATCCAACATGGCTTGTCTTGTGTTCTTATTCTCCATTTTCTGAATTTTGCTTTTCATCCAATCTTGAATCTTATCCTTCCAGATTTTTCTAATTCTATCGGTTGATGGAATTCATTTCTAACATCTCCTAAATTGCCCAGTTAAAAAAGTGGCGTTATATATTAGTGACATCTCTAGAAAATGAAACTAAAGCTTTCTTCCAAATAAATGATAAAGATGATATAGAATTTCAGATGGTGTGGGATGCTTACAAAGCCGTAATGAGAGGAATATTGATTACATTAAACAATAAGGACAAAAGGGCAAAAGAAAGACAGATGTTGGACATTCAAAATGAAATAAAGAAAAAAGAAGGGGAACTGAGGAAAAGGCCAGGGAAAAAGAAAATTATAAGGGAGATTACAATACTACAAGCACAAATGAGACATTTGTTAAATAAGGAATTGGAATGGAATTTGAAAAAAATACAACAGAAGTCCTTTGAGGGAGCGAATAAACATGGAAAGTATTTGACCTGGCTACTGAAGAAAAAGAGAGGAAGTAAAATTATTAATAAAATTGTGGTTGATGGAAGAGAGATGGTAGAACAAGAAGGAATAAAGAGAGAATTTTTCAAGCACTATGTTAAATTATTTAAAGGTGTTAAAGTAAAGAAGGAAAGGATGGAAGCGTATTTGCAAAAGATTAAAATAGCACCCTTAACTGAATATATGAAAAAAAAATTGAATGATCCAATTAAAAAAATAGAAATTGAAGCAGCGATTAATGCAATGAAAATTGGAAAAGCACCTGGCCAGATGGATATACGGCAAAATTTTTTAAAGAAGAATTAGTACCGAAACTTCAAAAATTGATGAATATGATAAGAATAAAAGGGAAAATATCAAATACATGGAAGGAAGCTGTAATTTCTTTGATTCCTAAGGAAGATAGAGATGTCACGAATGTAAAGAACTATAGACCAATTTCATTACTAAATAATGACTATAAGATATATACAAGAATTTTGGCAGAACGACTTAAACAATATTTGATAAATTTCATAAAGGAAGACCAAGCGGGATTTCTCCCTAAAAGGCAAATAAGACACAATATTAGAACTGTTGTAAATATTGTAGAATATTATGAAAGACATCCAGAGAAGGAAGTTGCTTTATTCTTTGAGGATGCAAAGAAAGCTTTTGACAATTTGAACTGGGACTTTATGTTTTCAGTAATGGAGAAAATAGAGTTGGGGGAAAACTTTATAAGAATGATAAAGGCAATATATACTGAACAACGTGCAAGGTTATGTATAAATGCAGATCTTACAGATGAAATGATAATCAGCAAAGGTACATGACAAGGTTGTCCGCTTTCACCTTTGTTGTTTATAATGACTCTTGAAATTTTATTGATGCAAATACAAGATGATAAAGAAATAGAAGGGTTGAGAGTTAAAGGATTTATTTACAAATATAGAGCATTTGCAGATGATATAATGTTTATAAATGAAAATCCTACACAAGTAACACCTTTGTTAGCTAAAATACAAGAATATGGAGAACTGGCGGGATTTCATGTTAATAAAGAAAAATCAAAATTTGTTTGTAAAAATATGAAAGTAAACAAACAAAAGGAGTTGCAGAGACTAACAGGATGTGAAGTTACCTCTAAAGTAAAATATTTGGATGTGGAAATAACAATGAAGAATATTGACCTGTTCAAAAATAACTATGAAAAGCTATGGCGTAAAATGGATGAAGATATGTTAAAATGCCGGAATAAGTTTAACTTGTCATTGCGTGGAAGAATAGCTGCAATTAAGATGAATATTTTGCCGAGAATAATATATTTGTTTCAAACTATTCCGATTGTGAAAGACAGTAAACAATTTAACAAATGGCAAAGGAAGATTTCGGAATTTGTATGGGCTGGGAAGAAACCAAGGATTAAAATGAAAGTTTTAATAGATGCTAAAGAAAGAGGAAGATTCCAATTACCAGATTTAAGATTATATCATGAAGCAGTTTGTTTAGTGTGGATAAAAGATTGGGTGACGCTGTTGAATAAAAAACTTTTAGTGTTGGAAGGTCATGGAAATAAATTCGGCTGGCACGCTTATATGTATTATGGGAAGAAAAAGATGGATAGTTTTTTCTCTCACCATTATATAATTTGTTGAATGCCTGTATGAAGTATAAGAGATATGGTGATAAAAGAAAACCATTATGGATAGTGCCAGCAGAAGTGATAAAAATAACAGCTGAGACAGGTGAGGAAAAATGGCTGTCATACAATCAACTATTAAAAATACAAAGTGGCAAAATAGAATTGAAAACCTGTGGAGTTAAATAACAAATATGATTGGTTTCAAATGAAAAATGATATTAAAACTGAAATGGAAAAAGTTCTGCTTGGAGATAATGAAAAATTAATTTCAAAAATGTATGTTACTTTTAAAATGGTCTACAGAAGATGAAGTAGTGAAATCTCAAATGATTAAATGGGCAATAAATGTAAATAAAGAAATACAGATGGATACATGGGAATATTTATGGAAGAACTCTATGAAACTTTCAACATGTCAGAGTATTAAAGAGAACTGTTTTAAAATGATGTATAGATGGTATATGACTCCTAAAAAATTGGCAAAGATGAATAACAAGATGCCAGACAGATGTTGGAAATGCAAAAAACATCAAGGTTCTTTCTACCATATGTGGTGGACTTGTGAAAGAGCGAAAAAGTATTGGCAGATGATCCAACAAGAAATTTCTAGGATCTTGGGATATGAATTCAAGAAAGCTGCAGAGACTTTTCTGTTGGGATTACAAATGGAAAAATTTCCAAAAGAAGTTAGAGCTATAATTTGGTACTTGCTTTCAGCTGCTAGGACACCATATGTGCAGTTATGGAAGCAAGAGAAAATACCAGAAAAATGGGATTGGATTGTAAAAGTTACGACATGGAGTGAGATGGACAAATTAACAAGAACTTTAAGAGACTATGATTTAGAAGATTTTAAAAGGGAGTAGAAAAAATTTAGAAGTTATGTAGAAGACGAGTGGAAAGTAAAAGGACTTTGGACAATTTTTGATAATGATTAAACTTTAGAAGAAAGAAGATTAATTTTAGTTCTTAGTGATTAAAGGTACCTTTTAATGTTAGTATTTTGAGTAAATAACACTGGGGGGGGTCAAGCAACAGGGGGAGGGGTGATTAGAAAGAAGCATATGGGATAGATGAAAAGAAGTTATTGACTGAAAATGTTACCATATGTTATCAATAAAATTGTTTAAAACGCAAAAAGTGGCATTATATTATTGTAGTATCAAGTGCCTTCAAGTCACAGCTGATTTATGGCGACCGTGGCGGGTTTTCAAGGCCAGAGACGTTTAGAGGTGGTTTCCTGTTGTCTGCCTCTGCATAGCAAACCTGGAATTTCTTGGTGGTCTCTCACCCAAAGCCAACCCTGCTTAGCTTCTGAGATCTGACAAGATTGGGGTACCCAGGCTGGGACTTTTCCAGTTGGTGGTGCAATGTGCTACTCATGGCAGCCAACTCACAACGACCCTGTAGGGTTTCAAGGCAAGACATGAATAGTCTGGTGGCTTGCTGTAGCCTGCCTCTGCGTAACCACCCTGGGCTTCCTTGATGGTCTCTCACCCAAATACTCACTTGGGCTCATCATGTTTAGCTTCTGAAATCTGATTAGAATTGGATGAGCTTAGCGGTGATCCCAGCAAGGGGCTTTCAAGGCAAGTGAAAAGCAGAGCTTGTTTCCATTTCCTTTGTCTGCAGTGCCTTCCTTGGTGATCTTCCATTCAAGTCTCAGCTTAATGGTGACCCCCAGCAATGGGTTTTCAAGAAGCAGAGGTGACTTGCCATTGCCTTCCTCTGCAGAGCCTTCCTTGATGGTCTCCCATCCAGAGACTGACTTAATGGCAACCCCACCAAGGGGCTTTCAAGTCAAGTGAGAAGCAGAGGTGGTTTGGCCTTGCCTTCCTCTGCAGAGTCTTCCTTGGTGGTCTCCCTTCCAAGTACTAACCCTGCTTGGTTTCTGAGATCTGACAATCAGACTATACCATATCCCCTCCCCCCCCCAAAAAAAATACATAACCACCAAAAAATGGTGGCTGAATGTGTTGGGTGGTGGGATTGGATTGGATTGTGGTACACACCATATGAACATATGAAGCTGCCTTATACTGAATCAGACCCTTGGTCCATCAAAGTCAGTATTGTCTTCTCAGACTGGCAGCGGCTCTCCAGGGTCTCAAGCTGAGGTTTTTCACACCTATTTGCCTGGACCCTTTTTTGGAGATGCCAGGGATTGAACCTGGGACCTTCTGCTTCCCAAGCAGATGCTCTACCACTGAGCCACCGTCCCTCCCCAAAACTACCATAAAGTTGGTAGTACCTGCCTTGCCAGATTGATGTTACACCTATGGACAGAAGGACCCCTTAGTTTCCCCCTCTAACTTGGCTAACAAAATATTGCCATCTTTTCTTCAGCTGCCACTTCTACATGGGAGTCATTTTACTACTGTGAAACGTTTGAGTTTTAAGAAAATAAGAACATAAGAGAAGCAATGTTGGATCAGGCCGATGGCCCATCTAGTCCAACACTCTATGGCACAGTGGCCAAAATCGAGGTGCCATCAGGAGGTCCACCAGCGGGGCCAGCCAGAACTCCAGAAGACCTCCTACTGTTGCCCCCCAGAACCAAGAATACAGAGCATCACTGCCCCAGACAGAGTGTTCCATCTATTCCTTGTGGTTAATAGCCACTGATGGACTTCTACTTCAGATGTTTATCCAATCCCTTCTTAAAGGCATCTATGCATGTAGCTGCCACCGTATCCTGCGGCAGTGAATTCCACGTGTTAATCTCTCTTTCCTTTTATCCGTTCTAACCCAACTGCTCAGCAATTTCATTGAATGTCCACAAGTTCTCGTATTGTGAGAAAGGGAGAAAAGGACTTATTTCTCTACCTTTTCTGTCCCGTGCATAATCTTGTAAACCTCTATCATGTCACCACTCAGTCAATTGGGCTAAACCTTTGATTTTAATGGTCTTGAGGAGTCCACCACTGTCCAGTTTTTTCCACCAGGAAAGGCCAAGTGGGAAAACCATGCAAGATATGGGAAACGCTTGAGCCAAATCCTTCATGCCATTGGTGTTGTCAATTCTTTTTTTTTCATTCATATATTTTATTGAATTTTGAAAATATACAAGTTAATATCAATATTAATACTCATATACAATTAATTAATCTTATGGAATCAGGTTATAAACAAGCATAAATACTTACATACATACAATAAAATATCTAGTAAGAACTTTAATTTATATAGATGTGTCTAGATATGTAAACCATTTTCTATCCAAGGAGAGAGATCAAGATGAAAACAAGATTAAAGTTAAGGCAATAATTCCTGCATCAAAATACAGTCAATCTAATTGAACCCATATTATCATTAAACTATTAAGTAAGCGAAGAATTCTTAACTGCCTAAATAATTTTTATGCAAACTATTACAGATTATTCCAAAAATTACTATTGAGTAATTACATAAGAACATAAGAGAAGCCATGTTGGATCAGGCCAACGGCCCATCAAGTCCAACACTCTGTGTCACACAGTGGCAAAAAATTTTATATACACACACACACTGTGGCTAATAGCCACTGATGGACCTGTGCTCCATATTTTTATCTAAACCCTTCTTGAAGGTGGCTATACTTGTGACTGCCACCACCTCCTGTGGCAGTGAATTCCACATCTTAATCACCCTTTGGGTGAAGAAGTACTTCCTTTTATCCGTTTTAACCTGTCTGCTCAGCAATTTCATCGAATGCCCACGAGTTCTTGTATTGTGAGAAAGGGAGAAAAGTACTTCTTTCTCTACTTTCTCCATCCCATGCATTATCTTGTAAACCTCTATCATGTCACCCCGCAGTCGACGTTTCTCCAAGCTAAAGAGTCCCAAGCGTTTCAACCTTTCTTCATAGGGAAAGTGCTCCAGCCCTTTAATCATTCTAGTTGCCCTTCTCTGGACTTTCTCCAATGCTATAATATCCTTTTTGAGGTGCGGCGACCAGAACTGCACACAGTACTCCAAATGAGACCGCACCATCGATTTATACAGGGGCATTATGATACTGGCTGATTTGTTTTCAATTCCCTTCCTAATAATTCCCAGCATGTCGTTGGCCTTTTTTATTGCAAATGCACACTGTCTTGACATTTTCAGTGAGTTATCTACCACGACCCCAAGATCTCTCTCTTGGTCAGTCTCTGCCAGTTCACGCCCCATCAACTTGTATTTGTAGCTGGGATTCTTGGCCCCAATGTGCATTACTTTGCACTTGGCCACATTGGACCGCATCTGCCACGTTGACGCCCACTCACCCAGCCTCAACAGATCCCTTTGGAGTTCCTCACAATCCTCTCTGGTTCTCACCACCCTGAACAATTTAGTGTCATCTGCAAACTTGGCCACTTCACTGCTCACTCCCAACTCTAAATCATTTATGAACAACTATTGGGTGCGATCCACAACTAGCACAGTAAAAGAAAAGGAAGGTAGAAAAAGAGAGAAATAAAAAGTACTAGTAAAAGGAAAAGAAAAAACAAAACTGAAGAAAAATATTAAAAACGTATAAGCTTAAGATATTCCGGTTTGTGTGCTGAATATCATTTGCTGTAATCAACTCAATAAAAGGAAGCCATTTCTCTGTGAATTTCGAGATATTGTCTGAGTTTGAGTGTTAGATATGATCTGTTGTTTTTTCTAGCATGAGAATGTCCCAAACCTTAGATAACCAGCTGGAGATTGTTGGAACCTGAGGTGATTTCCATTTTGATGCAATTAAGGTTTTTGCTGCTATCAGTATGCTAGATATCAGTGTTCACCTAAATTGAGGTATTGTTGGATCTTGCCAGATGTCCAGGAAGATCAGTTGAGGAAGGAATGGGATTTCATATCCCGTTATAATTTTGATTTGATGCAAAATTTCATGCCAGAACAAAGTAATTTGAGGACACTTCCACCAATAGTGGGCAAAATCACTGACTTCACTACAGTTGTCTTAACATTTTTGGCTTTTTGGAAGTTTTTTTTTTTAAATGTGAGTTACTGTGCACAGTTTTTAGTTTAGTTTTGTTATGGGATGTTGGGTGAAACCAGTTCCCCTTTGGAAAACTCTTGCCTCATCTTGGCTGTATCTTCCCAACTCAAATCATGTGTGAATAGGAATTAAAGAAGTTGGCCCCGCGGCGCAGAGTGGTAAAGCTGCAGTACTGCAGTCGGAGCTTGCTGGTCACGGTCTGAGTTCGATCCCAGCAGAAGCTGGTTCAGGTAGCCAGCTCGAGGTTGACTCAGCCTTTCATCCTTCCGAGGTCGGTCAAATGAGTCCTCAGCTTGCTGGGGGGAAAGTGTAGATGACTGGGGAAGGCAATGGCAAACCACCCCGTAAAAAGTCTGCAGTGAAAATGTTGTGAAAGCAACGTCACCCCAGAGTCAGGAAAGACTGGTGCTTGCACAGGGGACTACTTTTTTTTTTTTTTTTACACAAAACTCAGTGCGTCTAATTCCCTGAGAAACACTTTCCCATTCATGTGGGGCTCTCAGGTCATGCCAGTGGCATTTCACAATCTTTCGGTCCACCTTTTGTTTGTCATTTCATTTCCTTTGTGGTGCCAACATTACTAGACGACTCAGTGATACAGATGCTCAGGGAGTGGATATGTTTGTTTTCTTTCTGGGATTGGTTGAAGCTTTCCCCTTAGCCATGGAAACACCCCCTTCCCTTATTAGACTTAACTGGGGGCGAGTCTTGATTTATCTGTCTAGAAGCATTTCTGGGTCTGAATTTTGTTTCAGAGCAGAAGTTGTTTTGCGTTCTCCCCCCCCACCCCCTTCCTGCCGTGTGCTTTACTTATTTCCTTTTCGTTTTCCAGTCAAGTCACAGCTGACTTACAGTGACCCCGTAGGGTTTTCATGGCAAGAGACATTCAGAGGTGGTCTGCCTTGGCCTCCTTTTGCATTGCAGCTCTGGACTTCCTCGGTGGTCACCAGTGTTCCCTCTGAGCTGAGTTAGCGCGAGCTAGCTCACAGATTTTTAGCCTCCAGCTCGCGCATTTTTGTCTTAGCTCAGGAAGGATGACCCCCAGAGCACGCTAATTGATGCAGTCGCTCGCAACTTTCATGCCAGTAGCTCACCAAGCAGAATTTTTGCTCACGAGGCTCTGCAGCTTACAGGGAACATTGGTGGTCACTAGGGTTGCCAAGTCCAATTCAAGAACTATCTGGGGACTTTGGGGGTGGAGCCTGGAGACTTTGGGGGTTGAGCCAGGAGACATTGGGGCGGAGCCAGGAACAAGGGTGAGGCAAGCATAATTGAACTCCAAGGGAGTTCTGGCCATCACATTTAAAGGGACAGCACACATTTTCAATGCCTTTCTTCCATAGGAAATAATGAAGGATAGGGGCACCTTCTTTTGGGGCTCATAGAATTGGACCCCCTGGTCCAATCGTTTTGAAACTTGGGTGGGTACTTTAGGGAGAGGCACTGAAAATGTGGTGCCTCTACCTCAAAAAACAGCTCCCCCAGAGCTCCTGAAACCTCCAGATCAATTCCCCATGATACCCTAAGAGAATCGATCTCCACATAGGGAATAATGAAGTCCTCAGCAGACGTTCTCCCCCCCCCCCACCCCATTTCTGGGGACTCTGAAGTGAGTCAGGAGTTGCAGCCAGTACATGTCAAAAGCAAAAGCCTACTCACGAGTTGCAGCCAGCATCTTCCAAGTAATACAGACACCCCATCCCAAGAGGAAGCCTTTCCAAGCGGAGATTGGAGCCTCCGGAGGGGGTAAGTCACATGGTGGCTTTGGGGGTAGGGCTTCCCCTGCCGGCCAGCTGACTGGGGGCGGGAAGAAGAAGAAGATATTGGATTTATATCCTGCCCTCCACTCCGAAGAGTCTCAGAGCGGCTCATAATCTCCTTTACCTTCCTCCCCCACAACAGACACCCTGTGAGGTGGGTGGGGTTGGAGAGGGCTCTCACAGCAGCTGCCCTTTCAAGGACAACCTCTGCCAGAGCTATGGCTGACCCAAGGCCATGCCAGCAGGTGCAAGTGGAGGAGTGGGGAATCAAACCCGGTTCTCCCAGATAAGAGTCCGCACACTTGACCACCACACCAAACTGGCTCTCCTGGGAAGCAGCCTGGGAAAGTGAAAGAACCCCCGCTGGGACCTGGGGATTGGCAAGCCTAGTGGTCACCAACGTTCTCTCTAAGCTGCCGAGTCTCGTGAGCAAAAATCCTACGCTGTGAGCTACTGGCATGAAAGTGATGAGCTACCGCATAAGTCAGTGTGCTCTGGTGGACATCCTTCCGGAGCGAAGACAAAAAACATACGAGCTGGAGGCTAAAAATCTGTGAGCTAGCTCACGCTAACTCGGCTTAGAGGGAACATTGGTGGTCACCCATCTGAATACTAGGCGGGACTGACACTACTTAGCTTCCAAGAGCCGACCCCTGCTAAATATATCGAATGTCCCAAGCATCTGCAGTTGCGGTAAAGGTCACTAATTAATTCAAATGAGGAACCAACATGCCAAGTTGGGCATCTTCATAAGGCCACTCGGACGACTGTGACCAGAGGATATCCTCAAACCCAGGACGTTCATCCCCCAGCGTCTACCCTTGGGCTTCCCTACTGAGAACAGAAGCAGAGCCCTGAGGACAAGAGGAGGTTTTTGCAGCGTCGCTGCCGGAAGATAACTATTCATCTCCTTAAAGTGCGGGGGCTGGCTTTCGTGAAAGATTAATGTCATTGGTGTTCAAGCATCTAAAAAAAGACCACTGATTTCATCCCTGGACCAATTCCAGTGAAGTGACAACAGAGTGAAGCAGGAAGCGGCTAAGTCCTTGAGTTTCCGTGCGGCAAATATTTATGACTTTGGTGATGCTGGAGGAGGAGGAGGAGCAAGAAGAGGAAGAAGAAGGAGAAGAGGAGGAAGAGGAGGAGGAGAACAACAACAAGAAGAAGAATCAACAGTGTGATGTGGTGGCTAAAAAGGAAAATGCAATTTTGGGCTGTATCAGCAGAAGTATAGTGCAGGGATGGCCAACGGTAGCTCTCGAGATGTTTTTGCCTACAACTCCCATCAGCCCCAGCCATTGGCCATGCTGGCTGGGGCTGATGGGAGTTGCAAGCAAAAAACACTTGGAGAGCTAGGGTTGGCCACCTCTGGTATAGTGTCCAGATCACATGAAGTGATTGTATCGCTTTGTTTTGCTCTGGTGAGACCTCACCTGGAGTATTGTGTTCAGTTTTGGGCACCACATTTTAAGAAGGATATAGACAAGCTGGAATGGGTCCAGAGGAGGGCAACGAAGATGGTGAGCGGTCTGTAGACCAAGTCCTATGAGGAAAGGTTGAAGGAGCTGGGCATGTTTAACCTGGAGAGGAGGCAGCTGAGAGGTGATAGGATCACCATCTTCAAGTACTTGAAAGGCTGTCCTATAGAGGATGGTGTGGAATTGTGTTCTGTGGCCCCAGAAGCTAGGACCATAACCAATGGGTTAAAATTAAATCAAAAGAGTTTCCGGCTTAACATTAGGAAGAACTTCCTGACCGTTAGAGCGATTCCTCAGTGGAACAGGAGGTGGTGGGCTCTCCTTCCTTTGAAGTTTTTAAACAGAGGCTGGATGGCCATCTGACAGCAATGAAGACCCTGTGAATTTAGTGGGAGGTATTTGGGAGTTTCCTGCATTGTGCAGGGGGTTGGACAAGATGACCCTGGAGGTCCCTTCCAACTCTATGATTCTAAGAAGACTTCATACTCCACTTTTCCGTGCCTTAAGGCATTTCAAAGCTGCTTACAATCACCTTCCCTTCCTTCCCCACACCAGGCACCTTGTGAGGCAGGTGGGGCTGGGAGAGTTCTGAGAGAACTGTGACTGGCCCAAGGTCACCCAGCTGGCTGCATGTGGAGGAGAAGTGAGGAACCAAACTTGGTTCTCCAGATTAGAGTCTGCTGCTCTTAACCACTACGCTGTGCTGACTCTCAAGTCTATCAAGGCCTTGTAGGTTGTATTTAGGTGGGGAACAGGCCCTGACTTGTATATCCCAGGCCCTCAGACACTAAGCAGGGTCTGTCCTGATTGGTATCTGGAGGACCATGGTTGCTGCCAGGGGTTGTTTTGAAGAAAAATAGGTGGTGGAGCTCATCCAGGGATTGTTATGCAGCTGCACCTACTATTCAATGGACAAGGTGGGAAGGAGGAGGTGGAACTCTCAGAAAGGTTCGGGAGCTGTGCTCCTGTGAGCTACTGCTAAATCTGAGACTTTGTTGCTGCACAGAGGTAGGTCACGCCAGGGCTTTTTTTGTAGCAGGAATTCCTTTGCATATTAGGCTACACCCCTCATGCTGATCCACCCAATTAGGTAATATGCCTTCAAATGAAGGCAATTGCTTGAGGGGCTCCTTGCAGCTCCACTCAGAGTGGCCGCCCTTGCTGAGCCAGCCAATCAGGTAATATCCATTTGCATGAAGCCATTGTTTGAGAGGCTCCTTGTATCTATGCTCATGCTGATCCAGCGAATTAGGTAATATCCCTTCAAATGAAGGTCATTGCTTGAGGGGCTCATTGCAGCTCCACTCAGAGTGACCGCCCTTGCTGAGCCAGCCAATCCGGTAATATCTATTTGCATGAAGCCATTGTTTGAGAGGCTCCTTGTATCTACGCTCATGCTGATCCAGCGAATTTGGTAATATCCCTTCAAATGAAGGCCATTGCTTAAGGGGCTCCTTGCAGCTGCACTCAGAGTGGCCGCCCTTGCTGAGCCAGCCGATTAGATAATATACATTTGAAAGAAGCCCATGCAAATTAGGGTTCCGAGCGCCTGTTTTTCTATTGGGTTTATTGCTGGAGGTGTGTTTTGGGTGGAGTTTTTCTGTATATAGTTGCGGCTAGCCACGCGTTTTCAGTTGAGTTTTTGCTAATAAAAGAGTTATGCTGGGATCACTATAGCATTTGACCCACTAATTTTCACTTTACATGTATGAATGGGCCAACAAACTAAGCTTCTGTTATGCTGTACAACACAATCTTAACCATCAATACCCAGTTTGCCAAGGAGGTCCCAATCTGCCAGGCAAGAAAGCACAGTCAAAAATTGTTGTGCAGATTACTTAAAGCGGGGGTCCCCAACATTGTGCCCAGGGGTACAATGGTGCCCGCTGAGACCTTTCCTTGTCCTCAACAAATGTTTTCAGAAGTGGGCAGAGCGAGGTGCAATTTTTGCCTAGCTGGGGATTAGTCACTGGATATCAGGTTGGCTGTGCAACCATTTTTGACAGAGTCTTCTGCCAGCGGTTTGGGACCTTCTTGGCAAACCTGGTATTTATGGTTAAGGTTGTGTTGTACAGCCAGGCCTCAGATTCAGCAGGAGCTCAAAAGAGTGCAGCTCGTGAACGTTTCTGAGGGTTCCCCCTCTTCCTCCCTACCCACCTTGTCCATTGAATAGTAGGTGCAGCTGCATAAGAATCCCTGGATTAGGAGAGGTGGCAGCCAACCAGCCACCAGGGGCTTTGCCACACCCCCAGCAGCCCTCATTAACCCCTGGATAAGCCCACACCACCCTTTCTCCACTTCTTATGTGATTTTGGGTGGTGGGTGGCTTGCTGGCCTTTTGACTAGGGGAGGGGCGGTCAAGGAGAGCCCCAGGTGAGCGAAGCCTGCTTGGGCTGGCTTGATCTCTAGTCCGTCCAAGAACATTGCTTGCCTGGGGCTCTCCCTTCTTGCATTGGGTTGCTTTTGGCTGGGGGGGGGGGAAGTGGCATATGCTAATGAGATGCTACTGAGCTCCACCACCTATTTTTCTACAAAACGACCCCTGTGTACAGCGTAACATTACAAGGATCCTCACTTTGTGACTGAAAGTAAACTGTGTTTAAGCAAGAAAATACGTTTAAACAACATAGTCATTCTAAGAATGCATCCTGTTAAACAGAGCTGCTGACTGAAATTTTGAAGAGTCACTCCCTATTATTTTGTGGTTGGCTCCACCTCCTGTGTCAGCCATTTTGTAGTTGGCTCCACCTCCCAGGGTGGCCATTTTGTGCTTGGCTGCACCCCCTAAGGCAGCTGTTTTGTGGTCATGCCTCCCACCCTGTGTCAGAATTCCAACAGTGTCTGCTTGTTCAGAGAAGTTGAGGACTCCTGAATTAAGGAAATGAGTGGGTCTATTGAGCAGGAGTGGCCAAACTTGCTTAATATGGGCCACATTTTAAGTACACATCAGATGAGGGAGGGAGGGAGGAAATAGATGGAAGGAGGGAATAGGAAAAGAAGACAAAGAAGACTGCAGATTTATACCTTCTCTCTGAACCAGAGACATAGAGTGGTTTACAATATCCTATATCGTCTCCCCCCACAACAGACACCCTGTGAGGTGGATGGGGCTGAGAGGGCTCTCACAGCAGCTGCCCTTTCAAACACGACTCCTGCAAGAGCTGTGGCTGACCCAAGGCCATTCCAGCAGCTGCAAGTGGAGGAGTGGGGAATAAAACCCGGGTCTCCCAGATAAGAGTCCACACACTTAACCACACTTAACCACTACACCGCACACCTAACCACTACACCAAACTGGCTCTCAAAAGAAAGCAACATTAATTGTAAAGGCAATCTCCAAATGGCTGGCTGGCTTGCCTTGGAGAAGTAATTAAAAGAGACAAACCCCTTTCTCCAAGCTAGCCAGTGGACTAGTGGGGGCTTTGAGAACCACACAATATGTGTGCAAGAGCCACGTGTGGCTCCCGAGCCACAGTTTTGGACACCCCTGATATAGGAGAAGCGGATCTCTACAAATGTGGGTCCCAGATAGCGACCTGTTCTCTGGAAAAGAAATGAGAGTTGGAAGACGTGAACATTGACAGTCATAAAGAGTTACATTCATCCTGGGGCAAGCCATCATTTTGCAGTTCATTAACCTTAATACAGTCTCGCTGGCTGCAGCTTCCCCATCGTCACCCGCCCAAGCCTGCAGAATGAGTCATGTTTCAAGTCAGATTTGGAGAATCAGGTTCGCCGGGGTAGCAGGAGCAAAGTGGGATGTTTAAACTGTTGGATGTTGTAACTCTGCATAAGAAGGTAAGAGAAGCCATGTTGGATCACGCCAATGGCCCATCCAGTCCAACCCTCTGTGTCACATAAGAGCATAAGAGAAGCCATGTTGGATCAGGCCAATGGCCCATTCAGTCCAACACTCTATGTCACATAAGAACAGAAGAGAAGCCATGTTGGATCAGGCCAATGGCCCATCCAGTCCAACACTCTGTGTCACACAGGGGCCAAAAAATCCAGGTGCCATCAGGAGGTCCACCAGTGGGGCCAGGACACTAGAAGCCCTCCCACTGTGCCCCTCCCAAGCATTAGAATACAGAACATCACTGCCCCAAACAGAATGTTCCATCTATACCTTATGGCTGAGAGAACATAAGAGAAGCCATGTTGGATCAGGCCAATGGCCGATCCAGTCCAACACTCTGTGTCACATAAGAGCATAAGAGAAGCCATGTTGGATCAGGCCAATGGCCCATTCAGTCCAACACTCTGTGTCACATAAGAACAGAAGAGAAGCCATGTTGGATCAGGCCAATGGCCCATCCAGTCCAACACTTTGTGTCACATAAGAACATAAGAGAAGCCATGTTGGATCAGGCCAATGGCCCATCCAGTGCAACACTCTGTCACATAAGAACATAAGAGAAACCATGCTGGATCAGGCCAATGGCCCATCCAGACCAACACTCTGTGTCACATAAGAACATAAGAGAAGCCATGTTGGATCAGGCCAATGGCCCATCCAGTCCAACACTCTGTGTCACACAGTGGCCAAAACCCAGTTGCCATCAGGAGGTCCATCAGTGGGGCCAGGACACAAGAAGCACCCCCACTGTGCCCCCACAAAGCACCAAAAATGCAAAGGAACACTTTCCCAGACAGAGAGTTCCAATGATAATCTATGGCTAAATGCTCCATAAGTTTATCCAATTCCCTCTTGAAGCTGGCTATGCTTGCAGCCGCCACCACCTCCTGTGGCAGTGAATTCCACGTGTTAATCACCCTTTGGGTGAAAAAGGACTTCCTTTTGTCAGTTCTAACCCGACTGCTCAGCAATTTCATTGAATGTCCATGAGTTCTCATATTGTGCGAAAGAAAGAATGCACGCAAGAGGATCTGGAAAGGAAAGGGTTAAAAGAAATCTCTAACCAGGAGGATACACTAGGAAGTTGGCCCCACCCTCTCATCCATTAGATGCTGAGCCTCTTTGGCTTTTGCTAGCCTTCTGTTTGCTCTGATAACGGGACCTCTTTTCTTCTTCTCTCTTACCTGGGCTTGGAGCTGTAACAAATTTCATCTTATATAGGTGAAGTGTGCGGACTCTTATCTGGAAGATCCAGGTTTGATTCCCCACTCCTCCACTTGCAGCTGCTGGAATGGTCTTGAGTCAGCCATGGCTCTCACAGAGCTGCCCTTGAAAGGGCAGCTACTGGGAGAGTTCTCTCAGTCCCACCTACCCTGTTTCCCTGAAAATAAGACCTACCCAAAAAATAAGCCCTAGCAGGATTTCTATGCGTTTGTTAAATATAAGCCCTACCCCAATAATAAGACCTAGTGAGGGGCGTGGCTATGCAGCGTATCTGCATAGCCACGCCATGCATTTCGGCGCGGAGTGGTAAGGAAGACTGAAACACCTGGAGAGTTATGACAATGTTCCAGAAGATGACTTAACTGTATTTGAATAAATGTAGATAGTTGTATCATACTTAATAAAAAATAAAACATCCCCTGAAAAGAAGCCCTCATGTGTCTTCTTGAGAAAAAAACAAATGTAAGACAGTGTCTTATTTTCGGGGAAACACGGTACCTCGCAAGGTGTTTGTTGTGGGGGAGGAAGATAAAGGAGAGTTGCTCCAGACAACACACCAAAGTTGAGGCGGTAGTGTGGAAACAAAATTTGATCTGGGGGGAAAGAGACCCGCGGCATACGAGAAGCAAACAGACCAGTGCGGAAAAGGCCTCTGAGACTCTGAGGTTCAGAGTGGAGGGTGGAATATAAATCCAGTGTTATTGTGTTCTCCTTCTCCTTCTTCTCCTCTTACCTGGGCTTGGAGCTGTAGCAAGTTAACCTGATTTGAAATCTGTAGCAAGTTAACCTGTTTTGAAATCTGTTTGGAGCTGTAGCAAGTTAACCTGTTTTGAAAGTGAAATGTACCTACGTGAATCTGTCATATAAGATGTGCTTATATATTCAGGAGGTATATATATAGTGTGTCACTCAGAAGGTATATATATGAAGCTGCCTTCTACTGAATCAGACCCTTGGTCCATCAAAGTCAGTATTGTCTACTCAGACTGGCAGCGGCTCTCCAGGGTCTCAAGTAGGGTGGCCAGACCGTCCCGGTCTCCCGGGACTTTCCCGGTTCTGGCCACTCAATCCCGGCTCCCGGGCTGCCTATACTGGGACCATTACAAGGTCCCGGTATAGCCAGCGGGGAGCCGGCGGGCCGCGCGCGCGGGTGGGGAAGGCGGGGAGTGAGGCAGCCAGCGTCCCTGCGCGTGCGCACAGCGGTGTGCGCACGCGCAGGGACGCTGGCTGCCTCACTCCCCGCCTTCCCTGCCCGCGCGCGGGGTCCGGAGAGGCCGGCGCTGGTCCCTGGAGGCCTCCAGAGGCCAGCGGAGGCTTCGTGGAGAGGCCTGCGCTGGTCCCTGGGGGCCTCCAGAGACCAGCGGAGGCAGCGTGGAGAGGCCAGCGCTGGTCCCTGGAGGCCTCCAGAGACCAGCGCCGGCCTCTCCGGCCTCCGCAGCCGCCGCCAGCCCCGCCAGCAGCCCGGAGGAGAGGCCGCCACCGCCCTGGATCCAGGTAAGACAAAAGCGGGGGGCGGGCGGCTGGCGGGGGGGGCGGCTGGCCTTCTTTCCTTCCCTCCCTCCCTCCTTCCTTCCTTCCTTCCCTCCCTCCTCCCTTCCTTCCTTCCCTCCCTCCCTCCTCCCTTCCTCCCTTCCCTCCTTCCTTCCTTCCTTCCTTCCTTCCTTCCTTCCTTCCTTCCTTCCTTCCTTCCTTCCTTCCTTCCTTCCTTCCTTCCTTCCTTCCTTCCTTCCTTCCCTCCCTCCTCCCTTCCTTCCCTCCCTCCCTCCCTCCCTTCCTTTCTTCCTTCCCTCCCTCCCTTCCCTCCTTTCTTCCTTCCTTTCTTCCTTCCCTCCCTTCCTTCCCTCCCTCCCTCCTCCCTTCCTGACTGAATGGGCCACAGGCCTGATCCAACAGGGCTTTTCTTATGTTCTTATGTGACACAGTGTGTTGGACTGGATGGGCCACTGGCCTGATCCAACAGGGCTTCTCTTATGTTCTTATGTGACGCAGAGTGTTGGACTGGATGGGCCACTGGCCTGATCCAACAGGGCTTCTCTTATGTTCTTATGTGACGCAGAGTGTTGGACTGGATGGGCCACTGGCCTGATCCAACAGGGCTTTTCTTATGTTCTTATGTGACGCAGAGTGTTGGACTGGATGGGCCACTGGCCTGATCCAACAGGGCTTCTCTTATGTTCTTATGTGACAATACTGACTTTGGTGGACCCAAGCACTGATTCAGTGTAAGGGAGCTTTGTGTTTGTGACTGGAGTGGACAATACTGACTTTGGTGGACCCAAGCACTGATTCAGTGTAAGGGAGCTTTGTGTTTGTGTCTTCTGGTGCAATTTTGTTCTCAGATCCTGTATTTACTTCATCAGTATATGGGATAAGGCACTTTCTCAACTGTGCTGCATAATGCAGCCTATTTATTTTGTCCTGTTTGCTCTGTTGGCTCTATCTGCGCCACCTTCATCACTTTCGGGGTGTGGATCCCCCAGTGGGGTGGTCTCGCGACTCCCTCCGCCGGCTGTTTCTGATAGCCCTGCGCCCCCTCTTTCATTTGATATGTGTCCCGTGCGGATGCCACCCTCCTGCCGGGAGATGCCGCAAAATGAGCCCCCTTGAGGCTTATGGTGGCAGGGCTCGGGGGAAGCGAGCTAGACTGCTGTTCTTTTGAGGGGTCATAGAGTGTTTCGAGCCCATCCCTGTGGCATCGGTCCCATCGTTGTGGGGCCCAGGGGGCCGGCGCAGCGGCACGCTGAAGCAGCCTGTCGGTCACTTCCGGGTTCCTGTCCTGCATCTCGACCTGTGACAGGCTGCTTCGGCGTGCTGCTGCGCCGGCCCCCTGGGTCCCACAATGATGGGACTGATGCCACAGGGACGGGCTCGAAACACTCTATAACCCCTCAAAAGAACAGCAGTCTAGCTCGCTTCCCCCGAGCCCTGCCGCCATAAGCCTCAAGGGGGCTCATTTTGCAGCATCTCCTGGCGGGAGGGTGGCACCCGCACGGGACACATATCAAATGAAAGAGGGGGCACAGGGCTATCAGAAACAGCCGGTGGAGGGAGTCGCGAGACCACCCCACTGGGGGATCCACACCCCGAAAGTGATGAAGGTGGCGCAGATAGAGCCAACAGAGCAAACAGGACAAAATAAATAGGCTGCATTATGCAGCACAGTTGAGAAAGTGCCTTATCCCATATACTGATGAAGTATATACAGGATTTGAGAACAAAATTGTTTCCGGCGGTGATATTTGGGGGATTTTTGGGGACGTCACAGGAAGTGCTGTGAAGTCACTTCCTGTTTCCGGCAGTGGCATTTGGGGGAAATGATGTCATTTGGGGGAAGTGATGTCACAGGAAGTGATGTCACTTCCCGTTTCCGGCAGGTGACGCGGGGGAAATGATGTCACAGGAAGTGGTGTCACTTCCTGTTTCCGGCGGTGGCATGACGTCACCGGAAGTGACGTCACTTCCTGTTTCTGGCAACGCGCGCGCGCGCCCCTACCTTCCACCCCCCCCAAGGTGTCCCTGGCTGGCCTTCAGACATTATGGTCACCCTAGTCTCAAGCTGAGGTTTTTCACATCTTTTTGCCTGGACCCTTTTTTGGAGATGCTGGGGATTGAACTTTATATATATATATAGTGTGTGACGGATAGAATAAACAACAATAAAAACGGATACAATAAACAACAATAAAAACATAAAACATAAAAGCAATTTAAAACAATTGCATGTGCTTCTATCATAATTACATAATTTCAGGCAGCGATTTAAATTCTAGTGGTTAGCTATACTCAGAGGTCTCAGAATCACCATAGCACGGTGAAGTAGGCCATTGGTGGTGTTCTTGTGGACCAGTCCCATACACTGTGTGTGTGTGTATACTGTATATACCAGGGGTGGCCAAGGGTAGCTCTCCAGATGTTTTTTGTCTACAACTCCCATCAGCCCCAGCCAGCATGGCCAATGGCTGGGGCTGATGGGAGTTGTAGGCAAAAAACATCTGGAGAGCTACTGTTGGCCACCCCTGGTATATACTGTATATACAGTGTATATATATATATGTGTGTGTGTGTGTGTATATACTGTATATATATGTGTATATATATGCACACACACACAATTAAATTTTATACACATTTCGCATACATTATATATCAAATTTAATACTGTATCATACAATCAGATAAATTCTGTTTCATATTTATAATTCTCTTACGGAAACAGAAAAACAACATATCCATTATAGATCTTCATACCTTAAATTGCTTCCATGCTACAATCTCTATTGGGCTTTCACGTGCATTTTCAAATTATCGAGAAGTTTCTATCTGGTATAAACCCCTTTACATCAGAAATGAATCAATCAGACAAACAAACCTTTAATGGTATAAAAATACAATAAAACAGGAGTAAACAGTGAAAAAACTAGACACCTAAAAATATAAAAGGGGGAGAATAAAATCCTTTAAGATAGGATATGTTTCCAATTATATTCAAAATCCTTGGGGGGGGGGAGGGGTTTGTTCCAGATCCTTGTCATCAAAAAAGTGATTATTCAATGTTTTACCCATTATGCAGAAATGCCATAATTTTTTTTTTCATACCATTGCTACGCGCTTTTACTTTTGTAAGTAAAAAATCATCCTCTCGTCACCATTGGAGTTTCAGAGTTTTGGTCCTTATTCCAGCCCTTCTTAAAACCTGCTAGTTGGGAGGAATCGACGTGAGCTGGCCTTGCTTCTACAGTAGGGGTGTCAAACGTGCAGCCCAGAGGCCGAATCAGGCCCCCAGAGGGCTCCTATCAGGCCCAAGATTCAACTGGCTGTCTTCTGCTTCCTTCTCCCTCTCTCTTGCTTCCTTCTGCAGCACAGCTTGCTTTGAAAAGCTTGCTCAATCACTCAGGAGGTACTAAGCAAAACCTCTCTTCCTTCTATTGGCTGAGGCTCCTCTCCCCCCTGGTCCTCAGGGGAAGCAAGGAAAGAGCCAGAGCTTCCTTTGCCCGGTTCCCTGGATCCCACGGGAAGACTACAAAGAAGGCACCTTTAAGACCAATGAGTGCTAATGTTTTAAGCATGTTTTATTTTATTTTATTAAACCTTTAATTGTGTTTGCCTATGTCCTTTATAAGGTTTATTTGATCGGGGGCCTGTCTATCTTCGGGACCACCTTTCTTCACGTTTCCCCCAGAGTGCACTGCATTCAGGGACGCAACATCTATTGTCCATCCCCGGACCAAGGGAGGCCAGTCTGTGCTCTGCATCGTCCAGGGCCTTCTCAGTGGCAGCACCTGAAATATGGAATGAACTCCCAGAAGCCATAAGGGCCCTGCGGGACCTCTCTCAATTCCGCAGGGTCTGCAAAACCAAGTTATACCAACAGG
The DNA here is from genome assembly GCF_032191835.1 of Heteronotia binoei. Classification (NCBI taxonomy): domain Eukaryota; kingdom Metazoa; phylum Chordata; class Lepidosauria; order Squamata; family Gekkonidae; genus Heteronotia; species Heteronotia binoei. Next base: position 343,099 of record NW_026800037.1, read on the forward strand.
CCTTTGGCACCTGAACCGGGAGAGGACTGCCACCCTACACTACTGAGAAATTGTGGTCACTACGGGCTCACGGTTAGTAAAGGATGATCCTGCCTAGGTTGTTGCTTAACAGCACCATAAAATGTTTTAAAATGTTTTAATTGTATTAACTGTTTGAAGTTTTCAACTGATTGTTAGCCGCCCTGAGTCCGCTTGCAGAAAGGGCGGGATAGAAATTTAAGGTAATAACTAAGATATCTCTGCTACCTGATCTTAAAGATGTACATACATGGTCCGGCCTGACATGGCCCAGCCCGACAAGGTCCCATTTATGTCAGATCCAGCCCTCACAACAAGTAGGCTTGCCAATCCCTAGGCCCCAGCAGGGGTTCTTCCACTTTCCCAGGCTCCTTCCCGCCCCCAGTCAGCTGGCCAGTGGGGGGAAGCCCCGCCCCCAAAGCCACCATGTGACTTTCCCCCTCCAGAGGCTCCAGTCTCCGATTGGAAAGGCTTCCTCTTGGGATGGGGTGTCTGTGTTACTTGGAAGAAGTTGGCTGCAACTCGTGAGTAGAGAGGCTACTCCCTCGCTTCAGAGTCACCAGAAATGGGGGGATGGGGGGGGGACGTCTGCTGAGCACTTCATTATTCCCTATGTGGAGATCGATTCTCATAGGGTATAATGGGGAATTGATCTGGAGGTTTTGGGGAGCTGTGTTTTGAGGTAGATGCACCAAATTTTCAGTATAGTGCATCTCCGCAAACTACCCCCCCCCCCCCAAGTTTCAAAACGATTGGACCAGGGGGTCCAATTCTATGAGCCCCAAAAGAAGGTGTCTCTATCCTTCATTACTTCCTATGGAAGGAAGGCATTTTAAAAGATGTGCCGTCCCTTTAAATGTGATGGCCAGAACTCCCTTGAAATTCAATTATGCTTGTCACACCCTTGTTCTTGGCTCTGCCCCAATGTCTCCTGGCTCCACCCCCGAAGTCCCCAGATATTTCTTGAATTGGACTTGGCAACCCTTAGAACAAGTGAGTTCGACACCCCCGTTCTGCAGCATCCAAGAAGGTTATTGAAGCTCTCATTCATAGATGCAGCTGTGTCACCAGCACACTGGGTGTCAAGAGGAAAACACTCCATCGTCAGGGATGAGACATGCAAAACCCAGCATGTTGTTAACCCCAGAAAGACCAATCGGGGAGGACACAAAAGGAAGAACATCTCAGCGCTTTCGTTTTGGAAGAAACGGAAAGGAGGGAAGCCAAAGGAGATGAAATCGGCGGAGTGGGTTTCATACGCAGCAACGCACAGGAGCAATGAGGTGAACCATGAAATAGGCAGTTGAAAGGCAACTAGGAACTTGGCCAAGAACAGCGGAGATGGCTTTGGCAAAGAGCAAAGCAAAAAGGATGTGTTTCGATGAGTCTCCATCCCAGCAGGTACCCAACCCAAGAGCTTTTGATGCAGCCTTGGGATAGTCTCCACACACTTAACTGTCGGTGTGGGATGAATTAAGACCCTGGCGCTACACTTCACCTCCAGCACAGCGGGAGAGAAATGTCTTATTAAACACAAGAGAGAATCTGGCAGGTTCGGATAGAAAGAGCTTGCGAGTCACAAAGAACGCAACGTGGAATGCCTCTTAGCAGAACATGAAAGGCAGTGACAGAGCTTGGCACGAGAGCAGGACCAGTTGGTGGTAGCTCTTTCCTGTCACCACAAGCCTCGCATGGACCTAAGGATGGTTTCTGGAAGTCTTGCCCACAGTTTTATTAACCCAAGATGCGATCGTATTAGACAGGCGTTAGGCAAGTGCAGACAGCTGCAAGAGGGGATTGGCTAAGCAGATGGAGCAGAGGTCCATCCGTGGTTATTAGCCACAAGATATAGATGGAACACTCTCTGTCTGGTGTAGTGATGTTCTGTATTCTTGGTTCTTGGAGGGGCAACTGTAGAAGGGCTTCTGGAGTTCTGGTCCTGCTGGTGGACCTCCTAATGGCCCCTGGGATTTGGCCTCTGTGTGACACAGAATGTTGGACTGAATGGGCCACTGACCTGATCCAACATGCCTTCTCTTATGTTCTTATGTCTGGGGCAGTGATGTTCTGCATTCTTGGTACTTGGGGAGGGGGGGGCAACAGTGGGAGGACTTCTGAAGTTCTGGCCCTGCTGGTGGACTTCCTGATGACAACTGGGTTTTGGTGACTGTGCGATACAAAGTGTTGGACTGGATGGGCCACTGACCTGATCCAACATGGTTTCCCTTTAAACTTCAAGGGTGAACCACAAGCAGGGCAAAATTTGTGATGAATTTTGCTTCATGGTTCGGTTCGTGCCCATCTCTGGGAAGCATACATCTTTGGGAACATGCACAATTGCTGTGCTACTGCAAACTACTGCAAATAAATCATCTGGCCTGCACAGGGAAATCTATAAGAACATAAGAAGAGCACAGCTGGATCAGATCAGTGCTCCATCTCACATAGTGGCTAACCAGTTCCTCTGGAGGGCCAACAACAGGGCAGAGAGGCTGGGGCCTTCATAAGAACATCAGAAGAGCCCTGATCCATAAGAACATCAGAAGAGCCCTGATCCAAACCAGTGATCCATATAGTCGAACATCCTATCTCACAGTGGCCAACCAGTTCCTCTGGAAGGCCAACAACAGGGCAGAGAGGTTGAGGCCTTCAGAAGAATATCAGAACAGCCCTGCTGGATCAGACCAGTGGTCCATCTAGCCCAGCATCCTGTCTCACGCAGTGGCCAACCAGTTCCTCTGGAAGGCCAACAACAGGGCAGAGAGACCAAGGCCTTCAGAAGATATCAGAAGAACCCTGCTGGATCAGACTAGTGGTCCATCTAGTTCAGCATCCTGTCTCACACAGTGGCCAACCAGTTCCTCTGGATAGCCAACAACAGGGCAGAGAGGCCGAGGCCTTCCTAAGTACATCAGAAGAGCCCTGCTGGATCAGACCAGTGGTCCATCCAATCCAGCATCCTGTCACAACCAGTTCTTCTGAAGGGCCAACAATCGCGCATAGAGGCTGAGGCCTTCATAAGAAATGGAACTCCATTCCACTGCATTCCCCTAGAGAAAAAGCCCTGTGTATTGTACTATTTACATATTTTTTGTTATGAATTTGAATTTTTATTGCCCGGTACAACAACAACAACAACAACATATTATCCAGTGTTTTAAGTTCTGTTTCCTTCCACATCCAAATAAAAATTCAGGACCTTTCCTGAATGGAAAATTGGAAAGCATCTATGTGGAAATGTTCCCTCACTATCTCTTGCGCTACGTTTCTTTGCAGTACTCCTCTCCCCGAAAGCGATATATCGTCCCGTGTTTTGTCCACTCTGGTTTTAAATAGATTAAATATGGTACTTACTCACTGGCTTGTCAGAATTTGTCACTGTGTCTCTCAGGCAATTGACACCGGCAATTCAGACGGTGCATTGTGGAACACAGCCGACTTGTCACTTAGCTCTAAATACAATACTTTCTTCTGGCTGTCACGGGCATGGCGCAATGGCATTTTGAAGGCCTCTCCCTTGCTTTCTCTCTCTCTCTCTCTCTCTCTCTCTCCAAAGGCAATTGTACAAATTGCCTGCAACAAATGACCTTTTCAGTTGGGCCCAACGCTGAGTCAAAGAAATGAAAATAATATATTTGGCAGGCAGGTATACAGAAGATCGATTTGCGGAATGGGGCGAAAGTTGACATTCCCGATCCAGGGCACTTTGGATATTAAGCGGACCGATGCTTCAGGTGCTAATGAGGCCTACCCAACTCCTGTTTTTGGTTAATAAGGTTGGATGGAACCCAAGCAATGTTCAACGCTTTAGAGCCCCATTACAGTTTTTCCACTTGAAATGGAATGGTGCTTCACTTGGGCTGAATCGCACTTAATGGATTTTGATCATTTCCTTTGCAATACGTCAGTCAAGCTTTTGTTCGGCTGCTCTTACTGGGGTTGACCAATAATATTCTGTATGTGGCCAGGGAAGGAGAAGGAGGAGGAGGAGAAGCGGAAAAGAAGGTGAGAGGAGGAGGAGAGGAGGAGAAGGAAAGGAGGAGGAGACAAAGAGGAGCAGGAGGTGGAGAGGAGGAGAAGAGGAGGATGGGGAGACAAGGAGGAGAAGGAGGAGGAAAAGGAGAAGAGGAGGAGAGGAGGAGGAGGGGAAGAGGAGGAGTCTTCACTTGGAGTCTCAGAGTGGCTTACAATCCCCTTTCCTTCCTCTCCTTTCAACAGATACCCTGTGAGGTGGGGCTGAGTGAGCTCTGGGAGAACAGCTCTTGAGAGAACCTGTGGCTGACCCAAGGTCACCCAGCTGGCTGCATGTGGAGGATGGAGGGTTTCAAATCTGGTCCTCCGGATTAGAGTCCGCCGCTCTTAACCACTAGACTAAACTGGCTCTCTTACAGACCTGCAAGGCTGCATATTAGCTAGGTATTGTACTTGGAAGAAGATGATGATATTGGATTTATATCCCGCCCTATACTCTGAATCTCAGAGTCTCTGAGCGGTCACAATCTCCTTTACCTCCCCGTCCACAACAGACACCCTGTGAGGTAAGTGAGGCTGAGAGGGCTCTCACAGCAGCTGCCCTTTCGAGGACAACCTCTGCCAGAGCTATGGCTGACCCAAGGCCATTCCAGCAGGTGCAAGTGGAGGAGTGGGGAATCAAACCCGGTTCTCCCAGATAAGAGAGCTATGGCTGACCCAAGGCCATTCCAGCAGCTGCAGGTGGAGGAGTGGGGAATCAAACCCGGGTCTCCCAGATAAGAGTCCGCAGCCTTAACCATTACACCAAACTGGCTCTCAAGGGTTCAGGTTGCATGAGTACTCCTCAAAATAAAAGCAATGGATCAGGTGCATTCGCTTATATTTCTTCATTTATTTGCCCTGACCTGGATGGTGACCTCATCGGATCTCAGAAACCAAGCAAGGTCAACCCAGGTTAGTAGTTCAGTGAGAGGCCACCAAGAAAGTCCAAAGTCAGTATGCAGAGGCAGGCAATGACAAATCATCTCTGTCATCCCTCGCCTCGAAAACCCTGGGGGGTCACTATACGTTGGCTGTGACTTGATGGCAAATGTGTGTGTTTGTGTTTGTGCCCCATCTTTCTGCCCACAGCAGCACCACCAAAGCAGCTGGATCAGGCATGTCAAACGTGCAGCCCAGGGGCCAAATCAGGCCTCCGGAGGGCTCCTATCCAGCCCATGAGCAAGTGGCTGTCTTCTGCTTCCTTCTCCCTCTCTCTTGCTTCCTTCTGCATCACAGCTTACTTTGCAAGGCTTGCTCGATCACTCGGGAGGTACTAAGCAAATCCTCTCTTCCTTCTATTGGCTGAGGCTCCTCCCCCTGGAGAAGGAAGGAAAGAACCAGAGCTTCCTTTGCCCAGTTCCCTGGATTCCATTGGGAGAATACAAAGAAAGCACCTTTAAGACCAATGTGTGCTAATGTGCTAAGCATGTTTTGTTTTAAAATTTTAATTGTGTTTGTCTGTGTCCTTTATACAGTTTACATTTCTGCTACCTGATCTTAAATATGTACACACATGGCCCGGCCTGACATGGCCCAGCCCAACGTCCCATTTATGTCAGATCCGGCCCTCACAACAAGTGAGTTTGACACCCCTGAGCTAGATTATAAACATACATAATAAAAACCTGTTGTAAAAGCCATTTAAACTAAACCAAAAAAAATATCAAAACCAAAGTTTAAAGCACGCATACAAAAAAAAAAAGAGCAACAATTAAAATATAAGGCACGAAGGAGAGATCACTGAGGGAATCATAGGCAAAAAAAAGGTCTTCCCCTCCTGACGGAAGACAGGAGATGAATATCCCAGGGGAGAGTTCCAAACTCTCGGTGCCACAGCTGAGAAGGCTTATCACAGGTTGCCATCTACCAGAAGGCCCACATGCCAGGAGGTCTACCAGTGGGGCCAGAACTCCAGAAGCCCTCCCACTGTGGCCCCCCAAGCACCAAAATAATCACTACTCCAGACATAATGACATAAGAGAAGCCATGTTGGATCAGGCCAATGTCCCATCCCTTCCAACACTCAGTCTCACACAGTAGCCAAAAAACCAGGTGCCATCAGGAGGTCCACCAGTGGGGCCAGAACTCCAGAAGCCCTCCCACTATTGCCCCACAAGCACCAAGAAGACAGAGCATCACTGCCCCAGACAGAGTGTTCCATGAATACCTTCTGGCTAGTTGCCATTGATGGACCTCTGTACCATCTATTTATCCAGTCTTCTCTTGAGGTTTTCTGTGCTTGCAGCCACCATCACTTCCTGTGAATTCCAGATTTGGGGCACTTTGGATATTACTTATTTGGGTGGAAAAGTACCTCCTTGTATCTGTTGTAACCAACGCAGGGAACTACTTCTTCCTTTGGCTCTTTTGGTGGATGAAAACTGGGAATGTGACTTTCCATGACTGGAGAGTACCACCAACTTCAGAATGTATAAACTTCTGTCTTCTTAATCTTTTATATCCATCCACATTACATTCTTAATGTGCATCTTTTCATCTGGGACGAGTGAATATTTCTTGGGTTGAAGCAGGGGTGGAATTCTAGCAGGAGCTCCTTTGCATATTAGGCCACACCCCACTGATGTAGCCAATCCTCCAAGAGCCTACAAAAAAGAGCCTTGTAAAGTCTTGGAGGATTGGCTACATCAGTGGGGTGTGGCCTAATATGCAAAGGAGCTCCTGCTAGAATTCCACCCCTGGGTTGAAGCAATCCAATTACAGTTTTCTCTATGAACTTTAACTATTTGGTAAAGATTTTTCATGAGACGGTCCATTGGGATTTTTTTTCTTTTGTCCACAAATGTAGTGATCCGAGCCCATCTGCCTTTCTGTCTGCTGGACAGGGAACAAAGTGGCCACACAATAAACAGATCAAAGCAAAACTGCTGTGCAAACACAAAATGAATCAACAATAATGGAATAAAGTGTCCAAATAATTTATAAAGATACCCCAAATATGCAGGAAGTATATTTCATGAGGGGATGGATTCCACAATAATTTTCAGGAAGATTCCATGGAGAATGCAAAAGGTCCATTCAAAAGGCTTCCCCCGGAAATTCAATCACAGTCAATTTCACAAGACGTGGTTGAGCCAGTCGCCCAGAATAAAGCCTCCAAAGGTACAAAGTTCCTTCCTTTACGTGTTTGTCGACTTGATAGACCACGTTTCGCAAACAAGCTTCATCCAAGTGCCATCCTGTAAACTCACAACAATGACGTCAAACTAAAACATATTCAGTTTCCAAAGGAAAAGTTGAGCTTGTGCCTTTTGGAAACTGAATATGTCTTAGTTTGATGTCATTGTTGTGAGTTTACAGGAGGGCTCTGGGATGAAGCTTGTTTGCGAAACGTGGTATATCAAGTCGACAAACACGTAAAGGAAGAAACTTTGTACCTTTGGAGCCTTTATTTTGGGCGATTGGATTAACCACATCTTGTGAAATTGACTGTGATTGAATTTCTGGCAGAAGCCTTTGGAATGGACCTTTTGCATTCTCCATGGAATCTTCTTGAAAATTGTTGTGGAATCCATCCCCTCATGAAATACACTTCCTGTCTGCTGAGCTGTTAATATAATTTCTGCTAATATGTTTTAATTCGTTTTGTAATGCACAGCAGACCATGACCAAGCCTTCCTTGGAAAAACTGATTTCGACAAAGAACACATTTCAACACGCCTTTTCTTACGATTTGGAAGTCTCCCCCCCCAGGAAATTAGTCTCAAAAGTGGGGCAAAATAGCCAAACAAATTTAACTGCAATCAAAGTCGATGGCTGAACCATCTGTTGGTGACAAAAACAGTGGGTGAACTATTCAACTCTTTTATAAAAAATTTGGTGACCAAATAACAAGGGAATCCCACTGCGTCTCTGCTGTCTCAGGTCAGTGTCTTATTAGAATCTGCTTTCTTTCTGCCTAGTGGTAAATGGAAATTGGATTCAATGTAAGTCACCAAGAGCATAAACCAGCATGGTGTAGTGGTTAAGAACAGAGGACTCTAATCTGGAGAAAAAGGGCTTGATTCTCCCCTCCTCCTCCGCATGCAGCCAGCTGGGTGACTTTGGGCCAGTCTGAGTTCTCTCAGAGCTCTCTCAGCCCCGCCTACTCACAGGGTGTCAGGGGAGAGGAAAGAAAGGGGATTGGTAAGCCGCTTTGAGACACATGAAGCCTTCTGGGTGATCTTGGACCACCTACAGTTCTCTCAGAATTCTCTCAGCCCCACGTACCTCACAGGGTGCCTCTTGTAGGAAGAGGAAGGAAAGGAGATTGTAAGTCAAGACCGTCTTGGGCTGAGAAAAGTGGGAGTATAAAAACCAATTCTTCACCTCCTCCTTTTCGTCCTCCTTCTCCTTCACCTCCTCTTTCTCCCCCTCCTTCTCCCCCTCCTCCTTCTCCTCCTCCCCCTTCTTCTCCTCCTCCTCCTTCTCCCCTCCTTCTCTCCCTCCTTCTCCTCCCCTTCTCCTCCTCCCCTCCTCGTCTTTCTCCTCCCCCTCCTTCTCCTCCTCCTTCTCCTCCCCCTCCTCCTCCCACTCCTTCTCCTCCTACTCCCCCTCCTCCTCATCCCCCAATTTCCCCTCCCCTTCTCCTCCTCCTTCTCCCCTCTTCCTCCTCCTTCTCCTCCCCACCTTCTCCTCCTCCTTCTCCTCCCCATTTTCTCTTCCCTTTCTCCTCCTCCCCTCCTCCTCCCCTCCTCCTTCTTCTCCCCTCCTTCTTTCTGTTTCCTCACCCTCCTCCTGCTCCTTCTTCTCCTCCCCTCCTCCCCCTCCTCCTCCCAGTCTGAGATTACTTCATGTAGCCCAGCGTTCCTGGGACGTTCAGCACCATATTAAAATGTCATTTTGAGGAATTAATATTTTATTTACAAATTCATTATAAATATTTATTGTAACTGACTATTTAAACAGCAGCACCTCAGGACCAAAAGAAGAAGAAAACCCAATCTATTACATTTGTATTAAAACATGCTCAAATGTTTAATTATAAGAGAGAATATTTAGCCAAACCATAAAATATGCATGCTGGCTGTGTGCTGTCGGCCAGTTCCTGTCAAGCTGCCAAGCTGAGTTGAAGATACAGTGCAAGTTGTGTTCACTGCGAATATCCAGGGCTGCAGACAGAGAATGCTTCGGAGCTCTGCTTTTTCAAGCATTGTGACCAATACTTTACTCCACAAACTTTGGGGCGTGCATCGGAAGGTAGAGTCTGACTCCGTGTGAAGTATTTTCTTTCCGAGAAGTACTTTTTTCAACACTGAGAGCCAGTTTGGTGTAGTAGTTAAGTGTGCGGACTCTTATCTGGGAGAACCGGGTTTGATTCCCCACTCCTGCACTTGCAGCTGCTAGCATGGCCTTGGGTCAGCCATAGCTCTCGTAGGAGTTGTCCTTGAAAGGGCAGCTGCTGTAAGAGCCCTCTCAGCCCCACCCACCTCACAGGGTATCTGTTATGGGGGAAGATATAGGAGAAGGGCGGGGTATAAATCTGCAGTCTTCTTCTTCGCTTTGGCTACAGGTCCCACTACAAGTACTGCAAAAAACAACTTGCCACTGAACTTTACAAACCAATGCCTCCTTTACATAGGATCTCCCACATACTAATAAGAAAGCATACTAATAAATTCTATGACTCCAAAGGGGCTTTGGTGGTTTTTATGATTAAATAGCAGAAATGGTTTCAGGAAGTTTCTCCCATCTCCGTACCTCAGTGACAAGAACACGCTTCATTTTGGGCAGGAGCTCACAGAAGCGGAGCTCCAGAACTTCTGGATTTTGTTGTGCTCTTTCTTTCTTAACCCCCCCCCCCAAAAAAAAAAACCTTGCTTCTGGGCTCCATAGTTCAAACCCCCATGAGAATTTTGCTGAACTCTAAGATTTGACAAGCTTTCTAATATTTTGCCCCACCAAAAAATGGGGAAAGAACCAAAACATAAAGCAGAGAGACGGAAATCTTCATCATGCCACTGTGGCCACATAAAAAGGTAAAGGCAGTCCCCTGTGCAAGCACCAGTCGTTTCCGACTCTGGGGTGACGTCAACGTTTTCACAGCAGACTTTTTTTACGGGGTGGTTTGCCATTGCCTCCCTCAGTCATCTACGCTTCCCCCCAGCAAGCTGGGTCCTCATTTTACTGACCTCGGAAGGATGGAGGAAGGCTGAGTCAACCTTGAGCCATCTACCTGAACTCTGCTTCCACCAGGAATGAACTCAGGTCGTGAGCAGAGAGCTTTGACTGCAGCACTGCAGCTTTACCGCTCTGTGCAACGCAGCTCCATGTGGCCACATAGGAGAAAGAAATTTAAAAAGTATGGTGGGAGTAAGGTTTGATTATGACAATTATAATTCAAGAAGCATTTGAAGGTAGATGCTGAGCTGATATAATGTAGTATACCTTCCGGAGCTGTCACGGCTGTGTGGCATATGCAAATGAGTATTGCAAATAAGTTGTTCTAATGAGCTCCGGCACGTCTTTTTTACGAAATGACACCTGAACAGGAATAAGTGCATCTTTCAAAATTCTTCTCAGGGATGGAATTCAGGACAGGCCCCACCTACCTCTTTCTTTCCTTGGGGTCTCATTTTCATCTTTTATTGTTTGTTTTATTTATTTAGACCATTTTGATGTCACCTTCCCCATACAGCCTTCTTCAGCGGGTTGGTAAATCTCTCTCTCTCTCTCTCTCGGCTTGACTTCGCAAACGAAGATTTAACCAAGGTGCAGTAGTCCACGTCTGCTGCAGGCTCGCTGGTGGCTGACAAGACCAATGCGGGACAGGCAGGTCCGGCCACAGTGGCTGCAGGGAAAAGTCTGATTTGGGGTTGGTGCTGTAGCAGTGCGATTCTTCCTCAATCTCCTTTTGTCCTCAAGACCAGCTATGCGTGCGTTCTCAAAGGAAGAGACAGCCTGGTGGATGGTGTGCCTCCATGCTTTGCGATCTGAGGCTAGGTCAGACCACTGGTGATGGTTGATGCAACAGGTACCAAGGGATTTCTTCAAGGAAGAAAGGGTTGGTAAATACATAATTAATAAAATACCTTAAAAGTCATAGCAATTGAAAAACGATTAAAATCTAGCACGGAAAATCCAGCAAGGATATAAAATCAGCCTAAATATTAGATAGGGATGGGTGCGAAACCCATTTTTGTTGTTTGGTTCCCAACACAAACCAAACCATGAAGTAACAGGGGTGGAATTCTAGCAGGAGCTCCTTTGCATATTAGGTCACACACCTCTGCTGTAGCCAACCTTCCAAGAGCTTACAAAAAAAGAGCCTTGTAAGCTCTTGGAGGATTGGCTCCATCAGGGGTGTGTGGTCTAATATGCAAAGGAGATTCTGCTAGAATTCCACCCCTTTGAAGTAATATTAGCTGGGAGGCTGGTTGGCCAACCAAACTGGTTCGTATTGGTTCGTGGGTCACTTAAAATTTAAATCCCTGTTCCTCAAGGCTTTTTCATGGGGAGCAGAAAGCAGGGGCTTCAATGGCTCCAATCCATTTCTTGCTCTGCTTTCTGCTCCCCACCACTTGGGTTATTTTTTTTTTTTCACGAAAAGCACAGAGCAGGGGTTTAAATTCCTACTTTCTGCTCTTCACGAACCTCTATGAACTGCATCAAAATTTGTGAAAGTTCGTGGTGGTTCTTCAGTTCGCAAACATTGCTTTGCAAAGGATGAACCAGCCAAAATCTGTGAAGAACTTTAGTTCATCAGCCAGTTCATGCCTATCTCTACTAAACATATAGCACCTTAAAACAAGTTTTACTTGTGTTGGAGAATAACAAAAAAAAAAAAAAAAGAGAACTATTTTGAAAACTAAAATTAACTTTCCGTTAATTTGTTATTATACACCCACACAGTTACAGAAACTACAGAGTTATCAGTTCCTATTATTGAGTGGTTTTCAATTACATCATAACCCTGTTCCACCATCTCCTGTGGGTTTTAAAATCCTCCCTAACTCTCTGTATGTAGTAATAGCTTGCAATATAATTTTAAATAAACACTTTTCTCCCTATCTCACAATACAAGAATTTGTGGACGTTGAATGAAATTGCTGAGCAGTCAGGTTAGAACAGATAAAAGGAAGTCCTTCTTCACCCAAGAGGTGATTGACACGTGGAATTCACTGCCACAGGAGGTGGTGGCAGCTGCAAGCATAGACAGCTTCAAGAGGGGCTGGATAAGCATATGAAGCAGAGGCCCATCAGTGGCTATTAGCCTCAAGGTATTGATGGAACTCTCTGGGGCAGTGATGCTCTGTATTCTTGGTGCTTGGGAGGGGCAACAATGGGAGGGCTCCTAGTGTCCTGGCCCCACTGATGGACCTCCTGATGGCACCTGGTTTTTTTTTTTTTGCAACTGTGTGACACAGAGTGTTGGACTGGATGGGCCATTGGCCTGATCCAATATGGCTTCTCTTATGTTCTTATGTGACACCGAGTGTTGGACCGGATGGGCCATTGGCCTGATCCAATATGGCTTCTCTTATGTTCTTATGTGACACAGAGTGTTGGACCGGATGGGCCATTGGCCTGATCCAATATGGCTTCTCTTATGTTCTTATGTGACACAGAGTGTTGGACCGGATGGGCCATTGGCCTGATCCAATATGGCTTCTCTTATGTTCTATGTTGTACTTGTCTCATATTGCACATGACTATTAATTGATAGTGATGGACACATAAGCATCTGGGTGGGGGTCTACCTTCTGCTTTGGGGAAGGACGGTGGCTCAGTGGTAGAGCATCTGCTTGGGAAGCAGAAGGTCCCAGGTTCAATCCCTGGCATCTCCAAAAAAGGCTCCAGGCAAATAGGTGTGAAAAACCTCAGCTTGAGACCCTGGAGAGCCGCTGCCAGTCTGTGTAGACAATACTGACTTTGATGGACTAAAGGTCTGATTCAGTATAAGGCAGCTTCATAGGTTCATATATGTTCATATATGCTTGAGTTCACTTTTGGCAGCAGCTGCCACCCCAGCACAAAGATCGTTACGGTGCGACTGGAATAAACTGCAGCAGCCATTTTGTCCTTGGCTCTGCCTCCACAGCTGCCATTTTATGACTGCTCCCCCCCCACCCCCATACTTCGGAATTCCAAAGGTGTTTTCAGGCTCAAAAAGGTCGGGGGAGTCTCGGAAAGACGAATGGCCGGTGATCGCATCGATTCCCAGCGTAACACGTTGCTCAGTCTTTACCCCTGCCTGAAAGCGTAATTAAAAGCGTTCTGTTTGGCTCGATGGTGACTTACGAAAGTGTAGGAACCTATGTTTACATTCGCTCTCGCTTTTTATCGCTCCGACATTGGTGCAGGAAGAAGAAGTTAATGCATCTGAATTATCTTGAACGGTTGCCACTGATTTATATCGAGCCCAGAGAGCTGAGCTTAGAGTACATCATTTTCTTTCTGGATTACTTCACCGTTTGATTGGTAGTCCTTCACCTTCTGCCTTTTCTCTGTTTCCTGCTTTGACTCAGACCCCCCACCCCATATGCCTATATTTTTACACTCCTTGCGGATAAACAACTTTCAAATGCCAAGGTTTTTATTCAGTTCTTTGCCTCTGTGTTACAGATCTCAACATTTAAAGGTGTGTGTGGGGGGGGAACAGACAGATCAAACAAATAATCCCATTTTGCCGCCGTATATTACCGAGAATTGCGGTTCATAATATTGCATGCTGTTGTGGAAACCCCTTCCTTGTCTACATTTATTTTAATGGCTTCTTTTTTTGGAATATCGAAAGCAGGAGTCGCAGTATATTATGGAGTGGCTTTGCGTGACATCAAAACCCCGTCCCGCCATCCCCTGAGGGTTTTAAAATCCTCCCTAACTCTCTGTATGTATTAATAGCTTGTAATATAATTTTAAATCAGGTATTAGAGTTTACAGCAGAAGGAATAAAAAAAAAAAATCAGGCCTTGTGAGTTTCATGAGGTGAGAAAAAGAAAGGACACATGGCATTCCACCCCCACCCCCCTTTCTCTCTCTGACTGCTCGGTGGGAAACCAGATTTAGCTTTGAGGATGGTCAGAAAGACTGGTAATTACTTACTAAGAATGGCATACAGGTTCTCACCAGCGGGTTTTTTTTTAAAGCAGGAACTCCTTTGCATATTAGGCCACACAAACACAATGTAGCCAATCCTCCAAGGGCAAGGGTGTCGAACATGCGGCCCAGGGGCCAAACCGGGCCCCCGGAGAGCTCCTATCAGAGCCCCAAGCAACTGGCTGTCGTCTGCTTCCTTCTCCTTCTCTTTTGCTTCCTTCTGTGTCTCAGCTTGCTTTGCCAGGCTTGCTCAATCGCACAGGAGCTGCAGAGCAAAGCCTCTGTTTCCTCCATTGACTGAGGCTCCTTCCTTGTGGGGGAGGGAGAGCTTGCTTTGCCAGGCTCTCTCAATTGCACAGCAGAGCTACTGAGCCAAGGCTGCCTTCCTTCTTGGTTGAGGCTCCTCCCCCTCATCACCTGGGGAAAAAAAAGGAAAGAGCCAGTTCCCTGGATTGCACAGGAGAGATACAAAGAAAGCCCCTTTAAGACCAACAAGCTCTAATGTTTTAAGCATGTTTTATTTTAAGGTTGTTTTTTTAAAAACCTTTAATTGTGTTTATGTGCTTTAATAAAATAAGAAGTGGAGAAGGGGTGGCACGGGCTTCTCCAGAGGTTAATGAGGGCTGCTGGGGGCGTGGCAAAGCCCCTGGTGGCTGGCTGGCTGCCCGCTCTCCTAATCCAGGGATTGTTATGCAACTGCACCTTCTATTCAATGGACAAGGTGGGTAGGTGGGGAGGAGGAGGAGAAACCTTCAGAAGGGTTCAGGAGCTGTGCTCCTGCTGAATCTGAGGACTGTGTATAGGTCTTATCTCCTTGAATGGGATGCACCTCTTTGTCTTAAACTGGGAGCTGCCCTCTGACTCCTCTTCTCTCTCCCTTTGTCCTCGCACTCACCTCACATGGCCTTCCAGGGAGACACATGTCTCTGCAGGTCTCTCCCTGAGCTACAGTGCCCTCGTGATCCTGCACACATGATGCCAGAAAAGCTGGCCGTTTGCGATAGGGAAAGTACTCTTTAGATTAGGCTTCTGTCTCTCCTTTCAACTGCAGCCTGAATGTGAGCTGGATCTACTTGAATAAAAGCAAGTTTCCCCTTTTTGTCATATACTTCCTGGGAGATTTATTGATTAGGATCACGCTTCGATGACTGGGCAAAATTCTACTATATTAACCAAATCACCCAGTGTTGTTGTTGTTCAGTCGCACAGTCAAGTTGTTCAGTTGCACAGGACTAACTGATTTGATCTTCTTGCAGTAGGGTTGCCAAGTCCAATTCAAGAAATATCTGGGGACTTTGGGGGTGGAGCCAGGAGACTTTGGGGGTGAAGCCAGGAAACATTAGGGGTGGAGCCAAGATCAAGGCTGTGACAAGCATAACTGAACTCCAAAGGGAGTTCTGGCCATCACATTTAAAGGGACGGCACACCTTTTCAATTCCTTCCTTCCATAGGAAATCATGAAGGATAGGGACATCTTATTTTTGAGGCTCATAGAATTGGACCCCCTGGTCCAACCTTTTTGAAACTTGGGGGGGTATTTTGAGGCACTAGATGCTATACTGAAAATTCGGTGCCTCTACCCCAAAAAACAGCCCCCCCCGGAGCCCCATATACCTGCAGATCAATTCTCCATGATTTTCTATAGGAATAAATCTCCATAGGGAATAACAGAGTTCCCAGCAGACATTTCCCTCCCCTCCCCCCGCTTTCTGACGACCCTGAAGCGAGGGGAGGGCCTCCAAACCGGGGGAACCCCTGCCCCCACCTGGGGATTGGCAACCCTATCTTGCAGTCCAAGGGACTCTCAAGATTCTTCTCCAGCACCACAGCTCAAAAGCATCTATTCTTCTGCGCTCGGCCTTCCTTATGGTCCAGCTCTCACAGCCATACATTACTACTGGGAATACCGTCGCTTTGACTATACAGACTTTTGTTGGCAGGGTGATGTCTCCGCTTTTTATAATACTGCCCAGGTTCGCCATAGCTGTCCTCCCAAGGAGCAAACGTTTTTTAATTTCATGACTGCAGTCCAGTTCCAGAAACCTTTACTGGCATAACAATAATTTAAAAAAAAAACCCAGTACAAATCAGCCTATATGCCAACCAAAGGAGAAACAATCAAAGTACAACAATTTGTAACCTTAGGTGGAGTAATAATAATAGGACAAAGTTATAAAAGTTTGGAGCAGTATTCTCAAATATTGTAGTAATTAAAACGGTTATAGTAAAAAGCCCAACTATCCAGAGAGGAACCACAGATATACCCCATCTCTCTCACTCACTCTTCCCGCCCTTCCCTCTTTTCTTTCCACTTTTTCTTGGCTACAGTCACCATCTGCAGTGATCTTGGATCCCAGAAATGTGAAGCCTGTCACTACTTCCTTGTCTTCCCCTTTCACATATTAACTGATCCTTTGAGCTGGAGATACTGGGGATTGAACCTGGGACCTTCTGCATGCCAAGCAGATGCTCTACTACTGAGCCACAGCCCTACTTCAAAAGGCAACCAAAAAAACTTTGAACTATTTATGGCAGGAGTGTCAAACATGTGGCCCCAGGGCCAAATCAGCCCCCCTGGAGGGCTCCTAACAGGCCCACGAGCAACTCACTGTTGCTTGCTTCCTTCTCCCTGTCTTGTTTCCTTCTGCATCACAACTTGCTTTGCCAGGCTTGCTCAATCACACAGCAGAGCTACAGAGCAAAGCTCCTCTTTTGGGGAGGAAGTGGGGGAGGAGAGCTTGCTTTGCCAGGCAATCTCAGTTGCACAGCAGAGCTACTGAGCCAAACCTATCTTTCTTCTATTGACTGAGGTTCAACAAGCCAGTGAGGTAGATTAGGCTGTGTGTGTGTGTGTTTGCCTGTGTTCTTTATAAAGTTTATATCTCCCCTACTTGGCATTACATTTTATGACACACATGGCTCGGCCCAACAAGATGAAGATCTGGCCCTCATAACAAATGAGTTCAACACCCCTGATTTATGGCATTCTAAGGGTCATGGAGGAATGGTGGGATAAAAATGGATATATGATAGTGAGACAGGGAGGTTGTTTGTATATGTGCATGAGAGGAAAAAAGAAACAAACAGGCAAGGGAAAAGAAATGACGTTCAATTTTGTTGACTCTCCATATTGAATCTGCCAATAAAGGGATACCCAACGTGGTGCCCATGGGTTGCCGTGGCACCCGCCAAGTGTTCTTAGAAAATGAGTGGGGCCAGGTAAGTCTTTTTGACAGCTGGTTTGGTGTAGTGGTTAAGTGTGCGGACTCTTATCTGGGAGAACCAAGTATGATTCCACACTCCTCCATATACACCTGCCGATGTGAGCTTGGGTCAGCTTTCTTTCTTTCTTTCTTTCTTTCTTTCTTTCTTTCTTTCTTTCTTTCTTTCTTTCTTTCTTTCTTTCTTTCTTTCTTTCTTTCTTTCTTTCTTTCTTTCTTTCTCTCCTCTCCTCCTTTTCTCCTCTTCTCTTTCCCTCCCCTTCTCCTTCCCTCTTTCTACTTCTCCTTCTCTCCATTTCTCCTTCTCTCTTTCTCTCCTCCTCCTGCCACAGCAGATGCTGCCACAGCACAAGGATCCACGCTACATTACTGAAGTTAAACCGCAGTGATCATTTTGTGGCTGGCTCCACCTCCTATTTTGTGGTGGCCATTTTGTTGATGTGCCCCACCATGCCATGGCAGAATTCTAAATGTGTGCCCAGGCTCAAAAAGGGTGGTGATGTCTTTTGAAAGGAGAAATAATAGCTCGCCAGATAGACATTGTATAGGGCATCCTGTGCCCTGTCCTTTTATCTCTTCCCTTCTGCTACCTCATTTTTTTCTTCTCAGGTCCAGGCTAAGTGGACATCCTTTGGGCCAGGGACAAGCAGACAATCTTGTTTCACAGAGTGCAAGGCCCTCCAGAGCACATGTGTAAAACTGCCCTGTGTAGCCGCAGTCGACATTTCTCAGACCAGGGATATTTGATGCCACCTGCATGGCTTGACTGCAAGAAGATCCAATCCGTCAGTCCTCAGGGAAATCAACCCAGACTGGTCCCTGGAAGGTCAGATGCTGAAGCTGAAGCTCAAATACTTGGCCACCCAATGAGAGGAGGGTGGTAGCTCAGTGGTAGAGCATCTGCTTGGTAAGCAGAAGGTCCCAGGCTCAATCGCTGGCATCTCCAACTAAAAAGGGTCCAGGCAAATAGGTGTGATAAACCTCAGCTTGAGACCCTAGAGAGCTGCTGCCAGTCTGAGTAGACAATACTGACTTTGATGGACCCAGGATCTGGTTCAGTATAAGGCAGCTTCATATATTCACATATATGTTCACATAGAAGTAAGCATTCCCTGGAGAAGACCCTGATGCTGGGAAAGACGGAAGGCAAACGAAGAAGGGGACAGCAAAAGAGGAGACGGCTGGACAGAGTTACTGATGTGACTGACATGAAATCAACCCTGACTGTTCCCTGGAAGGCCAGATGCTGAAGGTGAAATGCTTTGGCCACCCAATGAGAAGGGAGCACTCCCTGAAGCCGAAAGACCCTGATGCTGGGAAAGACTGAAGGCAAAAGAAGAAGGGGACGGCAAAAGATGAGGCGGCTGGACAGTGTTACTGATGTAACTAACACGAATTTGAGCAGACTGCGGAGGATGGTGAAAGACAGGAGGGCCTTGCGTGATTTTGTCCATGGGGTCGCAAAGAGTCGGACTCGACTGTGCAACTGAACAACAACATATAGCTTGATAGGAGCCCCGTGGCGCAGAGTGGTAAAGCTGCAGTATTGCAATCCAAGCTCTGCACATGACCTAAGTTCGATCTCGGTGGAAGCTGGGTTTTCAGGTAGCCGGCTCGAGGTTGACTCAGCCTTCCATTCTTCCGAGGTCGGTAAAATGAGTACCCAGCTTGCTGAGGCAAAAGTGTAGATAACTGGAGAAAGCAATGGCAAACCACCTCATAAAAAGTCTGCCATGAAGAAGACAACGACTGCAGATTTATACCCCGCCCTTCTCTCTGAATCAGAGCGCCTTACAATCTCCTATATCTTCTCCCTCAGCAAAAGACACCCTGTGAGGTGGGTGGGGCTGAGAGGGCTCTCACAGCAGCTGCCTTTTCAAGGACAACTTCTGCCAGAGCTATGGCTGACCCAAGGCCAATCCAGCAGCTGCAAGTGGAGAAGTGGGGAATCAAACCCGGTTCTCCCAGATAAGAGCCCGCACACTTAACCACTACATCAAACTGGCTCTCTCGTTGTGATGCAACGTCACCCCAGAGTCCGAAATGACTGGCGCTTGCACAAAGGACTACCTTTACCTTTACATGGCTTGAGAAAGTCTTGAAATCCAGAACACCAGACAAACAAACACAACCACCCCCACCTCTTCTCTTCGGTAACTTGCCGTCGGAGTTTCTCGAAGCCCGGGTTGTCCTTTCTCCCTTTTAATGAAATTCCTTTCTATTTCTTCAGGTATGACTCCCTTCGGACACACGGGGCATATTTTCTCCTTGAGTTAGGACAGCTTATGACAAATAATGATAAGGAATCAATAGACAGGAGGGAAATATTGGGTGAGAGGCTGAATGAATCTCAGAGATAAATTATTGAGCAGAGGTCGCCTGCCCGCCCATGCCCCCCCCCCTTCCCCTTCCTCTCCCTTTTCTCCTCTTGCCTCCGTATTCCATCTCACTAACAACCTGAAAGAAAATCAAATATTTTGTTTGGGGGCTTCGCGAATATCAGCAACTTTTACTATCTTAATGGCATTTTTATTGATCTCCGCTTTAATGGGAGCTGTATATATTTGATGTTGGTCATTTAAAGTAGATGTGAGTAATAGACTCGCCCGGCGTGGCTCATAAAGCAGACCCTTGTCTGGAAAAGGAGGGGAAGGGAAAGCAAAGGAAGGTGGTGGTAGTGGTGGTGGTGGGGGGGGGGGGAGGAAGACAGCATTTAATCTACTGCTCTGCTGCAGTTATCAAGAGCTGGAAGCGGGGAGGTGGGGGGGCCCGAGAAAATGGAAAGGTCGGCCCGTCTCCCTCCCTCAACACCCCCCCCCATCTCATCTCCCCTCCCTCCTGCTCTGTGTCGTCTCTGGGGCAAAGTGGTCATCAGGACCCCCCCCCTCCCACCGCGTACAACAAAAGGCCATTGGCGCAATGACCTTGGCTATGGCATCAGGCACTGGAGGAAAGAAATGAAGCCATTAGACTGGGGCGGTAGACCGGGTTATAAATCAAGCTGTTTCCAATAAGCCGCCCGTAATGGTCGTCCATCATTGCCAACACAGCAGACCACGGAGACATGAGTAGGCTGCTAAAGCAGAGACATAAACAATAATAATCCGGGCTTGATGTTTCAGCCCTTCAGGAAATTTAGGAACATTTGCTTTTCTTTTGTTTGTCAGAGGCGATATTTAAAGTGTAAGATGTAATAAATAGAAGGCCGTTGACACCTTGGGTACTGGGGGTTGACAAGCACTGCATTGTGGGTGTAATCAAAGTCGGGGGAGGGGAGGGCGGCGGGGAGAAAAAAACAGGGGGTGGGGAGGAGGAGGTGAGAGAAGGGAATTGAATATCAAATATAATCCAGAGCATCTGAGATGCAGTTTATGGCTTTCCGGCGTGATGTGTTCAACGTTTTGGGTGCCAGAACGGGCTATTTTTGGGGGGAAGAGAACGGAAAATGATGCTCCTTCACATCTTTTTGGGCTCTTCCACTTTAGGCTAAGCTGTGTTCACTTGGTGTGTGTGTGTGTGTGGGCGGGAGGGGGAGTCACGGGAAAGCAATTGATATGTGTAATTAGGTGCAACATGGAGAGCTGGGATTAGATATGCATGGCCTATACATTTAATAACGTTTCATCGATCGTTTGCCCGAAATGAATCTCAGGATGCATATGCCTTGGAAGGCCGAGGATTTGTTGCTGCTGTTGCAGAATCTGCCCTAAAAAGAAGCCCTGGGGGGAAAAAGTAGACTTTTCACATAAGTACCGGTCATTTAATAGAAAATGTGGTGCCGGAGCTCATCTGCACATGCCACACACCCCTGACATCACCGGAAGGCGGACTAAATTATATCAGCTCAGCGTCTACCTTCAAATGCTTTTTGAATTCGAATGGTCATCATAAAACCTTACTCCCATCATACTTTTAAAATAACTTTCCCCTGGTATGCTGCTTTTCCAGGTAGGCCCCTTCCGCAAAGAGCATTACACTCAAAAGAAGAAGATATTGGATTTAAATCCCACCCTATACTCTAAATCTCAGAGTGGTCACAATCGCCTTTATCTTCCCCCACCCCCCGCAACAGACAACCTGTGAGGTAGGTGGGGCTGAGACGCTCTTACAGCAGCTGCCCTTTCAAGGACAACTCCTACGAGAGCTATGGCTGACCCAAGGCCATTCCAGCAGCTGCAAGCGGAAAAGTGGAGAATCAAACCTGGTTCTCCCAGATAAGAGTCCACACGCTTAACCACTACACCAAACTGGCTCTCTTAACAATCATCAATCCATTCATTAAAAGTCCAAGATGGCAAGTTTCTGGAAGGACTTGTAGCCCCACTAGTGAACCTCCTGATGGCACTTGGGTTTTTTTTGGCCACTGTGTGACACAGAGAGTTGGACTGGATAGGCCATTGACCTGATCCAACATGGCTTCTCTTATGTTTTTATGTGACACAGAGTGTTGGACTGGATGGGCCATTGACCTGATCCAACATGGCTTCTCTTATGTTCTTATGTGACACAGAGTGTTGGACTGGATGGGCCATTGGCCTGATCCAATATGGCTTCTCTTATGTTCTTATGTAACTCAGAGTGTTGGACTGGATGGGCCATTGGCTTGATCCATCATGACTTCTCTTATGTTCTTATGTGACTCAGAGTGTTGGACTGGATGGTCCATTGGCCTGATCCAATATGGCTTCTCTTATGTGACTCAGTGTTGGACTGGATGGGCCATTGGCTTGATCCATCATGGCTTCTTATGTTCTTATGTGACTCAGAGTGTTGGATTGGATGGGCTATTGGCCTGATCCATCATAGCTTCTCTTATGTTCTTATGTGACTCAGAGTGTTGGACTGGATGGGCCATTGGCCTGATCCAACATGGTTTCTCTTATGTTCTTATGTGAAACAGAGTGTTGGACTGGATGGGCCATTGGCCAGATCCATCATGGCTTCTCTTACGTTCTTATGTGACACAGAGTGTTGGACTGGATGGGACATTGGCCTGATCCATCATGGCTTCTCTTATGCTCTTATGTGACTTAGAGTGTTGGACTGGATGGTCCATTGGCCTGATCCAATATGGCTTCTCTTATGTTCTTATGTGACTCAGAGTGTTGGTCTGGATGGGCCATTGGCTTGATCCATCATGGCTTCTCCTATGTTCTTATGTGACTCAGAGTGTTGGACTGGATGGGCCATTGGCCTGATCCAACATGGCTTCTCTTATGTTCTTATGTGACTCAGAGTGTTGGTCTGGATGGGCCATTGGCTTGATCCATCATGGCTTCTCCTATGCTCTTATGTGACTCAGAGTGTTGCACTGGATGGGCCATTGGCCTGATCCAATATGGCTTCTCTTATGTTCTTATGTGACACAGAGTGTTGGACTGGATGGGCCATGGGCCTGATCCAACATGGCTTCTCTTATGTTCTTATGTGAAACAGAGTGTTGGACTGGATGGGCCATTGGCCAGATCCATCATGGCTTCTCTTACGTTCTTATGTGACACAGAGTGTTGGACTGGATGGGACATTGGCCTGATCCATCATGGCTTCTCTTATGTTCTTATGTGACTTAGAGTGCTGGACTGGATGGTCCATTGGCCTGATCCAATATGGCTTCTCTTATGTTCTTATGTGACTCAGAGTGTTGGTCTGGATGGGCCATTGGCTTGATCCATCATGGCTTCTCCTATGTTCTTATGTGACTCAGAGTGTTGGACTGGATGGGCCATTGGCCTGATCCAACATGGCTTCTCTTATGTTCTTATGTGACTCAGAGTGTTGCACTGGATGGGCCATTGGCCTGATCCAATATGGCTTCTCTTATGTTCTTATGTGACACAGAGTGTTGGACTGGATGGGCCATGGGCCTGATCCAACATGGCTTTTTTATGTTCTTATGTGACACAGAGTGTTGGACTGGATGGGCCATGGGCCTGATCCAACATGGCTTCTCTTATGTTCTTATGTGAAACAGAGTGTTGGTCTGGATGGGCCATTGGCTTGATCCATCATGGCTTCTCCTATGTTCTTATGTGACTCAGAGTGTTGGACTGGATGGGCCATTGGCCTGATCCAACATGGCTTCTCTTATGTTCTTATGTGACTCAGAGTGTTGCACTGGATGGGCCATTGGCCTGATCCAATATGGCTTCTCTTATGTTCTTATGTGACACAGAGTGTTGGACTGGATGGGCCATGGGCCTGATCCAACATGGCTTTTTTATGTTCTTATGTGACACAGAGTGTTGGACTGGATGGGCCATTGGCCTGATCCAATATTGCTTCTTTTATGTTCTTATGTGACACAGAGTGTTGGACTGGATGGGCCATTGGCCTGATCCAATATAACTTCTCTTATGTTCTTATGTGACTCAGAGTGTTGGACTGGATGGGCCATTGGCCTGATCCAGTATGGCTTCTCATATGTTCTTATGTGACTCAGAGTGTTGGACTGGATGGGCCATGGGCCTGATCCAACATAGCTTCTTTATGTTCTTATGCCCTTTCAAGGACAACTCCTATGAGAGCCACTGGGAGATTTTGGGGTGGAGTCTGATGAGGGGGAGGCTTGTGCAGGGGAGGGACTTCCATGGAGTATAACGCCATACAAAGGTTATGACCTTTAAGGCCTTGAGCGGTCTGGGACTGATGTATCTATGGGACCGCCTCCTCCACTACATCCATGGAAGAACATTATGTTATACAGGCCCACAATCAAATGGTGATCCCTGGCGAAGAAGACGAGGAAGAAGAAAGATGACAACATTGGATTTATATTCCATCCTCCACTCCGAATCTCAGAGTATCAGAGCGACTCACAATCTCCTTTATCTCCCTCCCCCACAACAGACACCCAGTGAGGTGGGTGGGGCTGAGAGGGCTCTCACAGCAGCTGCCCTTTCAAGGACAACTCTGCTAGAGCTCTGACTGACCCAAGGCCATTCCAGCAGCTGCAGGCGGAGAAGTGGGGAAGCAAACCCGGTTCTCCCAGACAGGAGTCCGTGCACTTAACCACTGCGCTTTGTTGGTGATCCCTGGCCCAAAAACTGTCCCGCTGGCTGGGTTTTCTCAGTCCTGGTACCAACCTGGTGGAACTCTCTGCTGGAAGACACCTGTGCCCTCCGGAACCTAACTCTGTTCTGCAGGGCTTGTAAGACAGAGATGTTCTCCCAGGCTTACAGTTGAGGACAAACACTGTGATATCCTGGCTAACACGTTTAGTAAAACTTTTTATCAAGAATCTTCCAAATCAACACATCCCTACACATAAGAATCTCTTCTGGTTCTTGCTTCTAGCTTCTTCATGAAGCAAATGTAAGAAAGGCAACCAAGGGTCAGATGGAAGGGGGGAAATTACCTTCTCTCAAAAGCAGGCCAACGTAAATTAAATCTGCGCTCCGCTATGCTTAAATATCTTACGCATTGCATCCTGTTAGGTCTTCTGTACTGCTTAGACCAAATCACAGTTAGGCAGAATTACACAGGAAGCTAAAAGATAAAGGTAGTCCCCTGTGCAAGCACCAGTGTTTTCGACTCTGGGGTGACGCTGCTTTCACAACGTTTTCATGGCAGACTTTTTATGGGGTGGTTTCCCATTGCCTTCCCCAGTCATCTACGCTTTCCCCCCAGCAAGCTGGGGACTCCTTTGACCCACCTCGGAAGGATGGAAGGCTGAGTCAACCTGGAGCCAGCTATCTGAACCCAGCTTCCGCTGGGATCAAACTCAGGTCGTGAGCAGAGGGCTCCGACTGCAGTACTGCAGCTTTACCACTCTGCGCCACGGGGCTCTCTACACAGGAAGCTGCTCCCCCACAAACATATTCTTCAGTGTTCTTCAATTCAGAGTCTTAATCTTTTTCATTGAAGGTATATGACGTACGCCAGGGGTGTCCAAACTGCGGTTCTTTCACACATATTGCGTGGCTTTTGATGCTCCCACTGGCCAAATTGGAGAACGCATTTGTCTCCTAAAATCACTTCTCCAAGCCAATCCAACCAGCAGCTTGGAGAATGCATTTAAAGTTAAAGTTGTTTTATTTCTGCCTCTTCTTCCTCTATCTATCTATCTATCTATCTATCTATCTATCTATCTATCTATCTATCTATCTATCTATCTATCTATCTATCTATCTATCTATCTATCTATCTATCTATCTATCTATCATCTATCTATCCTCCTGTCTCCCTCCCTCCCTCCCTCCCTCCCTCCCTTCCTTCCTTCCTTCCTTCCTTCCTTCCTTCCTTCCTTCCTTCCTTCCTTCCTTCCTTCCTTCCTTCCTTCCTTCCTTCCTCAGTAATGAATAAGGAAAAGCAGAAAAGAGAGGAAGCCTCCAATTACTAGAGCCAGTTTTGTAGTGGTTAAGAATGGAGAACCAGGTTTGATTCCCCTTTCTTCCGCCACATGCAGCCAGTTAGGTGACCACTCAAAATTGATATGATAGCATTGGAAAAGGTGCAGAAATGTGCAACTAAAATAATTAAGGGGATAGAACATCTTCCTTATGAAGAAAGGAGAAAGTGGTTACAGCTCTCTAGTCTAGCGAAATGATGACAGTGGGGTGACACAATAGAGATGGACCAGATTATGCATAAAATAGATAAGGTAGAGCAAGAAATACTTTTCTCCCTTTCTCAAAATACAAGAACTCGCGGCCCAGGCACTCTGTGAACTTAAGGAGCAGTAGATTTAGAAGAGAGAAAAGAAAGAACTTCATCACCCAAAGAGTTAACACATGGAATTCACTGCCACAGTGGTGGTGGCTACAAGCATAGATGACCTCAAGGGGATGGGATAAACATCTGGAGCAGATGTCCATCAGTGGCTATTAGCTACAAGGTATAGATGGAAGACTCTGTCTGGAGAAATAATGTTCTGGTGCTTGGGGGGGGAGGCAATTGTGGGAGGGCTTCTGGAGTTCTGGCCCCACTGGTGGACCTCCTGGAGGCATCTGGGTTTTGGCCACTGTGTGACACAGAGTGTTGTACACACATGAAGCTGCCCAATACTGTAAAAGACCGTTGGTCCATCAAGGTTAGAATTGTCTACTCGGATTGGCATAAACTCCCCTTACCCTTTTAAGTAATAGGGTAAGTGAGCTGTGACTTGACGGCTCTTTACATACACATTTGCTTATTTAAAATATGTACACAATATAAATAAAAACAATGTAAAATGAAATTGATAAAATTGGATAAATTAATTGGACAAAATTGAATAAGTAAATATTATGCCAAATGAATTGGATTATAAATGCATTAAAACACAACAACGACAACAACAATCTTTCAAGAGTAATTCTGTTTTGTAGCCTTGCCAGAAATCCTGAACATCAGAAAAGCCCTGCTGGATCAGACCAGTGGTCCATCTTGCCCAGCATTCTGTCTCACATGGTGGCCAACCAGTTCCTCTGGAGGGCCAACAACAGGGCAGAGAGGCTGAGGCCTTCATAAGAACATCAGAAGGCCTTCATACCAACCTTCATAAGAACATCAGAAGAGTCCTGCTGGATCAGACCAGTGAGGGTCCATCTAGTCCAGCATCCTGTCTCACACAGTGGACAACCAGTTCCTCTGGAGAGCCATCAGCTGGGCAGAGAGGCTGAAGCCTTCATAAGAACATCAGAAGAGCCTTGCTGGATCAGACCGGTGGTCCATCTAGTTCAGCATCCTGTCTCACACAGTGGCCAACCAGTTCCTCTGGAGGGCTAACAATAGCGCAGAGAGGCCAAGGCCTTCATAAGAACATCAGGAGAGCCATGCTGGATCAGACCAGTGAGAGTCCCTCTAGTCCAGCCTCCTGTCTTACACAGTGGCCAACCAGTTCCTCTGGAGGGCCAACAACAGGACACAGTGGCTGAAGCCTTCATAAGAATATCAGAAGAGCCCTGCTGGATCAGAGCACTGAGGGTCCCTCTAGTCCAGTATCCTGTCTCACAGAGTGGCCAACGAGTTTCTTTGGAGGGCTGGCAGCAGGGCATAGAGGCAGAGGCGTGCCTCCTGGCTCTTGGATCCTCCTCTTCTGGCAAGTTGTTCCAAAAGCATTTTATTATTCATTGAATAATTCCTTTAAACAATCACCACCGGTTAAAAGGTTTTTTTAAAAAAGTGTATGCCTTGACCTGGATAACCCAGATCTCATCAGATCTCATATTTTAATATATGTCTGTTGTCATATTCGTGGAAAAAAGCATGGAGCTAGAGACTCTCTACCACAGTTGGTGGCAGGGCTTTTTTTGTAGCAAGAACTCCTTTGCATATTAGGCCACTGTAGCCAATCCTCCAAGAGCTTACAGCCCTCTTAATAAGGGACCTACTGTGATCCCTAGGAGGACATCAGGGGTGTGTGGCCTAATAGGTAAAGGAGCTCCTGCTAAAATTCCACCCCTGTAGCCAATCCTCCAAGAGCTTACAGGGCTCTTCATACAGGGCCTACTGGAAGCTCCAGGAGGAGTGGCTACATCAGGGGGCGTGGCCTAATATGCAAAGGAGTTCCTGATACAAAAAAAAGCCCTGGTTGGTGGTCGGGTAAAATAATTAATAAGTGCTGGACAGACATTGTTTCACCAATACATCTAATTGCAGGTTATTATATACCTAAAGATCCAGCCTTGATACTTTTAAATTTGTGGCTTATTAAAGACCTCGTATCTACGCTACTTGCTGTATATTGGAAAGATCAAAAATTTCCCTTGATGTATCAATGCTATTAAAGAATATGGGAGTACTATTTATTAAACAAATTTGCGAAGTGGACTGCCCAACAAGACAGTTAAAAAAATAACTCTAAAAACAGGAATAACTGAACAGTCCTTTGTGGACAAAGGAGACCCGATAGATGTTGTTTACCTTGACTTCCAGAAAGCTTTTGATAAAGTTCCTCATCAAAGGCTCCTTAGAAAGCTTGAGAGTCATGGAGTAAAAGGACAGGTCCTCTTGTGGATCAAAAACTGGCTGAGTAATAGGAAGCAGAGAGTGAGTATAAATGGGCAGTCTTCGCAGTGGAGGACGGTAAGCAGTGGGGTGCCGCAGGGCTCGGTACTGGGTCCCATGCTCTTTAACTTGTTCATAAATGATTTAGAGTTGGGAGTGAGCAGTGAAGTGGCCAAATTTGCGGATGACACTAAATTGTTCAGGGTGGTGAGAACCAGAGAGGATTGTGAGGAACTCCAAAGCGATCTGTTGAGGCTGGGTGAGTGGGCGTCAACGTGGCAGATGCGGTTCAATGTGGCCAAGTGCAAAGTAATGCACATTGGGGCCAAGAATCCCAGCTACAAATACAAGTTGATGGGGTGTGAACTGGCAGAGACTGACCAAGAGAGAGATCTTGGGGTCGTGGTAGATAATTCACTGAAAATGTCAAGGCAGTGTGCGTTTGCAATAAAAAAGGCCAACGCCATGCTGGGAATTATTAGGAAGGGAATTGAAAACAAATCAGCCAGTATCATAATGCCCCTGTATAAATCGATGGTGCAGTCTCATTTGGAGTACTGTGTGCAGTTCTGGTCACCGCACCTCAAAAAGGATATTATAGCATTGGAGAAAGTTCAGAAAAGGGCAACTATTTATTTATTTATTTATTTATTTATTTATTTATTTATTTATTTATATTAAGATTTATACCCCGCCCTTCTCACCTAAGTGTCTCAGGGCGGCTTACAACATAATAATTAAAACAACTTCAGTTTAAACATTTAAAAATACAATTAAACCATAAATTAGTAAAAAACAAGATAGAATAAAACCGGCGGCCTATAGATACATTTTGTTCCATCCAAGATGTTTTACATTGTCAGCTAATGTCATAGGCCTGCCGGAAGAGGACTGTCTTGCAGGCCCTGCGGAATTGCCCTAGATCCCGCAGGGCCCGCACCTCTTCCGGCAGCTGGTTCCACCAATAAGGTGCCGTTATTGAGTAGGCCTGATCCCTGGTGGATTTTAGACGGGCCTCCTTTGGCCCGGGGACTACCAACAGGTTTTGTGAACCTGAGCGTAGTACTCTCTGGGGAATGTGTGGGGAGAGACGGTCCCTAAGGTAGGCAGGTCCTAGGCCATATAGGGCTTTAAAGGTAATAACCAACACCTTGTACCGGACTCGGAATATTACTAGAATGATTAAAGGGCTGGAACACCTTCCTTATGAAGAAAGGTTGAAACGCTTAGGGCTCTTTAGCTTGGAGAAACGTCGACTGAGGGGTGACATGATAGAGGTTTACAAGATAATGCATGGGATGGAGAAAGTAGAGAAAGAAGTACTTTTCTCCCTTTCTCACAATACGAGAACTCGTGGGCATTCAATGAAATTGCTGAGCAGACAGGTTAAAACGGATAAAAGGAAGTACTTCTTCACCCAAAGGGTGATTAACATGTGGAATTCACTGCCACAGGAGGTGGTGGCGGCCACAAGCATGGCCACCTTCAAGAGGGGGTTAGATAAAAATATGGAGCAGAGGTCCATCAGTGGCTATTAGCCACAGTGTGTATGTGTGTGTGTATATATATATATATATATATTTGGCCGCTGTGTGACACAGAATGTTGGACTGGATGGGCCATTGGCCTGATCTAACATGGCTTCTCTTATGTTCTTAGTCTGATTAGTGCATTTATGGAAGGTTCAAATGAACTATCCACATGCCTTCGATAGACTTTATTGAAGACTCCAATAGAACACTGAAGCCATTCGACTACCCTTCCAGGAAGCCCCACCAAACAATGGGCACATCCACAAACTAATTGCCCTTTCATCACACCCCCTCTAGCCTAGAAATAGCAGCTCTCCAGCAGCCCTGGCCCCACTCAATGCACAGCAGCCAAGAAGGTCTGAGCGCCTGCTCCGGCTGCAACGCCACTGAGGATGTTCTCCGCAGCTGAGAACGAAACGTCTGGAAGGAAAACTTTCTCCAGTAGAACACGGCACTTGATCCCGAAAGATTCTACAAACCCTAATTGGTTAATGCTTTGTAAAAAGGGGGAAGAACTATATGTAACTTGTTACATTATGTAATATGTATGTAATTTCATTTCACTTTTTATTTGTATCCCGCCTTCCCCGCCGAAGCGGCTCAGGGCGGCTA